>NC_142068.1:65697916-66018333 GCF_059756535.1 Pantherophis guttatus
TGAAGAGTGTTAGCAAATTAACATGTGGTACCAACCCATGCAGGGTTTAAAATCAGAATGTTTGCCCAATGCCCCTTTCAACTCCAGTCAAATCTTTAGCTTTGGGTTAAGTACACAATGTAAGGAAAAACCTATTCAAAGGGTTCAAGTGGAGAAGAGAAACATGCCCTGGCACCAGTGGTGGGTTGCCCCCTGTTCGGACCGGTTCATAAGAACTGGTAGTAAAACTGGTGGGAGGCCCTGCCCACTGCCCCAGATGTCATCATCAGCGATCTGCGCATGCAAGGCGTGCACACGATCCCGTTGCGAACTGGTAGTAAAGGTAAGTAGAACCTTACCCTGCCTGACACATATCTTTCTCTCTGCTTCTGTTCCACCTTGCATTATTGGAATATACATTCAATAGTAATTTCCTTCCTCATCAAAATTCCCCACATCAGTGGGGAACCGATGTCAGGGCAGAGATCATCAGGATGTATCCCTCTGGTCCTCCAAGAGATTTTGATAGTGAGAATTAGGAAGAAGGAAAGTTGCATGAAAAGAGAGTACTCTGAAGCATGGAAGAAACCTGAGCATGTTGCTCATGCTTCTCTTTCTGAAATGTCTAGAAGGGCTCTGCTTCATCAACCATTTCTATCATGGCACCTGCCCCCTGGAACATCACCCCACCCCTAAGATTAGACTTGCCCCAATCTTGCTGGCCATTCACAAGGAATTAAAAACCTGTAGATTTTAAACCTGAACTGTGTTGTTGTGACTCCGGCTCCCGAGCCTGTCCTCACGGAGGAAGATGACTCTGAAAGTGATGGGGAGGAACTGACAAGGCCTCTCTCTCCAGGACCCTCCTTTCTGGCAACGCCTCAGATTCCAGCTGAAGGCCAGGAGGAAGGCATGTCGGAGCACCCACTAATAGGGAGTGATGAAGATCAATCTTGGATTGATCCCAGGCAGCGTCGAAGGGAGAGGCGTGCGCAGCAAAGGAAGAGGTATGGAAGGGCCAGAGATTGCTGAGTCACTGAGCCATGCCCCACAGGGGATAAAAGTGGCCGGGGTTGCTCTGCAGGCTCTGTGATGGACAAAAAACTGCATATTGTGAGCTTCGGATGGGATATCTTTCGGAATTAAGGCTTGGACTTTGTGAATAACTTCTGACTACTCTTTTGTGCCTTGTGAACTCTTGGTTGCCCCAGCAACGGACTACAGATACGCTGACTCCTGTTTCTAGAGGTGATAAGAAACTTGGCAGGCATTCGGAAAGTAGCTGCCAGAACTTTTATCTGCCAAAGGATTCAGGTCGGCTTGTAAAAATAAATTACTGGTAGACGTCTTTTGCTCGTGTGTCTGCCTATGTGAGGAGGGGGGACAGAACATGTGTTTTATTAGGGATGATATCACAAAAATTTGATAAGAGAAGTATGTATTTAGCATTACATGTTTTAACAGCAGCGAGGATTATCTTCGCACAATATTGGGAAGATGAAGAAACACTTCAAGATGAAGAGATAATTAAGAAGAAATTAGACTGTGCAGAAATGGACACTTACATTGAAAATCAAACAGAAAGAAGACACAGAATATTATCAAACTTGAAATTTATTTTACCAATGGTTGGAAAAAAGGGGTGGAGAGTAAGAATGGCATTTGTATTGTTAAGCAAATTAAATACCCAGACCACACAATGTTTATTAAGCACCGAGGAATGCAATTAATAGAAAATTAATAAAATTGATTTAAAAAAAACAAAACCTGGTTTTGCCATCAAGCCTGGGTCCCTAATAGCCTGGGTAAGTCCATTTCTTGGTTGTGGTTATCTTAAAATGATAAAATGATATGCTATTTTACATTATTTCTGTTGGTTTTAATTTTGGTTGTTTTTACTATGTTTTTAAGTGTGAGCTGCCTTGACATCATGTGTACGAGAGGGCGGCCTCATAAATTAAATAAATAAATAAATCTCTTCATCCCGGGTGTTGTTTCCCAACCTATTGTACATGACTAAGGCTTTCATATGAAAGGAGATTCCTGCATCACACTCTATCCATCTCAATGGGTCTATGTACTTACTACAAAATCCTGTTTTTGATTATGCAATGGGGATTTAATATAAATATTCAATTCTACTACGTTTTCCAAATAGCCAAGGAAATACCCAGCGAGGATGTATACAAATTGCCATTCTCTGTAGCTATAGTGTGAACAAACAAAGCTGTCAAAAGCAACATAACAAAATGTAAAAATAATTATGATTGGCTTGTCATGGTTTCTCCGGGGGAAGGAAGAAAATATAACCATATTGCTCAGCACCTTTTTCTAGATAACATGCTTACTGTTTAAACCATCAGTGCTGATCTGTCCTATGATATTCAATAATTTTGTTTCTTGGAAGGTTTTTAATTTATATTAGCAACTTTTTCATTGCTGTTTCCTGTAAGCATGATTTTTGTTTTGCTTTGTTTTTATGATTAGCCTGTAGTGACAATATAAACAAAAGACTCAGATTTCAGGCTGTATTAATCACCAGTTAACAGTGCAGTGATGCATAAAAGCCAACAAGTCAAGGGCATATCCTCAGGTTTTTAACATGCTCCTGTGCATCACACAATGTTCTGGACAAAATGCACTTAAAACTAGCTAATGAGAATTAAAGATATTAAATGTCATCGTTCGATTTTGTGAGATGGTTCAAAGATTTACAGTAGTTTGAATAATAATGGCTCGTATCTGAGTTAGACAATAAACTTTGAACTATAAAATAGCAGTGATTAACTTTGCTTAAAAATATTTGTAACCTCTGAACTTATTCCCTGTTTGACCTCTCAGAGTTACTGAAAATAAATTTTCTAATCAGTGCCAGGTACATAATATAAATACATTTTCACATACAGGTAGTCCTCGCCTTCCAACAGTTTGTTTAGTGACCGTTTCGAGTTAAAGCAGCACTGAAAAAGAATGATTTATGACCATTTGTCACACTTATGACAGTTGCAGCATCCTCATGGTCACACGATTTAAATTCAGATGCTTGAGAATGGGTTCATATTTATGACGTGATCCTCTTTTGCGATCTTCTGACAATGGGGAACTCAGATTCACTTAACAACCGTGTTACTAATTTTAACAACTGCAGTGATTCACTTAACAAATGTGGCAAGGAAAGTTGTAAAATGGGGCAAAACTCACTTAACAAATTTCTCACTCAGCAACATAACTTCTGGGCTCAATTGTGGCCATACGTAAAGGACTAAAAGTATATTTAAGGTGGTAATACCTCGGCCTCCTTTTTTTTAGACATTTTCTCATGATTGAAAGAAAAATTGAGAATGTACATGGATCTTCTACATAAATATGGCACTCCATGGGTAGAAAGTTTAGATGGAGATAAACAGTTCCTTCACTGGGTCCAGATTTCTTATTAGGAAGATAGGATTATATACCATATTGTTGTATGTGCATGTTTGTGATATACGTATGACTTCATAAAAGACAATTTCTTAACAAAATCCTGAGATCCTCAGTTTGCTTGTTACTTTTAAAATCAACATCAATAGCACATTTAAAGCATCCATAGCCAGAAACAAAAAAGCAGAAACAAAGAATTCTAATTTTGCTGAAATAGTATGAACTCCTACTTATTTCAACAATTTTCATGGAGACTGAGCCACAATTTCTTACATTTTCAAAATAAAGATGACACAGAGAAGTAGAAATGCAAGTTGCCCAAATCTGTGATTTGGTAGTCACAAAATGATAAATAGTTGGCCTAAATCACAGACTTCCTTCAGATACATATTTTTAAGTGTTTATTTCAGGGGTGGGTTCTACTTATCTTTACTACCGGTTCGCATTGCGCCCGCGTTCGCTTCACTCACACACGCTTTTCTGCGCATGCACAGATCCCCTATGATGACGTCCGGGTCAGTGGGCGGAGCCTCCTGTCGGTGTTACTACCAGTTCTTGCGAACCGGTCTGAACCGAGGGTAACTCACCGATTTATGTCATCTTACATTCTAGAGTAATTCAGCACATTAGTACACAATGGAATTTAATAAACAGACTTTTATTTTAATGCTACCTTCTGCATAGCAAATTGAAAAAGGTGAGTCGGTAAATAGTTATGTATGTAATGTACATTTCATGTGTGCATTTCAAATCAGAGCTGAGCTTTATTAATTGAGTCTGAAGCAACCAGAACATCTACTGAAAACAGCTAAATGTCTGATTCAGACATTTAATTATTTTTTTTAAAAAAAAATTCTTTGACAATTTTCTTTAGAACATTTCCACATCAGTATACATCTCAATATATCTATTTTCCCCCTTACTTCAATTTACCTTTATCTATACATGTGGTTCTATTATTTATTTATACATATTAATATATCTATATACTAAATTACAATGTGTCAATTTCTTTTCTACAAGTTTGTTACTAAGTTCTAACTCCTGTAACTTCATTTAATCTTTCCTTACCCTTTACACCTATCCTTTAACCATTCCATTACCATATAATACTCTGTTTCTCCCTTATCTTGTATTTCTTTTGAGAGTCTATCCATCTCTGCGCGCTTTAAAACTTTCCTTATCACGTTTTCCTCTGATGGTATATTGTTATTCTTCCAATTTTGTGCATATATTATTCTTGCTGCTGTAGTGATATGTAGAATTAAATATTGTATTTTTTTGTCATAATTCCCTGAAAATATTCCTAACAAAAGTAATGAACTTTTATTGTAAGGGAAAGCTCTGAGAGAAGTTTCAGTGTTGTTCAGTTGTCATGGTAGTGATTTGTGGGTGTGAGCAATATGTGCTGATACTAAGTGTGAAACTTTTGTAACACATTTGCCACACAGTGCTTTGAAAGTGTTCATGCTAAATAATGAAGCAAGTGCACATGCAGGAAAAAAAAATCTGTCCACTTTCTAACTTTAAAAAAAGTTCTGTAGAATCTACAAAGTTCAACACATTTGGACTGCTACATAATACTGCTTAAAATCTTTTCCCTTCACAGAGAATTTAATCATGCTGATGTCATCCAATTTTCTTTTTCTCTGTCAAATGAAGGACAAGGGGCTATGGAAATCCTAAACTTGTCCGGATGCTGTGATCAACTGATTGCAGGCAAAGAAGCTAAAACTCAAGTTTATATAAGATAGGAGATAAATCAATCCAAGTTTAAAAGTACAGCAAATGATAGATGGGATCGTGTTCCTTCTGAAGGATAAAGAACAGGTTAAGATGATTCATATGGGAATATACAATAAAATGTTCAGGGTAAGAAAAAAAAGAAATAGATCAATAAGTAAAACCTACAAATGGTGTTATTAAACACCAAAATGTAAAGTAAGTCATAATGAACTATATCAATGTTCATGGAAGCAATTCTTTAGAGATTCTCAGTCATCCAGGTCATGGTTGTCCCAAAGGTGCTTTTTCAGGAGGCAACTGGACTTCTTTTTTCTTTGAAGACATTTCGGATCTCATCCAAGAAGCTTCTTCAGCTCTGACAGGATAGTGGGATAGAATCCTTCCATTCCCCACTATCCTGTCAGAGCTGAAGAAGCTTCTGGGATAAGAAGCGAAACGTCTCCAAAGAAAAAACAAGAAAAGTCCAGTTGCCTCCTGAAAAAATGCCTTTGGGACATGGACGCAATTATTTCTTTAACAATCAGCAACTTTAAGAAAATCCAGAAGGAAAAGAAGGTCATCAGCATCCGCTTCTAAAAAGTCAGTGAGAATGGGGGGCGGGGGGCACAATTAATCGTGACCTTGATGCAGCCTGGGAAAGGATCTGAATTTATATCAGAGACCACAGAAAATTCAAATCACCTTTAAGCATTGCAGTTCAGTATTTCAAGCTGTCAATATATTATACATCTTTACAAGGAATCATGCAGTCTGGCTTTTGTTAGAAATACTACCAGGAACATAAAACTAAAAGATTATCCCAGTCTATGTTTATCTGTTAACGACAGAAGAGAATTTGAAAGAAGTCAGGAGAAATAGGTCTCAATGTGTCAAGTCTATTGATTCAAACTACTCAAAACCAATTTGCAATTAACTACCACCTTACTCCTTAAGGTTCTTTATAGTATGTGACATAGCACCTCCAAAAATATTCAAACCATGCATTTATCAGAGCAATTACCATGAAAATCAACAACTGTGTGCTGAAGCACTGTATGTAATCTTTAATTATGTGTGTTTAAGTTCATTAGCCCATGACTGACAGTATTCATTATGATTCTAATCATGGGAAGGAATTTGCCATTACCAGGGCCACATTAATTATAATTCTGGCAAATGGTATTATGCAAAGAGTTCTTTTTTTTTAACTGAATGTAGGGTTCTGGATCCATCCACCTCTAACGTTAGCCCTACTCGCTGTTTTTTGGAACAGCACACAGAACAAAATCTTATTTTAATGAACTATTTGGATAAGGGGTGTCCTTTTTTACATGCATCAAGCATACAACATGTTTGAAAAATGGCAGGGCTTCAATCATACTACCGTGTTTTCCCGAAAATAAGACCCTGTCTTAAAATTTTTTGAAGCCCGAAATAAGCACTTGGCCTTATTTTCAGGGAGGTCTCATTATTTTGGGGTGCATGGAGGAAACCAGAGGAAATGGCAGGGACTGGCTACGCATGCATTTAAATATTTTCGGGGAGGGCTTATTTTCAGGGGAAAGCTTATTTTAGTGCATGTCCAGGAGCCTGGATAGCTCAACAGACTAAAAGCCTGTTATTAACATTCAGCTGTCTGCAATTACTGCAAGTTCGAAACTCACCAGGCTCAAGGTTGACTCAGCCTTCCATCCTTTCTAAGGTAGGTAAATTGAGGACCCAGTTTGTGGGGGCAATAAGCTGACTTTGTATAAAATATACAAAAGTATGAAGGCTATTGCTTAATGCATTGTAAGCCGCCCTGAGTCTCCAGAGAAGGGCGGCATATAAATCTAATTTTAAAAAAAATGTGCTCAAAAGCCAGATGGGCTTATTATCAGGGGATGTCTTATTTTAGGGGAAACGGTAATACTGCCATTTAGATTTAACTTCCTAGGTCCATTTTCCCTACTCCTTTTATTTCTATCACTGAATAAACCCAATTAATTTCTAAACCGTCTAACAGATGCAGAGCAGGTTGAGGCTTGTTTTTTTAAAGCAAAACAATAGAGGCTTGTTGGCAGTAAGACTTTTTTTAAAAAAAGAAGATAACTACCAGCATTCTGTCACATCCTTGACTTTGCTTTTACAGTTTGTCTTTTAATAACATTTCAAATAGAACTTGTAAAAAGAACCCTGTAGAGCTACCAAATATTTACATTAAAGAGCTATAACCAACCAGCTGCCCCTCCCCCCCCAAAAAAACCCCCTTAGTCTCATCTTGTGTTTGTTTCACCTAAACTACAACAAAGGTGTCAATTAGAATGTCAACAGAACTGCATGTTGATCTCACCAGTTTCAGCTAATGTCACAATATCTATTATTTAAATTTTACCATTTGTTTGTAATAGAAAAATCAAACCATAATCTTTTATACACTGAGGAAAAAGAGAATATATCTCTAGCTCAGAGTTGAACTGTGGAATTCTTGGTGTTCTCTGAATGGGGTTATTTAATTGCAGACATTTCATTGTCCACCTAGATAACATCTTCAGTGCCCAGAGCTCAATTCTACCTGTGTATATTCAAAATGTCCAAGAAGTTCAATCCGTCTTGCTTCCAACTTGTATCATCTCAAGTTGGAAGGCAATCTTTGAAGGCCAAATGATATATCTGGAATGTTGGAATCATTCCATGGATGTTCTCATAAAATGGCTCCCACGGGGTTTGAAGCTGCTCAAACATTTACCACAAAATGTTCCTGAGTAGTTGCTCCAATCACCTTTTTCAACATTCCAGGATGTGTTCTTACAATTGCAGTATACAGTAACTTTGTTTTATTTTTTAGATAGGTAGACACATTTCCAAACCAAAAAAATTAGAATTAAGTCACCTAGTATTTTTAATTTCCCATGAATGTCTACTGTTTTTTTTCTGGGAAGTAAGATGAGGCTGTATTTTTTCAGCTTTATATTTTTTATTTTTTTAAATTAAGAACATTTAAAATTGAGTAGGGTAGGGAATTTAAAGGGCAACAGGAAAAATTATTTTGAAGACTCTGCAGCCTCTAAGAAATAGAGGGTAGAATCCTAAAACTAATTCTAAAAACATCTTGTAGGAATCCTCAATTCTTTACTGAACTCTGTGAGAATTACTTCTGAATAAATTTTCTTCTTACCCAGAAATTACACCAGCTAAATTCAATAGAACTAATTCTTTAGTTCCTCAGTAAGTATGTTTTACTGTTTTAGATTCCAGTTTTACAGCACATTTCTGTAAGAATATTATTGTAGCAAGTGCTAATTTTGCAAACTGGGAAACTTTCCTTTATTTCAGTGGGCTTTATATAGAAGCACCTGAACTACTTTTTCATTTAACATTTTTATTTTTATGGGTACAACAAACCTAGACTAGGAAGAAACACATAGAAGAGAATATAGAGCAAATAACTGGTTAAAAATTGAGAAAAGAGTTTGCCAAGGTTCTATATGTCATCTTTTTAAATGTATATGCAGAACACATCAAGAGACATGCGAGAAAAGTTGGAATTAAGATTGCTGAAAGAATTATTAATTACAAGGTATGTTGATATTACTGTTGGGTGTCTGAAAAGTGAGAGAAACTTCAGCAGGCTCCTGCAGGAAATGAAAGACAAGAGGTCCAATTTGATGCTCCGCATTAAAACAAACCAACCTAAAATTAAATCAACTGCTTGTGTGAATCCAGTGGAAATACAGGGCTGATCTCATCAATAAAACAGCAGTATCTTATGGGACCCAGGAGATTTGATTTCTTTATAACTACACTTGCCCTTTGCAATTGCATCCAAGCCACCCCCGTGGCGTCTGCTTGATCCTGTTCCTTGCTGAATTCTGGAAGCCTTCAAAAGCTGACGCTTCCCACAGGCACTGGGATGGTGATAACCTGCAACCCTGCTTATTGTGTAATTGTGATCTAGCGGAGTTTGTTTCTCCTTCCCAGCACAGCAGCTTTTCATAGATTTTTTCCCTTTCTGTTCTGCTTTTTATGTGTTATTTATTTTTAAATCCTCTATAAGCTGCCCATTGTTGTTGGCCTGTGGGCAGCCTCAGAAAATGGCTCAATAAATGCATTTAAAAATAGGTGAAGAAGTTGTGGAAGTAGTTTTCTCATCCTAGGCTCAAAAATCCACACAGAAGGTGAAACAAAGAAAAGACTGCCTATAGAGACATCACACTGTTAACTACAGTATGTACTGTGGACCCTACGTCCTTCCCAAGTGTATCATATGGTTGTGAAAACAGGACCAGAAAGGTTGAAAGAAGAGAAAATGATGTCCTAGAAGGTAGTGTTGGAGGAAAACCTGGGTTGCACAAAAAAACGATAAAAATAATTTAATGCAAATGGCACACAATCAAAGCAAAGCAAAAATTGGACAGCTTACTTAATAGCACTAGTAACCAAGCTAAAACTTAAATATTTAATCAAAGGTAGTTGAAAGGTGCATAGATACTATCATTAATATTATGACTATGAGCTTAATAGAATTTCAAAAAGTTATTATATAAAATAACTACTTTTTGGAATTCTATTGTATTGATTTGTAGTTCAGGGATGAAATGAGGAATCTTTGGTGCTTTCCGAGCTTGCTTGTTTCCTTGCAGATGTTTCATTACCCTAACTAAATAACTAACATTGTGTGTGTGTGTGTGTGTGTGTGTGTGTGTGTGTGTATTCATTCGTTTTCTTATCAAGGCAGCTAATACAATGATTCTAAAAACCATAATAGAGAACATCGGAGACATACCAAAAGGACTGTATTCATACAACTTCCTTACCCAGCTCCAATCCCAAACTGGATTAATGTTAAACTTTGGTCACTTTAGTCAGTCACTCACATCAGCCTTGTACAGCCTTGTACACCTGATTCCCCAAAATGGATGACTCACAACAATCAAAACAAGGAAATTACAATCAAATCAACTAAACAGAATAAAAAAATAGATTAAAAGATAGCGAGAGAAACAGACCGGATGGAAATGAAGACCTGGTTAAAGAGTCAGGTCTTCACAGCTCTTAGGACTCAGAATGCTTTGATTGGTTTATACCAAGTGTAAAAAATATCTCATGATAAAAGGTAAAAGGTTAATAATATAAATTTAAAAAATTTCCCCTGTTCAGTTATGTCTGACTCTAGGAGGCAGTGCTCAACTCCGTTTCTTAGCCATGGGAGCCAGTGTTGTCCGAGGATACTTCCATGGTCACGTCAAGGTGCATAGAACGCTGCTAGCTTTCCACCATAGTGGTACCTATTTACCTACTTGCATTTGCATGCTTTCGAACTGCTAGGTGGGCAGGAGCTTTTACAAGTAACAAGAGCTCACCCTGTCGCACTACACTCAGGTCTTAAACCCGCGCTGTCATCTGACAAGCTCAGCATCTTCAACTGCTGAGCCATCGTGTCCCCTAATATAAATTAGGCCATTACCAAATCTAAGGAAAAAAGAAACAATATCTTCTGCCCAAAAGAAATGACTTGCTGACCCTTTTCTATTCATGCAATGGGCAAGACAGAGATGTGCAAAAAACTGGAGCACTAATGCTCAAAAGCTTGTATTTGACATATAATAGTCGCTAGAATTTCTTTACATGGCTTCATAGTTCTGTTACAATAAATATCTGAGCTTTTGAGAAACATATTTGCACTCATTTGCCTTGTCAGCTGTCATAAGTCTGACACTGTGAATCTGGAAAATGGATGAATGCAGGAACCAGGTCAACCATATTTTGTGAACACAGTTGTACAATTAAAACTGGTAATCATAATTATGGAATTACCTTGTTGACCTGTATTTACTTGACTGAAGCTGACATTAAATTGAACCAAGTACATTGATTCCATGCTTTTTTATTAACTGTCCCTTTAGCAAGCAATATCAAAGATAGTGACTCAGGTGAAACAACAGTAACATTAAAGCAGCAAGACATTTTCCATTTTAGATATATATAACTTATCAAAAATATAAAAATGCCATCTAGATGAGTAAGCATCATAAAGGAAGTCCTCTGTCAACAATCTCTTTTAAGAAGCAAATTCTCTTAAATTTAAATCTTTGGGTAGACTATATTCTAAGATATAATAACTTATTAGCAAATAATCTTTAGTTTTCATCTCCACGCTTCCCTTTTAAAAAATGAATGGGGAGAAAAATCACAGCCTTGCTCATTGACATGGTATGGCCTTATCCACTATGAACCTTGATTTAAAAAAAAAAAAGTTTTGCACTGAACATCGCTGGTAGTGTTCCTTGGTTACTGAAGTGTCCAGTCATGCATTAGAGTCCTGATCTGGATTGGGCCACAGCACATGCATCAGGCAGTTTAATTATTCCCAGAAACTGCTTTGATTCAAAATTCCTTCTTTCCCTGGGTGGAAGGTTCAAAAATGGAAAAAGGACGTCCTTTGATGCCATGTTTGTTTATCAACGTGTTGTTTAATCCAAGGGGAGGTCTAAAATATTTAGTGGAGATACTGGGCTTCATGTATGTGATGTAACACAAAGCTACAGAAAGGAGAGGAATTATCCAAAGATAAATAACAGATATTCAGAGAACCTAGAATTATATATTCATAATTAATATATTGCCTTGGCTCATGCAAAATGTAGCTGCAATCAACCCCATTAAAAACAAGTAGATTCAAGGTACTCCAGGTGATTTGGACTAGAACTCCTATAAACTTTGACTACTGATTATATGAACAGAAGTGGATGCAAGCTGTCATCCAAAATATCTATAACAGTGTTGGCGAACCTTTTCGGCACTGAATGGTGAAACAGGAGCGTGTGACGTGCGCATGCTGGAAACCAGAAGAGCAGCCGTTGGAGGAACATGTGTGCGCCAGGAAGATGATCTTCCAGTTTCTGGCATGCGCATGTGCAGTGGCCACCTGGTCTTCCAGTTTCTGGTATGTATGCGTGCGTGAAGACCAACTGGCCGATGCACATGCATGCGCCAGAAACCAGAAGAGCAGACACTTGGTGCACATATGCGCATCACAAAGATGATCTGGTTTCCGGCGTGAGCATGCACACCGGCTAACTAGTCTTCCGGTTTCTGGCATGCATGCACAAGCAAAGACTAGCTGGCCGGTACGCATGTGTGCGCCGGAAACTGGAAGATCATCTTCCCGGCTCACACGGGCACACCGGGCAGCTTCTCTTCCTGTTTCTGTTGCTCCCAAACATGTGAAGACCTTCCTAAAGATACGGTTTATATTGATTAGAGACAAACTTCCAAATGTCCCATATTACATTTTTCAAAGGGAGAAAGGGGGGATCAAAACCGTACCCAATTTTTTTTAACCCAAATTTCATGAGAATGAAAACAAAATGAGAGCCTAAGCATTTTCTACTAGTATCTAATAAAATTCAGTTGTGACTGCACTTCCATATTTCAAATGCTGCCTACAGATTTTAAGAGCCTTCAGGGTCCAATACAACTCCTGAAGCCCGAAGTACTCTAATGTGTCAAAAGTACTAGAGAACAAATGTCTTCCAAGTATTTCAGACAATTCTTAGTGCATGGAATGTATAAAGGGGCATAATTTCCAGGTCCTATTTTAATCTTTTCATAAATTCACATTGGCTTTTTTTTTTTCTTTTCTTGCTGGTTCTGTTTTTATTTTTGCTTTTTTGAGCCAACAAGAGAACTGGCACTTTGGCAGAAAACATTTGAATTACTGCCACTTCATATGGCTGCCTTAATCAAGTCAAAAACAGTAGCTATGTATTCAGTGGAAACTTGTACTTGATAGCAAGTGCTTCACACTCGTTTTTGTTAGAAAAAATATTTGTGAAAACACAGCCCTTCTCTCCTTTCCATTAGAATGTAACTCTGGTCTTTGCATGAACACAGGCATATTCTAAACTAACATTTCTATTATAATATGACCAAGACTGACTTCCTCCTATGATTCAGTTTTACTGCTAAACTGGTTCGTGAAGGAATCACCTAATGAATACATAATCAACTACTTGTTAATGCATTTGAACTGTCTGAAACTTACTCAATGCGTGGAAAAATTCAATCAATATGTAAAGTCTTTTTCGGTCTCTGAGGAAATATTCCTTGCTCTTTTAGAAAGGTATTGTTAAGGATTCAGATTTGGTTTCCTTTTATTATTCTTTCCACCGCAGCACATAATCACATAAGGGATCTCAGAATTTTTGCTATCTCTATGTCAATCTGTTTCTCTATCTGGATAACTTTCTGAAAACTGAACCCAATGGAGTCCTATTTTAAAGACAACCATATGGTGTAATGGTTAAGAATCTGGACTTAGAATGGGAGCCCCAGCTTCTATTCCACTCTCAGCTATGAGAGCTCAGTGGATAATGTTGGGCAAATCACACTTTCTGTCAGCCCATTGATTTGAGCAAAATATGAAGACAGAGCACTACATATGCCTGTGTAAAGGAGATGGCCCTGAAGAAAGAATTTAACAGCTATTACATAAAAAGTAGCTTGGCCCAGGAAGGGAGGAATGAGTGAGAAAGAATGCCTTGCCTCAATCCTTTTTTTTATAAGAGTTAAGGGCGAGAATCTCGGCCAGCTTTTCAAGTTACTGTTATATTTTTTAACAATAAAATAGACTTCTAGTATCAGGGACGTGTTGATTCAGTGGTTAAGACGCTGAATTGTCGATCAGAAAGGTCAGCAGTTCGGTGGTTCGAATCCCTAGCGCCGCGTAACTGAGTGAGCTCCTGTTACTTGTCCCAGCTTCTGCCAGCCTAGCAGTTCGAAAATGCAAGTAGAAAATGCAAGTTAAAAAATGCAAGTAGAAAAATAGGGACCACCTTTGGTGGGAAGGTAACAGCATTCCGTGCACCTTTGGCATTTAGTCATGCCAGCCACATGACCACGGAATTGTCATCAGACAGCACTAGCTCTTCAGCTTAGAAACTTAGAAATGAACACCGTCTCCTAGAGTCGGGAACAACTAGCACGTATGTGCGAGGGAAACCTTTACCTTTTAGACTTCCAGTAGTTCTAATCATGTTTGTTTCCTGACCAGGCACACCTTAAAGAGCTGATATCCACTTTGAACTCTTAAAAGATCAATATAAATCAAATAATTATTTAATATAGTTAGTATAATGGGATAAACCAGCATGCTGGTTGAGGAATTCTAGGCATTGAAGTGCACACATATTAAAGTTGGTGAGCTTGAGAAACCCTTGAGAAATGCTGCTGACAGCTCCACGCTAAGCCCACTTCCCTCTGGGTCATATGACCTCAAGTGACACATAAAAGGCATGATGCCCTGTGCTTCCCAAAGAGTGAAGGAACATGAGAGGAAAATAGAAACACACATGGGAGGTCGGACATAATGCTTCATTACACAGAAGAAACATCACTGTTAATGAAATTGTTAGAAAGAATTCAAGAATGCATGCTCTCTGCAAGTTGTCCTTATTTTTATTCTTTTAAGTAAAGAAACTAATTTGGTTTTTTAAAGAAACCAATTAATTCTGAAATTCTGTCTTTTGTTTATGCTTTAATGAACATCCTTAGTTCAAGATTTCAATTTTAAGTATTTTGCTTAGCCTGAGAGTAGTCTTAATCATGTGTTGCTAGAGATGAAACCCATGTGCTAGACTGCTAAGGATTAAAGGAAGCTTAGGAAAGGCACCCTCTCATTCTCTACCTGTATGAGCTTCAAGGATGGATTTCTTACATATCCAAGTCAAGAGTTATATTATAAAGACACAAATGGTGGCAAAGATTACATTTGAAATTGCTAACGAGGACTACTGTTCTGAAATGGAGGTACAGATGCTATTATTTTATCTGTCCATTAATCTCCCCTTCCTCTTGTTCAAAACTAATCTCCAGGCTTTGGAGACTTGTATGAGGAAAGGGTTATAGTGAACAAAATGTATCCCAACTTGCACAAGATGTTGCACTTTTTGCTCAGGCAAAGCCACTCATTTCACAAGTCTATCTGAAAATATATCTATTTTTTTTTTTAATTTTTGATTTATATGCCGCCCTTCTCCGAAGACTCAGGGCGGCTTACAATGTGCTCAGCAATAGCCTTCATCCTTTTGTATATTTATACAAAGTCAGCTTATTGCCCCCACAACTGGGTCCTCAATTTACCTACCTTAGAAAGGATGGAAGGCTGAGTCAACCTTGAGCCTTGGCGAGATTCGAACCCTGCAGTAATTGCAGGCAGCTGGTCTTGATAACCAGCTTAATAACAGGGTGCCTTAAACCCCTGTACTACCAAGACTCTTAATAAAGTAAAGTAAAGTAAAGTAAAGGTTCCCCTCGCACATATGTGCTAGTCGTTTCAGACTCTAGGGGGCAGTGCTCATCTCCCTTTCAAAGCCGAAGAGTCAGCACTGTCTGAAAACATCTCCGTGGTCATGTGGCCAGCATGACAAAACGCCAAAGGTGCACAAAACGCTGTTACCTTCCCACCAAAGGTGGTCCCTATTTTTCTACTTGCATTTTTTACGTGCTTTCAAACTGCTAGGTTGGCAGAAGCTGGGACAAGTAACGGGAGTTCACCCCGTTATGCAGCACTAGGGATTCGACCCGCTGAACTGCCGACCTTTTGATTGACAAGCGCAAGATGTCTCCAGAAAGCAGAGCTGTTGACTGTGACAAAGATCAAGTAACTGGAGAGTAAATCGGTTCCTTGGAATCTCCAGATAAGAGGAAGACAGGAGATTGTCCATTTGTGATCTGAACAGCTGTTCCTTACAAGGAGACCACAGGACAATTTTCTGCAGATTTGAATGCCAGGAGACAATAGGATCAGCCACCTTGTGGACACTAAATCCACAAACCTCACTTTCTAATCATTTTCAGAAATTCCCTATCAACTATATTAAAGCTATTTAGAGATTTTTGGAATTACAAGTTTGAAAAGTCTTTATTTCAACTCTGAACAAAAGAAAAAATTATAAGCTTAAGAACTTAAAGAATTTGAAATGAATAACAACAAGGTATTTGATCTAAGAAAGTTATAAGGGTCCAAATTCCCTGAATTTGTAAGGTAAGCATTTACAGTAAGATTTTGGAATTAGCTATAAAAAATAAATAGCTCCTCATGGGAAACAGACTAATTTTGATTATCCTGGTTATGGTAAATCATAAGTGATTGTTTTAGAAACTGGACACTATAAGACAGGGGTCTGCAACCTTAAACACTCAAAGAGCCATTTGGACCCATTTCCCACAGAAAGTAAAACAGCGGGAGCCACAAAACCCTTCCTGTGCCTGACTATCTCTTGAGCGGCCACAAAACTAGCATATGTAGTTGAATTAAATGTTCAGTTTTCTTCTGAAACTTTTATTTTCTTGGATTTATCCATCGTTGGCCTACTGGGGTTTGAAAAGCTCAATAAACCGTGTGCTTGCGGGTGTCACACATTGGCAGTTGTGACGCATATTTTGAGGGAGCCGCAGCAGAGGGGTGAAAGAGCCATATGTGGCTCCAGAGCCATAGGTTGCTGACCCCTGCTATAAGAGGTTAAAGATTCTAAGCAAAAGAAAAAATACATAAACCTGTTCTTGATATCAATTAATACCGGAACTTACAGAATGATATGAAGTATCATAACTTCAGAAATATTAAAGATCTTTGAAGAACAGAACTAGAAATTAGTAAGCATCAACACTGCCAGTAATGATGTCCAGAATTAATATAATTGGGTTTTTTTTCCTCACTACAGATGAGAGCGCACAAAAGTCAGAATGAAGAGGAAGGAACAGAAGCAGTAAAAACAGCTTGTATATGGCAACTCATACAGAAAGGTTATTTGTAAATGATATTTGTAACTGAATGAATGATTGATTGATTACATGCCATCAAGTCATTGTAGACTCTTAGCAACCACAAAAATAGATTTTCACTATGAAAATGAATGCAATATTGTGTAAGAATATCAATAATACACAGTATTAATTTCCAGCAAATAAAATAAACAAGGAAGTTTAAGAACAGGATTTTTAAACATTCCTTTTTTATTGATTTCTTTCAGCCATAGATGGCATTCCTTGGTCTATAAGACAATTTTCTTTTCAAAATGCTTAGTAAATGTTTTTGAGAACTAGAATCAGATATACATGTATAAAAATCTGGATCTTTTTGGAGTGCCTGATGGTAATACAAGCTAAAAATAAATACTTGCCAAGATGAAGTATGTATTAGTTTCGGAGACAACAAATCTCACACTACAGATGTAAACATGCTTTTTAGTTTCAGTGAAATATAAAGGGTTTATAATTACCCTTTCAGTTATTACTTGACAGTGAATTCTTTGGAGCAATTCAAAGGCCAAAGCATCAAAGAGAAAATATTAAATAATCAAGAAGAGCTCTCAGAAGTAGATTAGTCAAGGGTGCCTCATCTCTTCTTCGTAATCTGTTAAATTCAGCAGCATCTGTGCTCTACTCCAAGAGTTGGAATATGAAATAAAACCATGTTCACACTCAACTACTTTACAGTTTATCAAAACTAGAAAGCTACTTAACATTTTCATCCAATGTAATACAGGGAGAATTTCATTCCATATTGGTCCATATCAAAATGCAAACTGAGGATAGATTTAGGCCAAGGAAGTTCACAATCTTCCCCTATGTAGCCACAATATACCTGTATTATACATATTATGGCCTTTTTGCATAGGGGAAGCTAAATTCTCTAAGGCATGACACATATCCCCAATTAATGGCCAGATTACTGTTGTGAGACACACAGCTTCTTGGATTCCAAATATGAAAGAACACACAACTGGCATAAGGAAACATCTGTGCTGCTCTTTCTTCTAAACTTGCAGCAGCCTCAAAAAAAAAATCTCAGAGGAATTAGCTTTTTTTTTAATTAAAATTTTCACATTACCTGGGTTCAGAGACTTATGCTAATCCATTTTGTTCATCAGTCCTTCAAGGTAGTCAGACAAGAACGACCAACCTGGAGTACTAACACTACCTTTATTGTAAGGTTACATTAACAGAATCTTGCAAGTCTTGAAAGTACATCTCCCTCCCCCCCTTCACCTTTACTAGGGAGGGTCCTTTCTGAGATGTTTGCCATGCCCCTATTCCTTCTGAGGACTAAGCTGCTGTTATCTGACCTTTGGCTCCTCCTTCTGTCTCTCAAGGACATTATCACAAATCATTAGTCTTGTGCCGGTTAACTAGAAATGTTCTAAGAAGGCCTAGGTAGCATGATATTAATGAATTAATAATTAAGATCTCTGGGCATTGACAAGGAGATTATACAAAGACTTCATGGAGCTTCATGGAGCCTCTTAATGAGGAAGATAGGCAGATGTTGTTTAATTTCAAGGATAGACTCTTTTTTTTAAGAATTTAAGGCCGTACACAAATGTCCACACAAAAAAACTTTGTAAGATAGTTGGGTGAGGAGAATTACTACCTCAAAATCACCAAGTGAGTTCTTCAGCCTTAATTATTTTGAATGGCTTGTTAAAAGCCAGTCCCCTACAGTTCTTTCCAACTGCAAGCTTGCTAAGCATCTTAGCTTCTGGCTGGCTATAACAAACTACAAAACTATTAATGCAAATTTAAAATAGCCATCCCTATCTTAAGTCCTCCAGATGTTTTGGACATACATATTTGGACTAATACCTGGTAGTTTCCCATGGTAGTTGGAACTGATTGACACCAAGCTGGAAAGACTTATTTGGAATCTCTGTTGCTGATGTTTTAGTGCAGATAACATTTCTTTAATTCATTTTTAATTAGGAGCATGTGTTTTCCCCACTTTATAGATGGGAACTTCAACCAAAGCTCACATCTTTTCCTGACGAGCCCTCTAGTGCTCTGGTGAATTGTTCTTTTGAATTGGGCGGGAAGGAGAGCTCTAACTGCAGTTCCACAGGTTCAGAGGTGGGTTTCAGCAGGTTCTGACCTGTTCTGGAGAACCGGTAGCAGAAATTTTGAGTAGTTCGGAGAACCAGTAGTAAAAATTCTGACTGGCCCTGCCCCCATCTATTCTCTGCCTCCCAAGTCCCAGCTGATCGGGAGGAAATGGGGATTTTGCAGTCACCTTCCCCTGGAGTGGGGTGGGAATGGAGATTTTACAGTATCCTTCCCCTGCCACGCCCACCAAGCCACACCACGCCCACCAAGCCATGCCCACAGAACCGGTAGCAGGGGTGAAATTCAGCAGGTTCTGACAGGTTCTGGAGAACCGGTAGTGGAAATTTTGAGTAGTTCAGAGAACTGGCAAATATCACCTTTGGCTGGCCCCAGAGTGGGGTGGGAATGGAGATTTTGCAATATCCTTCCCCCAGGAGTAGGGAGGGAATGGGGATTTTGCAGTATCCTTCCCCTGGAGTGGGGCAGGAATGGAGATTTTGCAATATCCTTCCCCTGCCACTCCCACCAAGCCATGCCCACAGAACCGATAGTAAAAAAATTTGAAACCCACCACTGCAAAGAATATAGTCTGTTGCATCCTCCACTGTAGTGTTACTGTAAAAACAATGTTTCTTAATTCAATGGGATTTGGCCCCATGTATAGATATAATTAAAACTGAACTATAATGCACTCTTGGTTTTTTGGCTTAAATCATACTCTGCTTTCTGAACTGCCTTCCTTCCCATCATCTGCATTCCCTCTTTAAGAGTCATCATGCTAAATACATATCCCAAAATGTGCCTCTTAAAAAGGTACGTCTGTTTCAAATGAACACTGTAGTCTCAACAGAGATTACTGATATTTTCCACTGATTCAGAATGGCTGGAAACCAATGGAGATGAGAAAGGTAGAATTTTAAATAATACATCTAAATCTGTCCAAATAGTAGCCAGTGACCAGCTTCTCAGTTACCCATTGCTCTCAGAAGTCCCTCCTGGTTGATTGGCTCCTAGTACAGGTGGTCTCGACTTACAACAGTTCATTTAGTGACTATTCAAAGTTACAATGGCACTTATGACTTATGATCATTTTTCATATTTACAACCATTGCAATATCCCCATGGTCACATGATCAAAATCCAGATGTTCAGCAATTGGTTCATATTTACAACGATTGCAGTGTCCTGGGGTCATGTAATCCGCTTTTTCGACCTTCTGACAAGCAAAGTCAACAGGAAAGCCAGCTTCACTTAACCACCGTATTCCGAACTTAATAGCTGCAATGATTCACTTAACAACTGTTGCAAGAACGGTCGTAAAGTGGGGCAAAACTCACTGAACAATTATTTCACTTAGCAACATAAATGTTGGGCTCAATTGTGGTCGTAACTCGAAGACTGTAGAAAAGTGAAAACGCTGCCACTGAGAGAAATAGCATTTTCCATACTCTGCTGTAAAGTCAAACCCTCCAGTGAAATGTATTTTCTCCTCCCCTTGCTTTGGCTCACTCAAACAAAACAGATTGGGGTTCAAAAATATGTTGGCAGTCCACAGAGGGCAGACTAAGTGCAATTAATTCCATTTATACACCGAGTAACGACCCAACCAGGTTGTTAAGATGACAGATGTCCAACTTAGAAAATACTGAAATGTAACAGTTTGTTAGGAGACATCATTTGGACAGAATCCAGACTAAACAAGAGAAGGGGAAAAGCAAATAGTATGGTTGCACACACTGGGGGTTTCTTTGGCTGACTATATTCTGAAACCGAAAGTTCCTGATTTTTCCTATTCTCCATTGGGTCCCTTCCTTAAAAATCAGGGTGTGATTGGCATTAAATTGTTAATTAGGCTGTATCAACTTGAAAAATAAATAATCTCTCTCTCTCTCTTCTATACATAGTTCCTTCCTAACACATGATATTTGGTAAAAGAAAACACTTTCCTATGTATAATGAACTGCGATGCTCGAAGAAACAAAAATAGACATTGTCTGCATCTATGGCGTACTTATGCACCATAATTATGGCATAGTAAAACTTGAGGCGGCAGCAGTAAAAACACATCAACTGTACAGTTTTACAGACTCTTCAAGCTTAATTGTGGATACATATGGGAGCAGGAGGAGAAACAATATGAAGGCATTTTGATATATTTTTTTGTTTAATTGGGGTATCTCAGTCATGTTATTGCGATGAGAACTCTAAAAGTCATTCCATTCCATGCCATGATAGAGATAGGAAATTGGTTTCTTTTGGGGGGATGTTCTTTTTATACTTTGCTTTTTTTTCTTACATTTTTCTCTCTTTTTTTTCCTTTTCTTCTAGCCATTACCTTTTCTTGTTCTATTTTTTTTTAAATTTTTTAAAAAGCACCCCAAGTCTCATTTCTGCTCTGTAACCAGCATTTTTCATATATTATGAACAAACCTGAAATATATAGATCAGCGGTGCCCCCAATCCTTCCTGCTCTGAAGACTGGCAGCAACAGCAGCCAGGGAGAGGGGATAGTCTCGCGTGTGCACTCACCACTTGCGCAAATGGAGCTTTGCCACTTACCGCTGTTTATGTAGTCCAGTTCACAAGGGGCCGCGGACTGGTACTGGTCCACAGACCAGGGGTTGGGGATCCCTGATTTAGACCATCTGAAGGATTATGCGTGCTTATTCTGAATCCTTTTGCACTCCCTTGCTCAAATTGACAGTTCACTCTCAAAACAGAATTGAGATATTCTATTACAGACAATTGGAATTTATGGCCATATCTTCCTTCCAGATTTTATTAACATTTCCTTGACCTCTGTAATGGAAACCTCATTGCAGTTTAGCTCATTTGCGTGAATGATACAATACCAGTGAATGATACAATAGCAGGACAAGTGTAAAGAGTATGTTTCTGGTTTGCAAAACAAACAAACAAACAAATTCCACAACCAACTGAATACTTTTTGAACTACTATCTCACTTAGCCCACGATTAAGATGCCGCACTACTCACACAAATCCAAGTAGACAATATATATGAGGGGTGTGTGTGTGTGTGTGTGTGTGTGTAAAAACTTGTTTATTATGTTCTGGCTGCTTTTGTGTCCTAAAATATCTAACCAAACTGGTGGGCAGAAAAGTTTACAAAGGAAAAAAAAATGTAATGATCCTTGAAGCAATGCTATATGACATTGAGAGATGACTCATGAAAGTTGCATTGCATTTCACTCCCCTTTGGGGACTTCCTAAGATAGTAAGTATCTTTTTCAGATCCCAGCTCTAGCAAAACTTCCATCCAGCCTCAGAGTAAGGAGGAGGCTATACTTCTCCGTGTTAGAAAGATCATTTTCAAAAGAAAAAGAAAAAAAGTGGGCGTCTTTCACTTCATTAATTACTTTCATCCTATAGTCAGAAGACCAGGAAGTAGGCCTGAAAGCTTTCATTTTGGGGAGCAGTCCAAAAAAAAACAAACACCTGGATCTTGAGATGTTACACATGTTTTTTTTCTTTCTTCAAGCGAGCAAAGTCGACCTTAGCACAGGTTCTCAAAATCATTAAATGCAAAACAGTAACCATAACACATTAATCATATGTGATTGTGCCGGAAAAACAACTGAAATATTTTTGTCCCCCTGCCTTTGATGCATTTTACAGAGCGTGGATATCAGGGAGAAGGCTACAGCACAGTGACAGAATGCCTACTTTGAATGCAAAAGGTTGCGGGTCCAATCCATGACAGGTAAGGCTGGAAAAGCTTCTTGTCCGACAACCAGTGCTAGTCAGTGACAGATTGAGCTAAATTAAGCATGAAATGGAATTCACATTAAGAGAGGCTAAGTGAAGGAAGAGTTGCTGATTCTAGAATAATGGAGTACGAATTAAATTTAAAAAAGTGTAGTTGGAACCACCTGCTGAAGGAGAGGCGACCATAGCTGGGGGGCAGGATTAAAAGACATTTCAGGTTACAGTCCATAGGAGCAAGAAAACTTTTTAGGTCAAATCCTTAGGTCTATATCTGGGAAGAGGGAAGAGGCAGACAGCCTGGCAAGCTAAATTGATCATCAACAATAAACAAACCTGTATGACCCATTCTTGGAGGTGTTCTGGTTGTTTGAGTCTGACAAAAACTAAGATACACTTTGTGTATCTAAAGTGTTTGAACAACTGTTGGACCTTAGTTCCAGAAATGAAATAACTGAACATTATTCTAAAAACTATTCTCTCACATACACATTAAAAGGCTGTGATTACAAAATACAGATTTTGAAATCAGACAGGAGGGACCTCAGTACTAAACTACTTCTTGAGAAGCAGAAAGAGGTTTTTTTTTTTTAGAGCAGCATGGCTGCTAAAATCATCTGATGAGAATTTCAAACTTAATTTTTTTTTTAACTTGATTTATATGCTACCCTTCTCCAGAGACTCAGGGCAGCTTACAAAGCGTTAAGCAATTTGTTAAAACTTTACTGATGTAGTCAATATTCTTTCTTCAACCTCTAAGCTTTACACCATATATTAGCAATGAAATACAGCCTGGCCCCTTTAATAACCCAGAGAAACATCCCGACAGTTTTATTTAAAAAGAATGAAATTATCAACAAATTGGGTCAGATGACAAAATTGCTTTTTCCAATTCTGCCCGGAACTCCATCTAATTCAAAATGCTATTGTGAAAAATATTTTTACTAGACTTTGGAAGATGCAGTTGCTTGCATGTAAGTTTTTTTTAATGTTCTAATTAACTATTTCTATCAAACCCTTCAGTGAGCTGGCTTCTGTCTACATCAGTGATTTATGACTGGTTTTCTTAGTGCTACTTAACACAGAAATGGATTTACACTACTAAAGTGGTAAGAAAAAGCAAAAAGGTAGAAAAGATTCAAGACAAATTTATACCCCTAGAAAACCAGAGTAGAATTATATGATATAACTTAACCATGAGTTTTGCATGAAGGCACCCATAAATCCTGATTTGACTGGGAAACAGCTCAAATTTCCATATGTTTATTTAGGAATTTAAGGCCAAGTACTTAGGATGGCACCCCTTTCCTCAATATTCAACTCAGATTGAACCACCATGCAGAAATTAGCTATTATTAGTACTGTAAGAAGACAGCACATGATAAAGGATCATTTTCTTCAGCTGAGTCTGTGGGGTAAAATAGGCTTCTAATTTCTTCCGAGGGGGGCGGAGAGAGGCTAATCCCCATTGGTAAAACGGTCTATATAGCGCATTAGTAAACTATATAGCCTAATAAATCCTTCATTATAGAATCTTCCCAGCTCTGTTAAACCCCTGCTAAATTCCAAATCCTATTCGGGTCAAAGCCGAATCGTACTCCGGCAAATTCGAGGAAAGATCGCGTGTGTAACTTTCACGAGCGTTTGCGCGTTTGCGAAATGGGGATCTCTGGAGAGGGGGGGGTCCCCGTTCCACATCTGCCCCCCCCTCTCCCGACAAGGCACGAGCGAGCTCCCCTCCCCTCAAAAAAGTTGCTCGGAAAATCGTGAGGCACCTAACCGAAGCCGAGAGTTTGCTGTCCTCCGAAGAAAAAATACTGACCCCCGCCCCAATGGGTCTTCTCGCCCCTCTCCTCACTTCCAAACAGCCCACCGCTCACCGCGCCCCGAGCAGTTACTAGAGTTTGCCCGGAGCACTTTGCTAAGTGGCGGGGAGGGTCGCGCTTCCTTTCCCGGAGGTACACAGGGAGCAGCTTGGGAAGGGCCCTTCCGACCTGCTCTCCCCTTCCCTTCCCCATCCCACCAACCTGACATATAAAGGACCGGGGGCTGCATAGGAAGCCAAACGCTCCCCCCCCCAGAACACGGCAACCCGTCCGGGGTTCGAGGCCGGGACGGCACACTCACCATCTTCCTTCTCGTCGAACACGGGTCTTTTGGAAGACGAGGAAGAGGTGCTGGCTCCCATCCTCTTCTTCCACTTGCTCCAGTGAAACATTGGCGGAGGAGGCGAATTGGCATCCCCTAAAAAAGTCCACAAGAGAGCAAGGCGAGCCGGGCTCGGCGACCACGGCAGCGGCAAGCGGGAGAGCCGGAACCCCTTCAAGATGGATCTCGCGGGTTACGCGTGTTGGCGCGCCGGTGTGTAAACGTGTCTTGAGTATCTCTTTCGGGCTCTACTCGCCCGCTTTTGTCTCCACCGCTCGCTCTTGCTCTCTCTTCTCTCTCTCTCTCTCTGTCTCTGCAACGGCGCTGGAAAAGGCGGTGACGGCTGGAGCTGCAGTTGCCAAAGACTTGCTTTGCTCTTTTGGGGACCCCCTTCTTCTCCCCTATTCCTATTCCCGCCTCTGGAAAGGGGGGGGGCGGCGTGCGAGAACCTCCTCCAAGGAGCCCCACGGCAAGCGAGCAAGAAAAACCCAAAGCACGCTAAGCTTTCTTCCCTTATCCTCCTTTCTTCTTTCTCCCTTTCTCCTCTCTTCCAAACCCACCCAAGCTTTAAGTCTCCACGCTAGACGGAGGCGGGCGCCGCTGGAGAAACCCGGCGTTTCCCTAAAGCGAGCTGGAAAAGCCAGGATTTGTAGGGAAGGGAGGAGGGGGGGGGGCGTTTCACGCTCGTAGACTCCCGAGCCGGCTGCCTTAAAGCGAACGCGACTCGTAGCGCCTCCGTCCGTGGCTAGATGGCGCTCGAGGCGCGCGAACGCGGGCTTTTTACCTTTAACCTTCTGAGATCATCGAGATGCTGCTTGTTGGGGAAGGGGAGGAGATGCTCTGTTCTGCGGAAAGGGGCTTCCGACCGCTTTTCGGCTTGGGTTGGTTCCAGAGCGGACACTTAGCACGACAAATCATGTGTCTGATTTGATATAATGCAGTCTTTCTCAACCTTGGAAGCTTGAAGCTGGCTGGGAGATTCTGGGAGTTGAAGTCCACCCATCTTCAAGCTTCCAAGCTTGAGAAACACTGATATAATGTGTATGATATGATGCAGCAGCGAAATGAAAGGGAGTTCTTTCATCTATTATTAATGATTCTTTGTTCTCCTTTAAGGGATAGCGTGGCTGTTGGTGACCCACGCTGTATTTGGAGTCCTATTTATTTTGTGGACTACTTTAAAACCTTTAAAAGAGCCTTGATAGTACAGTGGTTTAGTGCACCCTGTTATTAACACAGCTGCCTGCAATTACTGCAGGTTCGAATCTCTCCAAGGCTCAAGGTTGACTCAGCCTTCCATCCTTTCTAAGGTAGGTGAAATGAGGACCCAGTTTGTGGGGGCAATAAGCTGACTTTGTATAAAATATACAAAAGAATGAAGGCTATTGCTTAATGCATTGTAAGCCGCCCTGAGTCTCCGGAGAAGGGCGGCATATAAATCAAATTTAAAAAAAAAAAAAACCCAAAAAAACCAAGGATCTTAGACACCTCGGGAAACGATTTGCCTCTGAATATCAGGTCTGCTGGAGAACATAAGGATGATGCTGCAAAGGCATTTTTGTCTCAACTTTCCATTGTATTTGGCTGGTCGTTGTAAAAAGAGACCATTGGATGAGAGGGGACTTTTGATCTGATCCGGTGTGTGATTTATAAAGTGACTGATGTCAAAATAAGTTATTGTTCTTGCCGTTATTAAAAAAGAAAGTGTATTTTCCATGATACGGCTACTGTTAATAATTTGGAAAGGAGGGGGAAAAAATCATGGTTTGAATTTCTTTTGATGCCTTCCGTTTTATTGTTCAGGGAGTCCTCGAGTTACAACAGTTCACTTAGTGACCATTTGAA
The DNA here is from genome assembly GCF_059756535.1 of Pantherophis guttatus. NCBI lineage: Eukaryota > Metazoa > Chordata > Lepidosauria > Squamata > Colubridae > Pantherophis > Pantherophis guttatus. Next base: position 65,724,618 of record NC_142068.1, read on the forward strand.
GTGACAATCGCACTGAAAAAAGTGACATGACCGTTTTTCACACAACCGTTGCAACATCCCCAAGGTCATGATCAAAATTCGGATGCTTGGCAATTGGTTCAGATTTATGACAGTTGCAATGTCCTGGGGTCATGTGATCACCTTTTGTGACCTTCTGACAAGCAAAGACCATGGGGAAGCCAGATTCACTTAACAGCCGTGTAATTAATTTAACAATTTTAGTGATTCACTTAACAAATGTGGCAAAAAAAGTTATAAAATGGGGCAAAACTCACTTAACAAATTTCTCACTTAGCAATATAAATTTCAGGCTCAATTGTGGTCGTAAGTTGAGGGCTACCAGTATTTTAGCTTTGCCTTCAATTCAGTCTTCACTTCTTGTAATTGCCTGCCTGTTTTCTTGGCAAATTTTTCAGAAATAGCTTGTGCTTGCCTTTTTCCTAGGGCTGAGAGAGAAGGACTGGTTCAAAGTCCCCCAGCTGGCTTCCTGCCTAAGGAAGAACTTGGACTTACAGTCTGATCAAGCTTCTGGTTAAGAGTCTTTAAGCACTACCAGAAATGGGCTTTTCCAATCAACTGAAAATGCTACACTTTCCAAACAGCTACTGGAAGCAACAGTGAGTGACAGGTAACCTGACCAGGCATGTTATCCCGAGTAATTGCTCTCCAAATACAGTATGGTGGTCTTGATAGCATGGGCAGCCACAAAGCCCTTTATGCTAACTACCTATGCCTTTCATTAGCTCTTTATAAAAATATCCATCTATTTGAGCAGCATCTCTGCCTAATCTTACAGCTGCTTTAATTTCCATCCCAGAATATGGTATCAAACAGGAACACCATAGATTAGGGGTGTCAAACTCAAAGCCTGCAGGCCGGGTCCAGCCCATAGGGTACTTAGATCTAGCCCGCGGAGCCACCCTGGAAACAGCAAAGGACCAGCTCATGATACCTTTGCCAGTAAAAACGCCGCTTGGGAGCGGCGTGTCCCAAGCTCTGTTTTCATTGGCAAACCACTCGGGCCACCACAGGTGCCCCCGATACAAGTGACATTGAGCTGCCACACCCACCCAGCCTCCCAAAGTCAAACACAACCCTGATGTTGCCCTCAATGAAATCGAGTATGACACCCCACCATAGAGATATTAAAATGACAAGCCACTGTCACTCGCTTCAGCTCAGAATATAGCTCTAGCTCCCAAGTAAGCTTTCTAGAACAGCTTCCCTCATCTGGGACCACTCTAAATTTATTGGGACTACAACTTCCAGAATCCCTAGTCAGCATGGAATTCTGCTTAGGTATTCTGAAAGTTGCAGTTGCAAGCAATTCAAAGAGCATTAGATTAAGACAATGAAGAAGTATATCAGAAAACATTTTGTTCAAACTTTGAGTTTGTCCTTAACAAAAAAAATGTATTATGGGTAGCCCTCATTTACTGACTGCTCATTCAGCAATCTTTGAAAGTTATGACAGTGCGGAAAACTGAGACTTATAACTGATCCCCAATTCCTAGCCACAATGCATCTAATAATATTAGAGTACTCCAAAATTTATTTAGTCAAGTTCTATAATTTGTTTTAAGTATTGAAGAGTTTTGAAGTCTGTATATGACAACATGTTTCAAAGTTTAGAATGAAAAAAGTGCTGTATCACATATGACTTTCTAAAACTGGTGAAATTATGAATCAATTTCATATTGATACAATTTCATATTTTAAGAATATAAAAAATGCTAAATAAAGATGTATAGTAGATGAAGAAAGCCAGGGCATGTATTAAACTGAAGATCTTTTCTTATAAAAATTTCCTTTAGAATTTTCCCCCAAAACAGCATGCAATTTAACAATCAATTAGAGAAAAGGAAGAAATTGACTTTGATTTTAATTAGCAGAGCTAATTAGAAATTACACAATCTTTTGGAAAATATAAATATCCAAATAATTGCAAGAATAATTTGAAATTCAGGTAACATTGAATTGTTAGATTTAAAAAAAATAAAAATTGACTTTTTCTACAAAAAGATAAATGATCGTCATTTCAAATGAACAAATTATTCTGCAGTTATAGGGTAAGAAATTAACATTTTAAGCCTTGCGAGATAAGCCAAGTGGTAATATGTAGCTAAGGAAAAGTCTCACAAATGTCCTTTTATGCAACATAGTGCTATCCAAGAAGAAGTATGCTTTTTGTGCTAAAAAATCATTTTAATTATAGACTCTGCTAGTCTCAAAATAAATACTCAGATATTGTATACAATAATACATATATCAATGACAATTACAAAATATTGGGCAATGTTCTGCAGATCATTTTACAGATTAAGAATAAAGAATATTGCAGAGCTGTGGTTGAAAATGCTAATTTTCTAGTGACAGATTAAATAAAAATTGATCCATATATCTCTGTCACCAGGCTAATCCTAAATAAATTTACTGAGAAGCAATTCTCCAGACTTTAAAAGTGCAAGAGACTAGCTTTGAAACATTTATTAAGTTAAATCAACTCTTGAACAATTAGCACTTAAACAAAAGTATGGAATTATTAATACAATAAATTCTACAGGGATAGCTATATTTTTCTTCGTTGCAGCGATACACCCCAAATCTATTTGGCCTCCTAAAGTAGCAGCAAATTTATTACAGTGCAAGCATTAATTAGTTTCATTTCATTTCATTTCAGATGCTTGCCCTGCTGCCCTTAGTTAGATATTTATATATTTATATAAGAATATTATGAAACCCAAAGGTCATGAAATGCAAGCGGCAACAATGGGTCAAGATTTAAAAAGAGCTTCTGACTAGAAAAACAGTAATTAAAGATAATGCTATGTGTCTTATAATCCTCAAACTAAATTAACATTCACTGTATGAAAGGAAGACAAAATTCAGGAATAGATTGGTTTATACAATACTTAGACTCATAATACCATTTCTACAAAATAACTACAAAAAAAAGCTTTTATTATAAAGACATATTAGTGTTCCTTCAGTTCAAGCATACAAAGATTATACTGCTAAAAGCCTCAAATTTCTATTGAATATAAAAATAGCAATTCATGAATGTATAATAATACGGTTGATAGATTTAGGCAGTGGTGAAATCCAAATTTGTTTACTACCGGTTCTGTGGGCGTGGCTTAGTGGGCATGGTGTGGCTTGGTGGGCGTGGCTTGGTGGGCGTGGCAGGGGAAGGATACTGCAAAATCTCCATTCCCACCCCACTCCAGGGGAAGGATATTGCAAAATCTCCATTCCTGCCCCACTCTGGGACCAGCCAAGGTGGTATTTGCCGGTTCTCCGAACTACTCAAAATTTCCGCTACCGGTTCTCCAGAACCTGTCAGAACCTGCTGGATTTCACCCCTGGATTTAGGTTTATCAAGAAATGCATTTCTTGAGTGGGCAGAAGTTGTAAAGTTGTCAAATATTTTGTTCCTATTAAAGTTAGCAAAGTTACGTTATGCATCCTTGGTTTCATTGTGAAGAGAGACAGCTGGCAATCCTCTAGTGTTTACAAATGAATTCTGGTTTGCAGAGGGAATCTAGCGGATTTAAGATATGATGACTATTCATTTTGTGACCACAGAGCCCCACATTACAATTTGCTGGAGGGAATGAAATTTTATCTTGGCAGAATGAGTTGCTTTAATTGGTAGCTCCCTTGCAAGATGCCAAGAGCATACCTATTTTTGTTCCTGAGGAGCTGCCGTATAAGATTTTTAAAAGTTTGACATTTGAGAGAGTGAATAAAAACTGTCGGTTAGAGAAGATTGACAAAAAGTAGGCAGTTCAATATTTTCCATAACATTTACTCAGTGACAGCTTTGAGTCAATCAATCAGAATAGAGCTGGAAGGGAGATCTTGGAGATCTAGATCTCCTAGTCCAACTGCTTGCTCAAGCAGGAGACCCCATACTATTTCAGACAAAGGACTGTCTAGTCTCTTCGTAAAAACGCCCAATGATGAAGAGTCCAGAGTATGAAGAATAGGGCCTTTTATTCAGTGGTGAAATGTAAAATTTGTTACTACCGGTTTTGTGGGCGTGGCTTGGTGGGGGGTGTAATATGATTGAGTGGGCATGGCCAACTTTTTTTTTTACTTTTAAAACCATTTTTTCTATAACCTCTTCTGCTGAAGAGGTTGTTAAAAAAATGCTTTTAAAGCCTCTGACGATCCCAGCTGACTTGCCTGATCGGCAGAGGCTTTTTTTACTTTTAAAACCATTTTTTCTATAACCTCTTCTGCTGAAGAGGTTGTAAAAAAAATGCTTTTAAAAGCCTCTGACGATCCCAGCTGAGCCACGCGATCATCAGAGGCTTTTTTTTTAACTTTTAAAAGCATTTTTTCGGCCAAAGAGGTTGTAGAAAAAATGCTTTTAAAAATAAAAAAAAGCCTCTAATAATTGCGCGGCTCAGCTGGGCAATGGGGGGTGGCAGGGACTTTCGCTACTGGTTCTCCGAACAACCTGCCTCCATCGGTACCGGATCGGGCGATCCAGTCCGAACCGGGAGCATTTCACCCCTGCTTTTATTGCTTTCTAGCCCAGGGTAGCTAGGAAAAGCAGAGTTAAAAGTCTCTAAATCAGTCCTACCATAATTATAGTAATAGTTATTATAATCATGATTTCACTGGGCTTCATCCTGATTCGGTGTGCCACTCCATCTATACCAACTGGTTTATATATATATATAAAAAAAACCATGGGAATAAGATCTGCGTTGACATTTTCTTCTTTTCTATAATATATATTTGAAGCCTTATTGATAAAGAATGAAAAAAGGATTATAACTATAATAATAAAGAAATTGTGATAAAAGTAGAGATATGTGAGTCAAGGTGAACTCTGGTGCCCTCATGAACACAATTACATAACAGAGGTGTTGTCACATTGAGTTCTCTTTTCCTCTTTCCCCTCCCCTTCTTCCTCCTGTTCACTCTCCCACTCTGTGCCCTGATGTTCCCCAATGGTTTATCTCCAAATATCAGCAAGACCCGAATCTAATGGGTCTCCAAACCTGAATTAGATCGGTTCTACCCTCCAACACTATATTGTCACTTGCTGAGGAAGTGACAGTAATAAACTATCAATTGTATAAAAGGTCCTCTTTTTACCCTTGGCAATCTATTGTAGAGCAGACTGATTATTTCTAATTTTGACTTTGCGTGACTGCATTCAAAGATGGGTGGGTAATTTATGCTTTCAAAGTAAATAACAATATTTAGCATACCCTCTGCATTTAGTTACAGTTAGCTATTTGCATTTTGCCATTTAATAGGATGGAGATGCATATGATGGCCTATTTCAATAATGTCTCAATGTAACATTCAGACAATTTCAATATTCTTTTTGGCAGATAAAATCTATTTTCTCTGGTATACTGAATGACTCTTCAAATTATGCCTCTTCACTAAAAAGCTCATATTTTCCGTGAATGTTCATCTTAAATTTAGTAATATATTTAATTCAGTGGTATCAATGTGACATTTGAAAAGAACATCTACGGTTAGGTTAATGATAAGTTAGTGAAATTGAATAGATTCAAAATCATGGAAAATCTGGGATCAGCTCATACTTCACTTTCAAGGTACCCAGAGAAGACAGGTTTGCAGGGAACATACTCTTTGAAACACTGTTAGTGAGTTTTATGTCTTTATTTCTATGTTAAATTTATTAGTTGCCCATCTTGCTGTGGAGTTACTCTGGGCGGCTTACAACAGTAAAATGGAAAAAATAATAAATGTAAATATAACAATATAAAGCAATGAAACAATAAAAATAAACAAGGAAAGTAAAATAACATGAATTAAAAGATGGGTAGAGAGGAAGTAGAAAGCACAAGGGGAGGTAGGATCAGCTGATTAGTCCAGTAGTCACCTTCTATGTGGTAGTCTCCTATTGGATCCCCAAGCCAACTGGCAGAGCCAGGTCTTCAGGCCCTTGCAAAAGACTAAGAGGGTGGAGGCAAACGTTACACAGGAGGGCAGCATGTTCCAGGGTGGGCGGTGTTACAGCAGAGAAGATTTTTCTACTAGACCCTGCCAGCCAGAGTTCCTTCACAGGAAGGATCTGCCAGCATGAGAAGGGTAGGCTTGTTTTAGCAGGAAGAGATGGTTCATTAAGTAATCTGAACCCATGCCAGAGAGGTGCTTTAAAAGTCGTAACCAACATATTGAACTGCATCCAGAAGCAAATCGACAGCCAGTGCACCTCACGAAGCTGTGGTGTATCATGGCCCCTTCTACGGGCTCCAAAGACTGCTTGGGCTGCTGCACTTTGTAGTGGTTGAAGTTTCTGAATGCATTTCAAGGGTAGCCTCATGTAAAATGTACTGCAGTAATACAGATGACAGATGACTAGGGCTTGAGTGACCGAGCACGGAGAGTCCTGATTCACGAAAGGTCACAGCTGATACACAAACCAAAGCTGTGCAAAAGGTCTCCTAGCCACAAGCACTACCTTCAAGCAGATTGCAAGTTCAGGAGAACCCCTACATTGCAAACTCGGTCTGAACAGGGTAATGCAACTCCATCCAGAATTAAAGATGTCAAAGATACGGATCTTGAAGCTCCATGCAGCTAAGGCCACTTGGTCTTGCCAGGGTTCAGTTGTAGCCCATTTATTACTGATTTCTTATATTGGTCTGTCCCCCCCAAAACCTTACAGAGTTTATGCATAGGCTTTATATTGGGGGCTAAAGTAATGACTGCTTAAAAGAGGCATAGCAAACAGATTCACCTCTAAGAACCCAACAGTCTCGGCCTTCCAGAGGCATCTGTTCTGAACCAAAATGATGCAAAATGCATCTTGTATCTTATGATACAAGCTCTGCCCCTTTGTACATACAAGACCAGAGAAGCTATCAAAAGAGAATTTGTGTTGCAGTTCTGCAACATACATTTCAACACTTGCTTTCCTCCCTTAGTGGATACCCATTCTTGCATGATATAATTAGCACAAACATCCCATTTCACATTTTAGACACATTTTATCGAGAGCAATCAGTTTGGCGGATACCTGGTTTCAAATAGTCATGTTACATTTTTTCCTTTTAGAAGATGTTCTGCTTTTCTGTAGCAAAACAATGCTTATTCAATGTTATCTGGCAGAAACAAACAGAGTTTTAATCTCAGAGTGATCATAGAGTGCCATGTGGTATACCATAGGTTAAAAAGTAAAACTACACATTTAGAGTTATTCAGAGTTGTTGTTCTAACACATCTGGCATATAAAAGCAATTGCCAAACAGGGAAAAGACAGCTGTGTGCTTCACAACTGAAGTAATAAACACATGGCAATTTGACCATTATGTTCTAAAAACATACAACTATGATCTAATACTATCCAACAACTTTACTACCTGAAGGAGGAGTGTTCTTATTATTACATTATCAGACTGCTTTAAAAAGGGATCAAATTGTGATTCTGTTCAAATCCTGTGAAAACTGTGAAACTATTCAGATAGAGGGTGCCCCTAGAGAGCCAATTAAATATACCAATAGGGTAGTCCTCACCCAGGGCAAAGCAGTGATCAGTTTTAGTACAGGTAGTTTCAACTTACAACCACAACTGAGCCCACAATTTCTGTGGTTAAGTGAAACATTTGCCAAGTGAGGTCTGCCCCATTTTATGACTTTTCTTGCCAGTGTTGTTAAGTGAATCACTGCAGTTGATAAGTTAGTAACCCGGTTGTTAAGTGAATCTGGCTTCCCCATTGACTTTGCTTCTCAGAAGGTCGCAAAAGCTGATCCCATGACCCCAGGACACTGCAACAACCATCACAAATACAAACCAGTGGCCAAGCATCTGAATTTTGATCACATGATCCTGGGGATGCTGCAAAGGCCGTAACTATGAAAAACAGTCAGAAGTCACATTTCTCAGGGCCGTTATAACCGAACGTGTCATGAAACGAACTATTGTTAAGTCGAGGACTGCCGGTATTTTAAAATCAAGCTGATATACCAAAACATGCCAGATGAGGAGAGAAGACTGCAGTAGGGATTGGAGGGTGATTGTTGCTATTCCAATTAAAAAGCATGCAGGGTCTAGTAAATGATGTGGGTTGCTTTTTAAGCTGCCAAAGACTGGCGTGTTTTTTCTTTTTCTTTTCTTTCTTTTCTTTTTTTTCAGATTCCTTTATTTTAAACCTGTGCCTAAAATAAAGCCGAGCGCGGGAGGAAGGGGGACGTGAGGTTACAGAGGAGGCAGTACTGGAGGGGTCCGAGGCGACAGGAGTGACAGACGGTGGGCGAGACTGGGACGACAATCTAAAAGGAGGGGCAGCTGTCTGCGCCTGCTCTCCCCCCCCCAAACAACACACACAACTGTCCCCCTCCCCTTCTGCACTATTTTCCCCGCGGAAGCGAGTAAGCGGGGAACCCCCGTGCAAAATGCAAAAGCCACCAGAGACCCCCAACCTCTCCGAGGTCGTAGAAGTCGCCCCTCGCTCGCCTTTCCCTCCCTCCCTCCTCCCTCCCTCCCAGAGCCGGCGAGCGGCCTCCTCCGGCGCTTCCCAGCCGCTTGAGGGTTACTATGGCGACCCCGGCAGCTGCTCCCTGAGGCCTGTCTGTTGCCTTTTGGTCACGACATAAAAGAGAGAACAAAAAGGCGGGCGCCAATATATGCCGGGGCGGGGAGGCGAGGGGGCGGCAGAGGAGTGGGGCCTCCCCAAAGCAGCCGCCCGTTCCCCGCACCGCTCCGCGGAGTAAGTTGTGAGAAAGGAGAAGGAGGAGGAGGAGGTGGGGATGGGAGGAGGAATGGAGGCTTAAGGCGGTGAGAGAGCGCAAGGCAAGTCTCGGGGCGCCGGGAAAACGACTTGCTGCCTTATTGTACCTCGACGCGAATGTAAAAGCATAAACCCAAAAGGATGCTGAAGATGAAAAAGCCAACGAAAAGAGGGATTATTACTTTCCCCCCCCCCCCGGGGTCTGTCATCGACGCCGTGGGAACTTCAAGAGATCGAGTTATATCCAATTTAGGAGTAATTTAATTCCCCGGGCAAAAAGAAAAGGGATTTATTTGCCTCTCAGAAAATTGCAGGCTTTCATTTTAGCGGCTGCAAAAGAGTAGTAGGCTAGCAAGAGTGGTGAAGAATTAAGCGGAATTGTGGAGGGAGCAGAAAGGGCAGGGTGCCTTGCTGGGTGGCAGGGCAGAGGGGCTGAGGTCTCATCCAGGTTCCCCAGGCCTGTTTGCTGACTTGGATATAAAGAAAAGGTGACAGGAAGCAGGTACTTAGGGCAGAATTTTCTAGGCCAAGAAAAAACAGATTGATTGGCAAGGAATTGTGGCTAGCATGGTGCATATACTCATGCAGAGTTGTGTGTGTGTATTGTGTCTATGTGTGTAATATATATATTCTTTTTACGTCTATGTTCTTTCAATTCAATTTTTTTATTCTTGGCAAGAGCCTGGACTAGCCACCTTGAGCATTCTTGCCAAAAATTCAGAAGTGGCTTGCCATTGTCTCCTCCTTAGGGCTGAGAAAGAATGACTGGCTCGAGGTTACCCGCTGGTTTGTGCCAGCATGATGCTTTAACCATTATGTCAAACTGGCTAAATGTATGCGATGACATATAACTGATCAGGTAAAAATGAAGAGGCCAATAGTAATAGTAAAAAGTAAAAAGACTTAAGAATTCAAGTCTGGCATGCCTTTTTTCTGATAGTATTGAAATCAACAAAAAGCCAGCCAGTTGGGTCTAATGGTTAAGGCCCCAGGCTAGAAACCTGGGATCTGTGATTCTAGTCTTGTTTTAGGCATGAAAGCTGACTGGGTGACTCTAGGTCACTCACTCTCAACTTACAATATCAGGCTCGATTAACAAGCCAGTCAGACAATTCCTGTCACAGCCAATGGATCAACACTGTGGATCTGAAAAAAAAAGAACCTGCTCTATGGGAAGATGCTAGGAAGAAAAAAGATCAAATCAACAAAAACATTTGGATAGCTTACTGATCTTGACAGTAAGGGATGTTTGATGCTGATGCTGCTTTACAAAGAGTTTAGAACTTGCCATAATTCCCATACCCTCCTCTGGTTTCTGAGTAAATATTTTCAGAAATGAGAAACCAAGATTGTATGTATATTTTTACCCTAGCATTCCTAGATATAATTCAGTAAACTCTGTAGCCTGCCAAATCCAATTAAATTGGCAATCTCCAAACATTTCAGATGATGGACAGTACAGATTTTACATATCAGTAATAACCTAGGATCTTTTCCCCTCCTCTTTCTCTTCTGCCTTCATTGTGTTTAACATCCAGCCCTAATGAAAAGTTTTAAGAACTTAATTCATAAGTTTATTTATTATGTTGTGACATTTAAATTAGTTCCAATACTTAATATCATAGAGTTTGAAATACATAAATCCATGCGGCAATGGCATGTGTTACTAAAATAAAAGCTATTCATTATCTCATAATAAATGTTTTTTAACAGTGTAAGAATATTTTGATAGATTCAGACAAAACCTAACTATTCTTCAATGTTTTCCAAGAATTCTAAAAATTAGCCAGTGTACCTAGTTGATTACTTTGAAGCCTGTTAGTGAAAGTAAAAAATTTAAGAAAATTTTATTCTTGTTATATGCTTCCAAACCTGATGACAAAGGTCTGAAGGAAAGATAGGACCAGGAAACAAAAAATGAATGATCTGATATGTAGGATATCTATCGTGTATATATATTTTTAGGTTCAAGAAAAGAAAGATTGGATCCGTCATATCTTTTCTATGTATTCTTCAAATACACTGATCATAAATAAATTCATAAATTTAAATAAATAAACTTGGAGACTATAGATTGAGGTTTTCTTATGCGTCATTAGAAGGAGGACTGGTGACAATTTTATCTTTTATACTCCTAACATCCCATTGCTTGTACTGTGAGTGAAACCAGTAAAAAAAATAAATGTAAATTAAGTGACTGAGGTAAGGAATTTTATTATAGAACATGCATGATAGAAAAAGACGCTTTGAGTGGGTGGAATGAAGAAAAAATTATGGTTCTATGATGGAAGCGCTTGGAAAACAGCAATGCTGTAAGAGTTCTAAAGTAAGAGACTAAAGGAAATAGTTTTTACATGGATGGCAAGAAGGCTATGAATAGTCCTTGTTTAGTGACTGCCTTCTACATGGACTGTTCGCAATTATGATGCTGATGAAAAAGTAATGTTATCAATCCTAACATTTATGACCTTAGCAGATCTGTAATCTAAATGAAAACTGAAGTAAGATCATACTATAAGTATAGTTGCAGTTGCAGTTACCAACTACTTTACTTAACAATTGAGTTGCCAGTCCCAATTGTGGCCACTAAACAATGACTACTTTCAGTGTATATCATAAAAGATAAGCTAGAGAAAAGCACCTATTATTTCCTTAGAAATGTAGAGTTCTGTTGAAGTCCAATGGGGTACAATGGGGTTATTTTCTATTGAAGTTTGGACCTGAAACTAGAACTACATTTGTAGCTGTCAGTCTCACTTTGGATACTTTTATTGAGAAAACAATTATTATTAATTTGATTAGGTGCCACCAACTTGTTGAGTCTTAGGAACCAGGTTGGCAGATTTTCTCCCTGGTCTTTCAGGTCTTCCAATGGTGCCTTCATTGCCACTGTAACTGAGTCCATCTATTTTGATTATTTCTCATTTTCTCTTTCCTCCTACTTCTTCCAGCATTAGAGCCTTCTCTGGAAAGCTAGTTCTTTGCATATTGTATTCGAAGTAGAATAATTTGAAACTTGGTCATGTGTTCCTCAAAAAGAGACCCATTTGTATATTTTCTTGGCTGTCCATGGTATTCTCAGGAACCTTGTCCAACATCATTGCAGGGTTCTTGCAATTACATGAACAAAATTGCCCCACCTGCATTGGTACTGTCTTTTGGCTGCCTATCTACCTGCTGCTGTCAGCTGCCCCCATCACCTAGCCCTGCCCCCTGTGGGCCATTACTGTACCAAAGGAAGCCTCTTTCATGCCATCTAATCTTGCAGTGGTGCAGCTGGGATCTTCTCTTGCATGCCAATCGGGGCCTCCATTTGTGTGATGACCAGGGTGTCCATTCAGACCCACCCAGGGCCCCTGTTCATATGCCAGCTAGGGCTTTCCTTCACATGTGATTGCAAAAGAAGGCCTCAATTAGAAGGAGGCACTGACTAGTATATAGAGGCCCTAGGGCAGGGATTCCCAACCCCTGGTCCATGGACTGGCACCAGTCCGTAGCATGCCAGAAATTGGGCCACGCAAACAAGGGAAGCCCCATCTGCAGGAAACCACACACATGAAACCACACTCACTCCGGTCCAATTTTTTGTCAACTAATTTGTAAGATCCACAAATAATCCAAATGAGATTATAGGGTTTTTTTGTCTTTTGTTGTGAAATGCTAGTGATATTAACAATATTGAAAATCAATTCTTATCAGTTCTCCAATATTGCAGTATTATAACTAACACAATTGTGAAGCAAAGGAGACATTATTTCTTTAAGAAAAAGTTATTCTACTTATACTACTTATACATTCATTTATAAACAATATATTGTTGATTTACACATATTCTTTTTGTTATTTTTCAGTTTATTATCTTTAAATACAGAGCTGCTAGACTTCTGGATTAATCAAAGTTAACTAACAAATGGAAGAAAAGTGGTATTATACAGAAAACAATGGCAGTGGAGATAACCGTCAAAATACTCAAAGGCGGAGCGATTCAGTTTCTAGTTCATCAAGGCGCATCCACCGAGCTCTTGAAAAACTGGTATCTAATTCAGCAGTGTCTTTGGATCTGAGTCGAAAAGATCTACAACATCTTACTGCAGAAATATATAGATTATTTAACCTTAGAGTAAGTTTTTCATTGTTAACATACCTAATTAAAGGATAGCTGAAAAAAATAGATGCTTTCCCACTTGAGATTTGCAATATGTACAAATTGCATTTTAAGATTACTATATCCTTGATAATCCTTTAAAAATTACTTGAATAATTTTAGCACTTTTTATTTTTTGGGGGGAAATCATTACTCTCAAATTATATGCTAAGCATAGGCTACTCATTCTCTCTCTCCCTCTCCCTCCCCCATTCCCACTCCCACTCATCTCTCATTTTAGTATTTACATCTGGAAGGAAATGCCATTTCTGTAATTCCTGAAGATTTTTTTCAGAGCCTGTCAAATCTTACTTGGCTAGATCTGCGCTATAATAAATTGAAAGAGCTTCCTTCTGGGATTGGATGCCACAAGTAAGTTTTCTGCTATATAATATGTCTATTGTTTTTTTAAAAGGAAGTTGTTCAGTAGTAGATACCATGTATCTACTACTCAACAAATTGAATAGTAGTACCATGTATGATTAAATATTAACCCTAATTATCAAAAGAACAAAATACAGATAGCCTTCGCCTTACAATAGCTCCATGGTCACATGATCAAAATCTGGGTGCTTGGCAATTGGTTTGTATTTATGACAGTTGTAGTATCCTGGAGTCATGTGATCACCTTTTGCAACCTTCTTACAAAGTCAAAGGGGAAGACAGATTCATTTAATAATCATGTTACTAATTTAACAGCTGCAGCATTCACTTAACAACTGTGGCAAGAAAAGGTTGTAAAATGGGGCAAAATTCACTTAAAAAATGTCTCAGCAACAGAAATGTTGGAGTCAGTTGTGGCAGTAAGTCAAGAACTGCCTGTATTGGAAATACTTTTGCAATGTATGGACTTCATTTTTTAGAATTCTTAACAATGGCCATGATGAATTGAAGAATTCTGGGAGTTGAAATCCACACATTGTAAAGTTGCCCAGGAAGCACTGTTATAACTATACCAGTGGTGAAATCTAAAATTTGTTACTACCAGTTCTGTGGGCGTGGCTTGGTGGTGGGGTAATGTGACTGGGTGGGCGTGGCCATTTTTTTTTTTAACTTTTAAAACTATTTTTTCTACAAACCATTTTTTAAAACCAAATTTTCTTTGGCGAAGAGGTTGTAAAAAAATGCTTTCAAAAGGCTCTGACGATCCCAGCTGAGTTGCCTGATCGTCAGAGGCTTTTTTTTCTTTTAAATGCCTCTGCTGATCAGGCAACTCAGCTTGGATCGTCAGGCATTGTCTTGGATTGTCAGCTTGGAGAGTCAAACTCAGCTTGATGATCAGGCAACTCAGCTTGGATCGTCAGAGGTATTTAAAAGAAAGAAAGCCTCTGATGATCGCAAGGCTCAGCTGGGCATGGGAGGGGGCAGGGATTTTTGCTACTGGTTCTCCAAACCACCCACCTCCATCGCTACCAGATCGGGCGATCCGGTCCAAACCGGGAGCATTTCACCCTTGAACTATACCCTTCAGCAATTCTTTGTCCTTAAAATAGCCTGGCTGAAGAGACATTAGGAAATGCTACAAAAACACACACACCCCATTTATAAAATACAGATGAAATTAAAAAGCTCCAAAGTTTCTTTTCCATTGCTTTAACAAAATATGAAAATAGGTGTTATAAAGTGTTGCCCTTTAGGATTGCTTCTCATTTGGATGAGGCCATATGTCATTAGTATCACTAGTAAAGTGTGGGGCAACTAATAATAACAACCAGATTTAATTCTTAAATAGGAGATTGATATAGAGCAGTGATGGCTAACCTTTTTGCCATTGTGTGCCAAAAGCGCGGGGGAGGTGGGGGGTTGAGTGCGCGTGTGCCAATACCCATAATTCAATGTGCCCTGCCCCCCATGCATGCACGCGTGAACCCCCCGCGCTCCCCCTGCTTTTGGCCCGGTAGGCCTGTTTTTTGCCCTCCCCAGGCTCCAGAGGCTTTCTAGGAGCCTGGGGAGAGTGAAAATGGTCTTCCCCACCCCCCCGGAGGCCAAAAACAGCCCGTTTCCCAATTTCTGGTGGGCGCAAAAGGCCCGAAAATCAGCTGGCTGGCGTACGCATGCACACTGGAGCTGAGCTAGGGCAACGCTCGCGTGCCCACAGATATGGCTCCATGTGCCACCTGTGGCACATGTGCCATAGGTTCGCCATCATG
This sequence comes from Pantherophis guttatus, assembly GCF_059756535.1. Classification (NCBI taxonomy): domain Eukaryota; kingdom Metazoa; phylum Chordata; class Lepidosauria; order Squamata; family Colubridae; genus Pantherophis; species Pantherophis guttatus. Next base: position 65,739,638 of record NC_142068.1, read on the forward strand.
GATATAGAGCCTTGATTTCAGGTTTTTTTTAAATATGCCACATGGGTGCATTTTTTCATGATAAATATATAAGCAAGCTTTTCAAAATAATGTATATACAGTATATACAGTTTTAAATAAATAAATTTAAGGATGGGAACAGATTTTTCTGTAATTCAGGTGTATGCCAACTTCTAGAAAGAAAGTGAGATCTTATTTTATATCAAGAGAAATGGATAAAATGAGGAAAACTGACTCCTTTCTAAAACCTTGATACACCTTCTTTCCATATTCAGCCAGGCAGAGATATCCCACAATGAACCATCAATATAAATTCAATAAATAAAATAAAATAAAATGCTCTCCCAATATGTACAGCAGAGTGTGATGATGATAAACTGTATTCTACTTAATGAAAAATCTAGTTTTCCATTAAAATAATATAAGAATATATACATTAATTAGCTCTTATTTTCATGACTGATCATATTTGTCATTATACATTTAACTATTATTTTCTGATTTATTAAAAAGGCAGCTGAAAACTCTCCTGTTAGAAAGAAATCCTATTACAAGGCTACCAGTGGAGCTTGGTAAGTATTCTGTCCCTTCAATAATATGTAACTAAACATACATATATTCCTTTCAGGATACTCCCTCTCAGGGTAAGCAGCATGAGGCAAAGTTCAGAAAAACAGTTAGAACCAATGGCATTGATGACATAAGTTAAGAGAAAAGGAAAGAAAAGGAAAAGAAATATAGCTTGATCTAGCTTTTTTTTCCCCAAGTACATATTAGATAAAATATATAAGCATGAATTGAAGACATAAAATGAATACAATTAAAGAGAACATAGGACAGGGACGGTAGGCACGCTGGTGCTCTTATGTATGCCCCTTACAGACCTCTTAGGAATGGGTTGAGGTCAACAGTAGACAGTTTTAGGTTAAAGTTTTGGGGGTTTGGGGATGAGACCACAGAGTCTGGTAGTGCATTCCAGGCATTAACAACTCTGTTACTGAAGTCATATTTTCTGCAATCGAGTCTGGAGCTTACAACTACAATAACTATATTTTCCTATCATTCTTGTTTTTATCATACCCTTATATTACTTCATATATTGCTTTTTATTTTTTAGACTTCTCACATTTTTCTTTCTGAGGATCTCATCAGTTCCATTCAGTCACAGATTTCTTGGTCTTTTCTTTCTTCTTAACCTATTCACTATTCTTTTAAATATTTGTTTTGCACTTTTATCCTCATTCATTCTCAGTATGTGACCGAACTGCTTCAGTGTGCTTACTTTGTACTGATGATCCATTTTAGTATTCAGTCTACATAATTACTTCATTTTTGTTCCTCTCTCTTTTTATTTCATTTTCTTTTTTTTAAACAATGTTTTCCCCAAAGGTTGATCACATGACTGGGGCTAGTGCAGTGGCCATTAGAGAAAACTGGTCATAAGTCACTTTTTTCAGTTCCATTGTAACTTTGAACAGTCATTAATTAAATGGTTGTAAGTTGAGGACTACCTGTAGTTATTTCTATTGATTGATTGAATATTACCTTCAAATGGAAACTGAGGTATTTCACTGAATGGGTTATCTGACAGCCAGTTTCTTCCCACAAGAGATTATTAACTTTTTTGTTTCATCTTCTTAAGCAATCTTTTCTCATAGCACTTAACCACTTTCATGTTTCTCCTGATGCTGTTCCCATCTCTCACTTTCATAAACAGAAAAGTGTACTTATATACAGCCATTTTGCTTCTTTTGACAAATATTTATTCATCACAAAAAGCCATATACTTTCTACTGCCTTCTAACCCAGGCAAGGTCAATTATTTTCTGGCATCTTTTCCTATGTTGGTGTTGGTGCTTTCACATTTAAGACACCTTTTCTATCAGAGTTGTTAAGTTCCAATCTTACTCTTTACGTGTACTGACATAAACACCCTACAAACACACAACAAAAAGTCACAGAAAATATTGAGATTCCTAAAAACCAGGGCGTTCCTAAGGTGACTGATTTTTCAAACTTTAAAATGTTCTCCTTTCTTATTCAGTCTGTTGTGCAAGTAATCATTGTCCATATTACACTGACATACATTTAAAATGTTTCTAATATATCCACCTCATGTATTACATGTTAAGGAACATTTTAATATCACTGCTATGCAAGGTTTATCAGTATTTCATTTTTTTATACTTCTAAAAGTGCTATAGGAGCCTTGTATTTTCCTAATAAAGTATCAACAAGGTCTATGTGAAGTTATTTTTATTATTATATTGGAAGTTAAAATACCCATGAGAATAAATAAGAATAGTGACGGGGTAGGACGGTGGGAGAGGCACAGAAGATTTGAAACTGGGAGTAGCATGACTACTGTTTTTATTACTGCTGAGGAATATTCTTGAAAAGAAAAATTGTTTTACAACATTAATAATAGGGTTTAACTGACAGCAATTTAGAATAATATAGAAAGGTATTTGTATTCCAGCACTGCTTTTACAGAAATAATTTGTGCAAATATACATGTAATCATGAATAAAATATAGACTAATGTAGAATACTAAGTACTACACTTTCGAAAAATAAGAGCGAAACAGCAGAAATAGTAATTACTCAAGCTGTGAGTGGACATTTTAAAATACTATTTTGAAGGCAGTGTGAAAAATGTGTTATTACCTGCATTATGATCTTGGCAGTTTTCATATTGTTTTCCCCAGTTATATATTGGTTCTGTTTATCTTACATTACCCAAATGTATTTGTACTGTTAACATTTTTCTTAATGAAATTAAATAGGCTTCTCTAAAGGGAAAAATAAATACATTGTAACTTAAGTATATTTTAAATTTTGATATAATTCAGAAGTTTTTCAATATACTTTTTATCCAAATGTGATAAGTGCAATGGAAAATTAAGAACTGTGGATAACGGAGTAGATTTTGGTCCTAATAGTTTAGGTAATAATCACTCTCATTTTCTAGAGACATTTGCAGGTAATCCTTGACTTATAACAGTTCATTTAGTGACTGTTTGAAGTTATGACGGCACTGGAAAAAAGTAGCTTATGACCGTTTTTTACACTTACAACCATTGCAGAATCCCCAAGGTCACATGATCAAAATTTGGATGCTTGGCAACTCATTCAAATTTATGACGTTTGCAGTGTCCCCAGGTCATGTGATTTCCTTTTGCAAACTTCTGACAAGCAAAGTCAATGGGAAAGCCAGGTTCACTTAACAACTTTGTTACTAATTTAACAACTGCAGTGATTCACCTAACAACTATGGCAAGAAAGATCATAAAATAGACCGAACTCAACAAATGTCTCATTTGGCAACAGACATTTTGAGCTCAATTGTGGTCATAAGTCGAGGACTACCTGTACTGCATACAGGACATTTATTATACATATAACGACTTATTCAGAATTTTTTTTCAAGATATCCAGATAATATTTTCTCTCCAGAACATTCTTATGTTTTCCCATGTCTAGAGAAAAGAAGAATATTTGCCCAATAGCTTTTGATTCAAAGCTATAAGGAGCTGCCCAGATGAAAACACCCTTCTTTCACAGTGTATGATTAAAACAACATTTTAAATTTCATGGAATCTATAAGAACTAGCATAAAATTAAATACAGTAAAGATAAGGGAATTTCCTGCCCTCTAGTGGACACATCTTGTAAAAAAAACAGTTTCTGGAGTTACATACCCAGCAGTAGGGCTAGATATATATTTTTCAGGGCCTGTTTGATATGTAGGGTAGTTGTATCAGTATCTAGTGGAATAAGGTGATTACAAGGAGCTATACAGAATTAGTCCTGAATAGTGTCTCCTTCATTGCCTATTAAAAGAAATTCCTTTACATACTGAGCAGCTCCGGGAGAAAAAGTGGATGAATAACACAATAACAGAGTTGGAAAGGACCTTGGAGGTCTTCTACACAATCCCCAACTCAAGCAGTAAACCCTACATCATTTCAGATAAATCATTGTCTAATCTCTTCTTTAAAACCTGCAGTGTTAGAGCACCCACAATTTCTGGAGGCAAGTCGTTCCATTGATTAATTGTTCTAACTGTCGGGAAATTTCTGCTTACTTTTAGGATGAAGAGGCTCCTAAAACACTAAGATAATATCCTGAGTTTATAGGTGTTTGGAATTAATGGAGTTTGGTGTTTTGCTTGGTTTTAAAGATGTGGAGTATATTATAGATCACCGTGTACACTGATTTTTTAAATGACTTTTTTTTTAAAAAAATCTTACATCCTCCTTGCTTGGAGTTGGTCCCAGCAGCAGCAGTGGTGGCATGTACAGATCTATAGCAACTATAGATGGAAGCCATCACAGCATAGTCTTGGGAATTAGCAGCATGAGGCAGTGGGGATCAGCTTCATCAGCAGCTGTGGCTTTCTACTTTGCTGGCTCATAGATAACCCTACAATGGAGCAAATGGCCTGGTCCTTGCACCTATACAGAACAGAGATGAGTGGAGTTACTTCTTACAATTGAAGGCAAATTTTCATGTCCCAGGATAATGTTGCAAAATCCAATCTGGATTGGTCACCGTGACCAGAAGTTTACTCTTTTGAGCTTTCGGTCTTGTGCTGGAGCCCATCCTCAGAGAACTTCTCTCTACTGGAATATACGTTGGGCTATTCTAAGAGTTGTATTTATGTGGTGTCTTCTTATTGGTTGATTGGTGTGTTGATGGCCGGCGACTGGCTGTTGTTTCCAAACCAAGGACTTGGAAGCACAAGGAAACAACAACCAATTGCTAGCCATCAACACACCAATTAACCAATAGGAAGACACCACATAAATACAACTCATGGAATAGCCCAAAGCACATATTCCAATTGAGAGAAGTTCCCTGAGGATGGGCTCCAGCATGAGTCTGAAAGCTCAGAAGAGTAACATATGGTCCTGGTGACCAACTCAGATTGGATTTTGGAGTAACTTCTTTTCTATCTGGATAAATGTTCTTTAGCCTAGGAGGGTTGAAAAGTGTGGGGATGAAATTAAGGTAAGAGAAATTCCAGGAAAGTTGTGATAGATGAGTAGGTGAACCAGTCACTGGCATGATAAATTTGGGGATTGCAACCTATCTTCCAGCCTCTTGGTATTCAAGATCAGGTCATCAAATTCTTGATGGATTAGGTTCCAGCTGCTGTAACTGAACACCAGACCAATATGTAATAAAACTACCCTCATCCAGAACTGACTATAAGTGAGGCAGCCCACTTACAGTGTGTAGTTAGATTTGGGTGGCCCCAGAGAGAGGAGGTCCTTTCCAGTGGTGGGTTCCAACCGGTGTTACCACCGGTTCTCTTTGCGCACTCACTTTGCTCACTCGCGCACCAAACTTGTGCTCTGCGCAAGTGCATTAGGTTTCTGCCCAGCTGAGGTGTGGCAATCCACTCTGCCATGCCTATCAGCTGGGCTAAAAAACAAGAAATAAAGATAGGGGGCAGGCGGGAGGGCCCAGCTCCCAGTCAAAGAGAACTGGTTCGGTAACGTCACATCGTCACCACTACCAGCTCGGCCGAACCGGGCCGAACCAGGAGCAACCCACCACTGGTCCTTTCCCATAGATATGCCACCTGCTGTCAGGGTTCCAAGTAATACCTCCAACCAATGAAGACTCCAAGGCCAACAGCTCCTCAAAGTTCCATTTTATTAGAGATGTCATATTGGCACATGTGGGAAAACCCGAATCTGAAAGCTCCGAGTTTTTTCCACCCAAAGGAAAGTCAAAGTCCCTTCCCCTGCACCCACATGTCCATCACATGGTCCAATCAATCCACCAGCAACTGGGGATGCCACTCCAGGTGCATGCTGAATGTCCTTAACTCTCAGAGAAAAGAATGTTGCTATGGCTAAATACTTCTACCAACTCCATGCTAACTCCCCTCCCAGTTTCCCACAGACTAAGTGTGGCAGCCCTGAAGATCCAAAAGAAAAGATGACCTCCAGGGCCGACACCCACATTTTCAGCTATGAAGCCAGGATGGAGATGGTGGTGATGACAGGTGTCATCCATAAAACCTTAATGGCTCTTTTCTGTGTCCTGGCTTCAGTGTAAAAATAAAACGCTCGTGCAGAAGACAGGCAAAGTTCTGGCATGATGCAGGCAACGGGGGGCCAAAACTGCAGAGGTATTGTGCAGGAATTCACACACACACACCCATAGAGTTTACGAACAATTATTTTCCAGCAGGGCTTGTAAAAATGTTAGGAAGTGTTATCTGGAGATATGGCAGAAGACACGAGGCAACAGAGGATGAGTTGGGGAAGCAAGAGAAAGAATAAGTGTATCCATGATAGCTTACTTGAAGCTAGGGGAGAAGGTGTAATCTGAATAGACAGTTTGTAATGCATTACTTCAGAATATCTTGAAAAGTACAAGGGATAAGTCAGAGGCTTGGCCAGGAACACCAAGGTCAAAATAAACAGAAATCAAGATCGGGAATTCACAAATGAAGATGTCGAAGTTGCTTCCAGTAAGAGAAGGAGTCCCTGCATAACTCTTCTCCCCACCAAGTATACTCAGCCGAAACATTTCCTGCTCAGCGGTTGCCAATAATGAAGCATGGGGCTTGCTTGCAGGGTCAGCATCTTTCTGCTTGCTCGCAAGGTGCTTACTTTGCCAAAGGGCAGAATTCTCAAGCCTGTGAAGTTTGTACTGCTTCTTGGCACCTGTGTTAGCTAAAGAAGGAACAGTGCTGGCTGAGGAGAGGATATCAGTGTTGGATTTAGTGGCTTATTGAATCATTAGGCTCAGCACCCACTGGGACCTGATCTGCCTGCATCTTAGCATTTGGGTTTGAGGCGATGACATTTTCAGAGTTTTTGCTCTGCAGATAATCAAGTAGGAGTCCTTCTGGTTCAAGGACCCTCTTGCTTCCAGGTGTTGTGGATGCTCCATCACTGGAGGTTTTTAAGAAGAGATTAGACCAGGGGTAGGCAACTGTGGCCCTTTTACAACCTGTGGACTTCAACTCCCAGAATTCCTGAGCCAGCTTAGTTGTCTCAGGAATTCTGGGAGTTGAAGTCCACAGGTTGTAAAAGGGCTACAGTTGCCCACCCCTGGATTAGACAACCATTTGCTTGAAATGGTATAGGGTTTTCTGTTGGACTAGAAGACCTCCAATGTCCCTTCCAACTCTGTTGTTCTCTTATTCTGTTCTGTTAAGGTGAACTCTCAGGAGCAGTTACTGCTCTATTAGCCTTCCTGCTGCACAAGGACATGTTCCTTGAACTGCTAGATTCTGTTGCAGGATTGGCAGTGGAGTCATTGGGAGCCTGACACATACCAGGGTTACCAATTAGACTTTTTCTTTTTGGTCATAGATTAGCTGCAACCTGATCTGAAAGTGGAGGATAATATACAGGCTGTCCTCAACCTATGACCATAGTGTATTTATTTATTTATTATATTTCTATACCGCCTTTCTCCCATAGGACTCAAGGCGGTGTACAGTCAAGAAAAATATAGATACACAAACATCATAAAATTGCTAATTAAAATTATTATAACATAGTTTGGCCCAATTAGATAGAACCTAAAATTAGATAACATTTTAAAAACATTCACATGTTGAGCCCAAAATTTCTGTTAAGTGAGACATTTGTTAAGTGAGTTTTGCCCTTTTTGCCACAATTAAGTGAATCACTGCAGTTGTTAAGTTAGTGACATGGTTGTTAAGTGAATCTGGCTTCCCCATTGACTTTGCTTGTCAGAATGTTGTAATGGGGATCATATAACCCTGGGACACTGCAACCATCATAAATATGAGCCAGTGGCCAAGCATCTGAATTTTTATCATATGACCATGGGGATGCTGCAACAGTCATAAGTGCGAAAAACGGTCATAAGTCACTTTTCCATTGTAAGTTCAAATGGTCACTAAATGAACTGTAAATTGCGCTGGGAAAATTGGATGCTTCGGTACCTGTATCCCGAGAACGTGGATTTTGGCGATCATGAGGATATATCCGAAGAACCAAATCTTCCTTTCTTATGTATAGCACAGGGTGAAATATTGTATATGTTGTTTGTAATGTTAGTAATTTAAAATATAAAATGAATAAAAAATAAATAAATAAATAAATAATGAACTGTAAATTGAGGACTACCTGTAATCAGTCCTTTGCCATGTCAGATCATTTTCTGGTCACCTTTTGGCTTCCCAGTGTAAGAAAGTGGGACCTATTTAATCAACCCACTCCAGGCAATTAATGGACCCTGCAAGATTCCAGAAGGACTTTAGATTGTTTTCCAAGAATTCAATGGCACTCTGGAATGAGCCTATGATGAGGACCCTGTATTGGATTTTTCCAAATATTCTCTCATTGTCCTAAGGTGCTCCTTGGTTTTCTGAGCAAGTTGTTCATCAAAGATGAAGATTCAAGCAACCATAAATAAGAGCCCATATTAGGCATTTTATTGTGGTGATAAAAGCTGCAAAGCCTGGCTCTTTCTGCTGTTTCTACATCTTTCCTAGTTCCTCGTAATCTCTCAGCAGATTTTAATATCGTGGTATCCTTCTCTGTTGCCTAAGGGAATTAGCAATGAGAGTACAGTGTTGCAGTGCTGGGTTTACTGTATTCACTGACTTCAGTGGTTGGGAGAAGAATTTGACCCAGAGACATCTGACATGTGTCTCTGGGCTCACTGCTCTTGCCCCCTCAATATCTACATGACTCTGATGTTTAAAGTCATCTGTTAGTTGAAGTCAGGTATTATCAGTTGCTGATGACCCCAGTTGTTCAATCTTGACCCTGGACAAATTAAATGTATAGATAATAACTACACCATAAATCATACCTGGAAACAGATTTGCAACCAGTGCAGCTCACAGAGCAATGGTTATCAACAAAAGCATACTAAAGCAAGCCCATCACAGTTTACTCCACTGCATTCTGGCCATCTGAAGCTTCTGAATGGTCTTCAAGGGCAACCTCATATAGAGCGTATTGCAGTAGTCAAGCCTTGAGGTATCTAGGGCATGAATGGCCATTTGAAAACCACTCCTCCCAATCTAGGAAAGGGTACCATTAATGCATCTGAGGTAGCTGAACAAAGGTTCACTTAGTCACAGCTGCCACCTGCTCTTTGAACAGGAGCTGTGAATTCAAGAGGACTCTCAGATTACATGCCCCATTCTAGCACTGGTATGGAAAGTAATCAGATGCAGGGTATTTTAATATCCACAACTACTCAATTTTAATAGGACTGAGTTGGAGTTGGTTCTCCCCATCTAAGCCTTTTGTACAACTTCATGTTGTGTGCTAGTTGTGCCTCTTCCTGAATTGGAAGCTTCTCCTCATAGTCATTCATGTCCTGGCCAACTTCCAGGTGGATTATTGTAGCCTGCTGTATATAAGGTTGCCCTTGAAAAGTATATCTGAAACCTTTAGCTGATACAAAATGCAGCAGCATGGGCAGTTATGTGTGCCCCTAGAATGGCATGCATTAGTTGCCATATACTGTATGGCTTGGGAGCTGAGTTTCTTCAAAATTGCCTATCTCAGGTAAAATCTGTGTGCTTGATATGCAAAGCAGATGGTAAAGCAATGGAATAAACAAACAAACAAATAAGGAATGTTTGCTGAGGTCCTCATCTACTGGGATTAGCAGGAAACAGGACAAAAGCTGCCATTTTCTATGAAGCTTTCGCTGTTATAGAACAGCTTGTCCCTTGAGGCAAGAGGAAGGTCTTCCTTCATGCTCTTCCACAAACTTATTAAAACTTGAATGCTCTACGTGTACTTTTTTGCAAACCAACAGTCTTATTGTTTCTAAGTAACTTTACAGTTAAATAATAATCACTTAAATAATAATATGGAGAGTTTTTTCTTCTAAAACATTTTAATGTTACATTTTTGGCTTTCTTCTTTTGGCAGGTAATGTAGCTTCACTTACAGCCTTAAATCTCAGGCAATGTCCTCTAGAATTTCCCCCTCTTGAAGTGATACAGAAGGGTCTGTCATTCATTTTATGCTTCCTCCGAAAGAACTGTCATCAAAATATTGAATATGCAGAATCTATTTCTCCAGGTAGAGTAATATTTTAATACATGTTTTTGAAATAACCGTATTGACCTAATTAAGTAACTAAAATGGATATGAGTTTTAAGCAATTAAGATATCAAATGACCTGAAAATATCTGTGGGACTGTCTTTCCCATTGTTTCTGCTGAACCCACCAAATCTTGCAGTGAAGGCATGTGTTGATATTTTGTGATCAAACAGTGTGATCCCTTTGGACCTAGAAGTTGTGCTTTCTCTGTGGGTGTACTTGTTCTGTGTACCTCTGGAAATCCAGATGGGCCAACCTGGGTAACCTTTTACAAGGCTTTAAAGATGTGCCTGCATTTCTTGATATTTGAACCAGGAAATTAGTTGACATTTGCTGTTGAATTGGTTTTTGTGATTTAGAATTTAATGTTTTAACTTTGGGCATCATGAGTTGTAGGTCGTAATTTTTATTTTAATCCACTGTCCAGAGTTTCTGTTATAAAATGGGTGGTCATATAAATCATGTAAATAAATAAATAAATGAAATTATTTAAGGCACAAAATGTTAATGTACCTATTTTTATTGAAGAAGTTAAACAGTTTAATAATACATTTGACGGGGAGGGAAGGAGAGAGAGGAGATAGGTCTGATTATATTGGTTTTGTTATTTCTGTGTTTTGTTATAGTTTTGTGTTATAGTTCACTGAGATGTATTCTCTTTAAAAAGCATAAGAACCATGTGCATGTGTATAGAACTTTCCAGTTGTCTTTGAGAATCAGTGAGCTATAGAATATATAAGGCTTTTCTGTGGTATATAGTGGTTTCGGTGATCCCAGATAATAAATCTAACATATTCTGCATTGTGGTTCGTATTTTACCTATTGTGTTTGAGCTCCTAATAAAGGCTCCATGCAACTGCTCTTGGAGTATTAATGAATGAAATGATTAAACACAGCCATTTTATTGGCTGTGTTTAATCAGTTAAGTCAATTCTTTATTGACTTAAACTATTGTTCATGATTGATTGATTGATTGAATGATTAATTGGTTAGGTGCCATCAAGTCAGTATCAACTCTTAATATCAACCTTCCAGATAAGCTCAGACAAGAAAAATACAATAAAGTTAATTCTGCTTTACTGTAAAGCTACAATTACAGAATCCTGCAAGTTTGAAAGTATACCTTATTTTTCAGAGTATAAGACACACTTTCCCCCCCTAAAAGAGGGTGAAAATTTGGGTGCATCTTATACACCGAATGTAGCCCCTCCCACCCGCCGGCCCCCACCTTTCGGCTTCTGCGTATCCTCTCAAACAGAGCTTTTGGAAACTGCAAACACTGCCATTTGCAAAGGAGCTTCTCTTTGCAAAGGCAGTCTCTCAAACGGAGAACCTCTCAAGCAGCCTCCAAAAGCTCCATTTGCAAAGGAGCTTCTCTTTGCAAAGGCACATGTGCGCTCACAACCAGCAAACCTGTTGCTAAAGTTCACCTCTGGGAACAGCTGATTGGGGGTATTCCAGGAGGTGATCCACCCGCCAATCAGCTGCTCGTGCTGAATCAGACTAATGTGCTGAAGCTGACCAGGCTGTTTGCTAAAGACGCTAGCCAGATGAATACCGATGGATGCTGGTAGGCAGAGGCAGAATTTTTTTTTCTTATTTTCATTCCCCAAAAATCAGGTGCAACTTATACTCCAAAAAATACGGTAATTCTTCTGTTATAATTTGGGTGGATTTATTTGATGATTCTTTTTTTTTTTTTCATTTTCTTGGCTATCTGTGGTATTCTCAAAAGTCTTCTGCAACACCAAAGTTCAAAAGCCTTATTGTCCTTCTATTGTGCTTTTTCAAAGTCCAACACTTTCATAGAATGTTACAGGAAAAACTGTTGCCTGAACAATTCTGATCTCTGTAGGTATAGACACAGCCCAGAATCTGAATATCTTTTCCAAGATCTTCACAGCTGTTCTACCAACTTCTGGTCTGCTATGTATTTCTTGATTGCTGGTTTCTTTTTTTGTTGCTAGTTGATCCTAAAGGCAGAAGGTATCTGTCACTACTCAATATTTTTAATGTTGCATCTTTAATTCTAAGGCTGGTTGCTGAACTTGTTATTAATTTGATTTTTTAAAAATATTTATTCTTAATTTCATTTTTTGGGGTGCTCCTTGATTTTACTACGTCATCTTACAGATCATTTGCATTTTTAGTCATCGGAATAGTGTCTTCAATATAGGTCAGATTACTGATATTTCTTCTTCCAGTTTTAAAGCCGCACTCTTCTTCCAATACAGCTTTGCTCAATATTTATTCCATATATAGGTTGTAAAATAAGGGTGAGTATGTAGCCTTTTCTCATCTCTTTGCCAACCTGGAGCCAGTCTTTTACTGCAGTCCTCTCCATACTGCAATTTCCTGACCTATATATAGATTTTGTATGAGGACAGTGAAATGTTCTGTGGTTCCTATGTTTCCAAACACATTCCGCTGTTTTATATGATTGAAACAACTGAAGACCTTTCTATAATCAATGAAACGTATACTGACTTTTTTTTTTGGTGATTCTTTGACTTTCTCAATTATTCAGCATAAACTTTATGCTCTTAGCTTTCATTTATTTATTACAGTTATCTTATTAATGAAACTGTAGTTGATCATCTGAAAGAAAGCAATGTATTTTGACATCAAGGAAAAAGAATTATATAGTCCTCAGTACAAAGGAATTGTTTTAATAAAAGTTAATTCAGGGTCAAATATTTAGGGTGTTGTCCATACCCAACACAATCAATGTGCTGTAATCAAGACAATATTGCAATAGCCTGTCCAATATTTAGGCTTAATTTATTTTATTGGTTCATATTTTGGGTTTCACATTTAAACCATTTGAATTCTTGGTTAAACTCTCAATGAATGACTAGTGGATTCGTTTTTTTATTACATGAGAAAAAAAGTCAAGTGAATCTATCATGAAAATAGTGTAATAATTTGATTTTTGGAAGTAGATAAAAGCAAAACAGTCGATGCATTCAGAGAGAAAAATACTACCTAACCCCTCCAATCCATAACTTTCTGAAGCAAGTGTGGATGAGAAGAATAACTGTAATCTATCACAAGATCTTTAAAGATCTGCGTTTATATGTATTTGGATAAATAGGTATAGTAAATCTTTTTGAATGTAACATTTGTAGAGCATCTACATTCTGTTGCCTAGTATTTTATGTACCAAATTTGCATGTAGAGGACTATTAGAATTGGAGCATTTGCTTGGAACTGCCAATCAAGCAGTGGCAGCAGGCAACTTCTCCCTTATAATATTCCTCTATACAGTATTTGGAGAATGACTGCAACTACAGCTTCTATGCTGCTTGGTAACTATCCCCAAAATTTTAGAACTCTAAATATCCAGGGCTTTGAAATCTTAGGGTAAGTATTTAAAAAACAAAGTAACTTTTCATCTGTACACAGTTGCCCTCTACATGTAAAAGACAGCAAGAATGTCATGGAATGAATTTAGTAAGCACATTCCATTATCTTTCCATGTATAGCTTAATTAGAGAGAACAGTATACAAAGGACTTACTCCAGCACAACCATAAAGGACACAAAAATATGTATCCTGTAATACTGTGCCATATCCACCATTTTTAATATGGACCATTATACTCTGATTTCTTATTATTTATTTTTTTGCATTGGACATCATGACGACTGATTATTTTCTATACTCATCCCATGCTTCTGAGTGGTTGAGATAGTTGTTACAGTTGAGATAGAGAATATATATACTGCTCAAAAAAATAAAGGGAACACAAGCAGAAGACATCTGAGATCTGAATGAATGAAATAGCCTTATTAAATACTTTGTTCTTTACATACAGTAGTTTATACGCTGCTCAAACAACTAAAGGGAATACAAAACTACTGTGTGTAATGAACAAAGTATTTAATAAGGCTATTTCATTCATTCAGATCTCGGATGTCTTCTGCTTGTGTTCCCTTTATTTTTTTGAGCAGTGTACTTCTGCTATTCATGAAATTCATACAGATTTTTACAAATAATGTAATGTTTCTATATCTTTTGAAGTTTATATGGAAAAGAAATAAACGGGTCTTTATGCTATAGCGATCTTACTTTAGAGCATCAGTAATTCTATTCTTTAAAAAATTATAGATGTGTTCTAAATAAACAACTGCATAATAAACATACTGTCCTTTAAAAAAAAAGCATGTACTGGTATTTTGCACAACTTCCTTTCTACATGCCTCTACGGTATTTTATTCATCTTCAAAGGAGGATATTCATAATTTTTTTTGTAGCAAATCATCATGTGTCAGCGTAGTTGTAACATGTGCACATACCTTGAAATTCTGTATTTCACAGACTTGCCTTCTCCGCTAGAACAAGAAGCAAAGGCCATTGTTAGAGAATACAAGAAAAAATGTGACAGACCACCTGATCGTAGGAAAGCTTTCAACGCTTTGTGGAAACAGATAAGCCTCTTTAGTGAGTTTAGTAGAACACTAGCATTGGAAGGCAATATCCTTTTGATATTAGTCCTGTGAATATACTATATTTCTGAATCTAGATCATATAAGGGTTTAGTTCAAATATTCTACTCAAAACTATGATTTAGACTAGATGGCTGTATCACAAGCTCATTTTTTTCAAGCTCCAATTCCCTCCTAAATTTGAAACAGTAAAATTTTCCACTGCCTCTAAGTAGAGAAATTTATAGTAAATTGTTATCCAAAAACCAGAATTTAAAATTAAGCTAATTGTATGGTTAATGAAAGTTTGGCCCATTTGGGACTAGAAAATTAGTAATGAAATTGGAATATGAAGAAGGATAAAGGCCCTATCAATTGACAGCATTGATAGCTAACAATCATAATAGCAATGCACCAGTTTGGTCTAGAGCGGGTGTCAGCAACCTGTGGCTCCGGAGCCACATGCAGCTCTTTGGGCCCTCTGCTGTGGCTCTCTGTTGGGTGATCCCACCACTGGCTGGCCCCACCCCTTGCCGTCCCCTCCCAGTCACTCCTCACCTGGCCTGAGAAGGTAATGGTTATGGCGGGGGATGGAGAAGCAGCTGGGGCAGAGTTAGAGAGATTCAGAGAGAGGGGGAGAAAGAGGGGGGAGAGCAGGGGGAGGGAGGGAGGGAGGGAGGGAGAGAGAGATGTCAAAAGGGTTTTGTGGTTCCTGGTGTTTTTTAACAACCAGTTCTCTGCCCTAATGACCAGCTGGGTAGGTATGGTTAGGGGGTCATGTGACTGGTGGAAATGAATGACGTCAAGTTGGCCACGCCCACTCAGGTTTTGTGGCTCACTGTGGCTCACTTCTTTTCTGTGGGAAACGGGTCCAAATGGCTCTTTGAGTGTTTAAGGTTGCAGACCCCTGGTCTAGAGGTTAAGGCATCAGGCTAGAAATCAGGAAACTCTGAGTCCCAGTCCTACTTTAGGCATGAAAGCTAGCTGGGTAACTTTGGGCCAATCACCATCTCTCAGCCCAACTTACCTCACAGGGTTATTGTCAGGAAAATTGGGAAGGAGGAAATATTAGTATATTTATTGCCTAAATCAGTTCTCACACACACATACATAGCAGATCCAACAATAAAATTACAGATTAGCCCTTGATGACTATTCAGGTTCATTTTGTGCAGTTAAAAAGCCATTTGCTGGATATTATCCCCAAATGTCTTGTCTTACCCTAAAGAAACAAATAATTTCTTGAAGAAATCACAGTATATCTGTAAATCAAATTATATTAAATTTCTAGAGAAATAGTATGTGTAGCACAAAAATATTTTGTATATTGTAGTATTTCTAGTTTGATGGTGTCCTCTGCTTTTAACTAGCTTTATTTCAAATATTCTTTCATTACAGTAGTTCCTTCTTTTATATATATATATTTTCCTACAACCCTGGATGCTGTGTATTTTGTTGGAATAACAATCTTCTTTTATCCTATTAAAAAGAACTAAAATCCCTGGAAGCTAAAATACTGAAGTTCCTTCCCAAGAGGTAAAAACAGTACTGAATCTCTGTTATTGGATCAGAACTAATAATTTAATCCCTGTGGTTTCAAATATTTTCAGATCCCTAAAAATTCAATTTTCACAAATAACATAATTATTTTTTAATTTTGTGATTTATAGATTTAATTCGGTTTAAACCCAGAAGCGCTCGAAGAATCAGTAGTGTGTCCAGTAAAGGTAGCACTTAAGAAAATATCTTATTTTTAATTAAGTTTAAATAGTGTTCAGCTTATTAAGACGTACATAACTGATATTTGTAATTCTTTTTCCAAGTCAAAAGCACATAATACCTGTTTAAAGATTGTTTCTTTAAAAAAAAGGTTCAATGTGAAATTGCCATCTTTTGTCTGTCATATTGCCTGTTATAGAAACAACAACAACAACAAAATTTAGCAGAAAACATAAAGATCATTTTGGCTTACTTTGTTGTGTTTCATACAGCATACTTTTAAAACAGTTTATGCCAGGTTGCAATATCAAATATGGTTTAGCAGTAGTACTGTGGCAATGTAATACTAATAACTCTGATTAATCTGTTTGCCAATCTAACTATATAGCATTGTCTCTTACAACACTTAAACAAATATGTTTGACATAGGAAAAATTAGAATGGACTGAAATGAATGCTCAAACTAGCATTCTGAACATTCTTTGTTGAATTATTTTTGTTTGCTGTTGATTTGGGTTTCTTTTAAAGAATATATAAAACACACAATTCTAAAGATTTAAGCCATGACTTTAGAACTGAGGAGCAAAAATATTAACATATTCTTATATCTGCTTGTTTGCCACCAAACTAACATTTTTGGAAACTGGAGCTTTGAAAATACCATGAAAATAAGGAAACGTTATTCACTAGTTTTTTTTAAAATGTATCATCTTCAGCTTTTTGTCTATTTTATCTGATAGAGGTTTGTAATATTTATTGCTATCTTAATGTACATTGTCAAATATCAGAATGTAAAGAAATAGTTGGGTGTTATTTACATACTAGAATAGTAATCTTTTTATGATATATAACATTTGTTTTCAAAACTGTTGTATTTCTGAAAATCTTGTATTTGATGGCTTTTGGTATATGATCATAAAACATAAGTACAGCTTTTTATATAAAAATAAATTGTACTGTCAAATACTTGGTAGAATTCTTTGATTGACTAATTGTTTTATTTGATACATACATGATTTGTTTGCTGTGGTATCTTATTTAGCTTTGAATTTAGATCAAGAAAATGGCACAGATACTGGACATCTCTTCCAACATTACTTTTCTTAACTTCAAGGCAACCGAGAAAATGGGAAATGCTGATTGCCAACTTTTTCCATAAATTACCTGGACTATTTCAGAAGCCACATTTCCGATACTATCAATCAAAGAACATCATGCAATTTCCCCATCTTTTCCTTCTTAATTTTTTGTAGGAAGGAAAAATCCTGCATGAATAGTGGGAAAATATGGGAGGATTGCTGGGGAGGGGGGAAGGACAATGTAATATTGCATAAATGTAATGGAATTTTATCCAGAAAGAAGATTTGGAAATAAGCTGGGAACGGCTAGTTCAGTGAAGGAGGCTATTAAAGACCAAAGTCACAAACATTACGAAGAATAGGGTGTCAGACTGCGGTGCTATCTCAAAATTAAATGAATTTCCAAACTGCCAATCTTTAAGGAAATCTTTCTTTAATTGAGCTCAGCCACCGGATCATGACTCCGCGCGGACAAGACTGACCTTTTGCCTCCCAATCCCTCCCTTTCCGATCCCAAATCTCTGCTTCTCATTGGCTGTCTTCCAAGTCATTCTTCAGACTTCTTTTCCTCGTCATTTCCCAGGAATGTGCCCCCTCCCTTCATTTCCACGACAACCGGGCTTCAAAGGGATTTAGCAGGCAAAAGTTTCAGAGCTTATCTCTCGCTCTCCTCATCTCTCTCTATGCCAGCGTTGCAACGCTGACATAGGGGCTACGTAAGGTCAAATTCTTATTTTACCTTGTATTCTAGTATATGAACAGATACTCATAAATGAATAAAAATTAGCTACTTGTCAACCCAGGAGACTAATTAGAGGCTAATTAGAGTGAAACCAACACTTTCAAGGATTTCATGTACCATGCATGAGTATTTCCAGTCTTAAGGGCATTTTATAAGCAGGAAAATTTAACTTCAGGCCAAATGTTTTAGGTGATATCTTTAGGCTAATAGCATTCACTATTTCAGCTGAGTATGTTGACCTTTTATTTGATGCACATTTTCTCAGGCTTTTGTTTTTCATTCTGTTAATTGTTCACAGCCGTTTCTTACATTTATACATGCCATTCCAGCAATTTCCATTAGACACAACAGGGGCATAATTATGCATGTAAAATTAAGGATATGGCAATGTCATGAATGGTCTCAGGCTAGAAACTGGGATTCTGTGAGTTCTAGTTCCATTTTAGGCACAAAGCCAGCTGAGTAATATTAGGTCAGTGAGTCTCATTGAGCCCTAGGAAGGAAGCAATGGCAAACCATATCTTAAAAAAACCCTTCCCCAAAAACCTGCAGTCACTTGTCCAGGCCGTTGCCAGGAATCAAAAAATGACTCGAAGACACATGCATGTGCGTGCACACGCATACAGTATAGCATTTGCATTTTTAGGGTAAATAAAATAATAAGCTTATTGCTCCACTATTCTAACAGACCTGTCTGCAGACCTTTGTACCAGAAAGTGCAGACCATACCAAATCTTATCTTTAATCACTGCCTTAATAGACTGTGTTCTAGAAAGGCAAAGAAAAGCGCAGTTAGCATATTCTTTAAGATGTACTGTACGACTGCCTCTTTTTTTTTTTCTTTCTAAACCTTTTCTAATGCCAGAAATTGCCAATCAGAGGTATAGGTCTATGATTTCTTATTATATATACTATAGATATCTCCTAACAGGCTGTTGAGTCCCATTTCAGATTCCTGTTTGGTTTTTTTTCATATCTTCGATATACGCATGTTTATGTATATAAAGTTTATGTATTTAAAGGCTAATATAGCAGAAACATATCTCTTTCGGTCTATTCTCAAGCGACATAGGGAATCTGCTCTGTGTCTTATATGCATCTTGTAGAATCCAAATTGTAGCCCAGTGTTTCTTCATATGGGTTATATGATTTATTAATTAGTACAGTATTTGTTAAGGAAAACATATGTTTTCTCTAGTCAGGCAGGGAGATCCCAAGTCTGTGAAATGAAATGCACATTATTTCATAAAAAGCGCTAATATTATTATCTGAGTCAAGTGGCTAAATGAAGATTTGGAAGAAGCTATGCATCCCTGAAAAGATGAAGCTATTTCATAATTACCAGTTCTGCTTCGATAATTACAAAATATGTTTTATTTTCCATACAAGTATTTCCTTGAATCTGACTGTAAAAAAAAAACAAAAAACCTACAGATAGTGCTCAATTTATGACCACAACTGGAACCAGAATTTCCTTTGCTAAGCAAGGCAGTTAAGTGAGTCACACCCAATTTTATGACCTTTTTTTGCCATGGTTGCTATGCAAATCATTGTAGTTGTTAAGTGAATCACAGGCTTGTTAAGTGAATCCTACTTTCCCCATTGATGTTGCTTCTTAGAGGCCAACTGGGAAACTAGCAAATGACAATTACATTACCCTGGGTCACTGCAACTACCCTAAATACATGGTGTTGAATTTTGATCACTTGACTAGTGAATTGACATTTGTAAGTGCAAGAACCAGTTGTAAGTCACTTTTTTCAATGCTATTGTAACTTCAAACAGTTGCTAAACAAATAGACTTATATACTGCTTCACAGTGCTTTACAGCCCTCTCTAAGCAGTTTACAGAGTCAGCATATTTCCCCCAACAATCTTGGTCCTCATTTTATTGACCTCGGAAGGATGGAAGGCTAAGTCTTTCTAGAGCCTACCTGTAATATCATAACCCACTTTGCAGTTGTACCTTATGATTTATGATGAATGTATTTTTATGATGACTATGATTTATCACATAGCTTTTATGTACATTGAGAGCTTATGCACTGAAGACAAATTCCTTGCATGTCCAATCACACTTGGCCAATAAAGAATTCTATTCTATTCTATTCTATTCTATTCTATTCTATTCTATTCTATTCTATTCTATTCTATTCTATTCTATTCTATTCTATTCTATTCTATTCTCTAGACCCCCAGACCAGGGTCCCCACCCCCCAGGGGTGAAATCCAGCAGGTTCTGACAGGTTCTGGCGAACCGGTAGCGGAAATTTTTATTAGTTTGGAGAACCACCTCTGGCTGGCCCCAGAATGGGGTGGGAATAGAGATTTTGCAATATCTTTCCCCCAGGAGTGGGATGGGAATGGAGTTTTGCAGTATCCTTCCCCTGCCATGCCCACCAAGCCACACCCACAGAACCGGTAATAAAAAAAATTGAATTTCACTACTGCCCCAGACTACTTACAGCAAGCACATTGCATTCAATTCAGCACTTGCTGGGTGTATGATTTCAATTGAGAACATATTTTACAACATAAACCAAAACTAAGATATGAAATGCCACTCAAAATACAGATTCGATAGAGCTGAGGTTCCCTTGGCTACGTTGTATTGACTTGCAGTGCAACAATTTACATAGGACAGAAATAGTGTATCAACTTGGTTTGTGTATCTGTAAACTCAAGATCATCCAAGGACACGGGAGAGTAACCTAAGCACATTTGGTCAGTTAACCAATAAAGGACAATGGGGATTCAAAATATGCATAGAACTCTGCATCAGTTTTCCAGCTTCAATTAAATACCCAGACTTTAATCTTCAACAAAGTCCTCCACAAAACACACATCATGATTCTTCTACGGGACACCATTTTTTGCCAGTGCCCTACATTAACCAAAGTATGCAACGGATAGAGAAGATTCCACGTTCTAACATTCTTATGGAAACTTCAAAAAAGTGTATTAGGAAATCAGTGATTATCTTTTGCATCAAATCAAATTAGCTGCATAACATATATGTAGTCCTCAACTTAGCAGCAGTTCATTAAGTGACTGTTCAAAGTTACAATGGCCCTGAAAAATGAGACTTATGACCATTTTTCATAATTGCAACCTTTGCAGCATTCCCATGGTATCAAAATTCAGATGCTTGGCAACTGACTCTCATTTATGACGGTTGCAGTGTCTAGGGCAGTGATGGCTAACCTTTTTGTCATCACGTGCCAGGAGTGGGGGGCTGGGGAGGCATGTGTGCACGTGCCCACACCCATAATTTTATGCATCCCACCCCCACGCATGCACGTGTGACCCCCCCTTCCTCCCTCCTGGCACACAATGGCCCGGTAGGCCCGTTTTTCTCTCTCACCTGGTTCCAGAGCCTCTCTAGGAGTCTGGGGAGGGCAAAAACTGCTTCCCCCCCCAGAGGCCCATTTGCCAACTTCTGGTGGGCCCAGAAGGCCTGAAAATCAACTTGCCAGCACGCGCATGTGCGCCAGAGTTGAGCTCGCGTGCCCACTGATATGGCTACGTGTGCCATAGGTTCGCCATCATGGGTCTAGGGGTCATGTTAGCACCTTTTGCAACCTTCTGACATTCTGGAGCCTGAGTGGCGCAGCAGACTAATGCTACTGTTAAAGGTAGTATTTAGCTTCCAGCTGCCTGCAATTACTGCGAGTTCAATTCTCACCAGGCTCAAGGTTGACTCAGCCTTCCATCCTTTCTAAGGTAGGTAAAATGAGGACCCGGTTTGTGGGGGCAATAAGCTGACTTTGTATAAAATATACAAAAGTATGAAGGCTATTGCTTAATGCCTTGTAAGCCGCCCTGAGTCTTCGGAGAAGGGCGGCATATAAATCAAAAAATTTTTAAAAAAATCAATGGGGAAGCCAGAGTCACTTAACGACTGTGTTACTTACTTAACATCTGCAGTGATTCACTTAACAGCTGTGGCAGGAAAGGTGGTAAAATGAGGCAAAACTCACTTAACAACTGTCTCACTTACCAACAAAAATTTTGGGCTTAGTTGTGGTCGTACATTAAGAACTACCTGCATAAGAAGAATATGCCATAATATGTTTGAACAGAATTTAAGATTTGTTAGATCAGGGGTGTCAAACTGATGCGTCACACACAGACCACGCTCACCCTACCTCTGCGAAGGGGAAAAACATAGCAAAATATCATGTGACAGCAATTAACGCCACGAGTTTGACACCCATGCTTTAGATGTATAATCCTTACTCCAACTATAGTGGAAAATATCATATTTGCTAATAATAGAGTAGTCTTTGAAATCTATCTTAAGGTTAGATAAGATATAGTAGATATGTAGGACCTTCTCCTGGATCCCCAACAGATTCTGAAATCTAAGGAGAGAACAACATTAGAAATCATATCTACCTTATTGGTTGTAATCCAAATTTATAGGATGCAGACCAATAGAGTAGTCGTACTTTTAAGAAGTAGAATAAGAGGTTTTGTTTTTTTTTTTTTTACAATTCCATTATTTTATTAATAGAATTACTGGAAACAAAAAAAGGGCAAATTGGACCATTAGACTTTAAAGTGTGTGTGTGGGGGAGGGGTATATAAACTCTCAGTACTTGGAGGTTAGTATTTTAATGTTCATATTTTGGGAAGCAGTCAAAGATATCATGTTATCCAATCATGATATAAACGAATTGGTCAGGAATGAGGGGTTTGAGGTTTGGTTTCTTTTAGTTTAGTTTTGATTTGTTTAAAAATGCTTAAATATTTTTTCCTATGAAAAGTGAAACATCAAAATCTGACAATTCAGTTTTTTTCACTGGGGTAGTATAGAGATTCTGAGCACATTTGCATCACATGATCACACCCTTGCTGATGTGTAAACCAAAATGATTGAGTCAAGAAAAATGTGTATTTTATTTTCATTCTCTGCACTACTGAACTGAGGGTTTAGTGATGCTTCTGTTTCCTTTTGTTGATGCTTATTGCATTACAATAAGAAAGGGAGAGCTTGTAAACATGTATTTCTAAACAAAAGGAACAAAAAATAACTTTCTTGCTATCCTGTTTCCCCAAAATAAGACATCCCCTGATAATAAGCCCAATTGGGCTTTTGAGCGCATGGCAAGAAGGCCAAACATTTATTTCAGGGTTCAAAAAAAATATAAGACAGGATTTTATTTTCGGGGAAACACGGTATTTTCCCTTCCCAGTTGGTTCCATCTATGAGTGTAAAGCAATCTTTTTTTATTTCACTAGAAATGCCTCCTGTTGAAAAATTAAATTTGGCAGACATCATGAAATCCAGTTTGGATTTGTCAGACGGATGGCCTAATGAGGAGGAGATGATACGATTTAAGAAGCTAAGGGATGAACTTATCCAAGATGAAAGACAAGAGTATCCTGAAGAGAAAATAATAACCAATGAATCTATGCCTACATTAATGAGAACCAGGACAAAGGAAAGCATCTCTCGTAAATCATCTATACTTTCATCAAGGTAATAAAACATATAAGCCAGTTTATGTTTTTATATTTATGGTAACTCACAGTTTGCATTCTAATATAAATTATATATTACTGTAGTATGTTAAATTCAAAAAATGTGTGATAAATAGTAGAAATCTAGAAAACCCAAAGGGAAATTAGAAGCTTTTCTTTTTAAAGCCACAATAAGAATGGCATTTTAAAATTTCCATAACCAATATGATATTATTGTATCAGTGTAAGGGAAAAAAATAATTTAAAAAGGGTAGCAATCTTCCAGGTATCATCATTCCTACTCTGAATCGATTGTTAAAATTATCTGTGGGTGAGCTCTTGCTGCTTTTTCAAAGATTTTTAATATCTTGATGCAACTCTTCTGCCAATGATTCTAATGATAATCCTTATAAATGGCTCCAAAAATAGATGGCCATGCATCTCTATCAACAACTATATGAGTAACAGGAAGTGGTAGGAAATTCTGGGCAGAAACAGTTACAGTGTTCCATGGTCATGTGGCCACAATTTGCAATACTTGCAAGTTTCCAGCAAAAAAAAAAAAGTATATCCAGGAAAATGGATTCATTTAACAACCACATAGTTTGCTTCAACCATGGTGACTAATTTTATGACCATTGTTAGAACAGCCATAAAATTGAGTCCAATCATGTGCTGCCTTGACTTACAAACACAATGATTTACGATCCCAGTTCCAGGCTCCATTGTAATCATATGTCAAAAATTACCAGCATTTAGGAAGAGCAAAGGGACAATTGACATTGCCTGGATAATTTCACATTTGGGGAATCTGTGTACTATACCTTTCTCTATATATGTTAACTCCAAAATAAATAACAGTCATTTTCAGAAACTAATACTTTCCACAATAAATATAACTAATTAGCAGTATATTTTTTAAAGGTAGAGATTAAACCAAAAGAAGATTAAAGAAATGGTCAGTTATCATCTAGATCAGGGGTGTCGGGGCTGGATTTGGCCCGCGGGGTGCTTAGATCTGGCCTGTAGGGCTGCCCTAGAAATAGCAAAGGACTGGCTTGCAGTGCTTCTGCTAGGCTCCGTTTTCACTGGCAGAAGGCGGCAGGAGGCTGTCATGGCTGAAAACAGAGCCTGGGAGCCCATTTTCGCTGGCAGAGCCCTTGGGCCACCACAGATGCCCCCGACACGAGTGAAGTCAAGCTGGCCATGCCCACCCAAACCCCCGAGGTCAAACACAACCCTGATGCAGTCCTCAATGAAATTGAGTTTGACACCCCTGATCTAGATGGTTCCAGATTAGTATCCCTATCTGTTTTGCAGCAAAACTGATGAAATACATTGGAGTCTAGTCCTTCTTAAAGACTCACAAATGTATTTTCTCATAATAGGCTTTAGTGCACCATGAACTATAAAAGATTACATTATAATAAATCACATAGTTTTTAAAGTGACATAGAACATGAGAATTGAAATCTAAAGCCAGAAACAAATGAAGCCCATAAGATGTACTTGGACAATTAATTCCTTAAAGCAGTTCCCATTGTAAAGTTTTTCATTTAGATAGCTACCAGTTGCTAATGCTGGTTTTGAAACATGTCCCTGATGGGAATACAAATTTGCAACTATTTTTTCAATAGACACTCATATCATATACATAAAGTATTTTTGAAAATGCTGAATATAGAGTAAGTCCTTGTTTTTGCATTTAAATCTAAACAAATCCTTTAAAATGTTATGAAATCTTATGATTTCAATTACCTCACTCTTTTCGCCAAGCAAATGAGAAATGACATCCACTTGGTTGAAGCATGCAATCTTCTGGTTTTTTTAAAAAAAGCAACAGAGCTAACCTAAAATTGTGATTTTAATGGTTAGAGGCAGATAGAACATAGCAACAGATTTTTCTTCAAAGATTCAGGAGGTGGAGGATTGGATATAATGTTTTGTGTTACAGGATCAGTATATTAAGAAATAGAATACATATTTTTGAATAAATGAGCATATACAATACCTAAGATCTAATATGAATTAAAGAATTTCCATGTTAAGTTTGAAGATATCAAGAAGAACTCACCAACACCCACTTCCTAATGCCTTCCTGTATTTTCTGCTATCTTCATAAAAATCTAATTCTTCCAATAAAAACATAACAGTTCAATTCTAAATGTTCCAAGAAAGAGATGGTTTGGGATCAAAGTTAGTCATCGTTCAGTTGCTCTGAAGCCGATAAAGAATTTCCCCGTAAAATAATGACTAACTGTAGTTGAATTGAATCTGTATGCTTTCTTAATTCTGTGATTTTCTTCCCCTCAATCTGGATATAGTTTATAGAAAACTAGGCACAAAAACAAATGTTTAAGAGTAAATTATCTAAAGAACAAACAAACAAATCCCAAATTATGCTCAAACCAGTTTTATTGTTTTAATATTTATAATGCATGTACAGTTTATTTCAATTTAACACAGTCATGCTAAGAAACTATGACCTTAAATTTCTGCAAAAAAAAATGCAAGGAACAAGTGTAAATTAAATGAGAACAAAACAGAAAAAGGATTATGGGAATGATACAATTCTCAAGTCTGTTTTGTTAAACTGGTGTCTATCTGGAACAGTAGGAATTCTGAAGTAGACTTTGTTTTTTTTAAAAAAATAATAAAATGAAGCCTGAAGATAGTAGATATGATTATAGAGATTTTTTTATTCAACTATTGTGGTGTTCTGCATATCTATGTAATTGACTGAAGTTAACAAGTCTATTTCAAAGGGATAAAAAGAATCTGTTTCCTGCTGCTTCATCATATGATTTCATAATCCAGAGTAAGATGGCAGAGGAGTGCAGATTGGCAGCATTAAAAGAAATGAGGGAAAAACAAGCTTTAATTGAACAGCGGAGAAAGTAAGTGTTATAATTATTTTCAACAAAATAATTAAATAAATCTGCTAAATATGGGTTGCAGAAATCTAAAAGACCACTAGATGGTGGCAGAGTTTTTTTCTATATTATCTTTCTGCCAAATAACAATCATCAGAATTTTTGTAGCCTAAATATGAAAGCCCTAATATAGAAGATGTTACTACTTGACAGAAAAACAATTTGGTTTTTCATTTTAAAAATGAATATATTACTAATTTATCCATCCAGCTTTGATTTGCTTTTGCTACTTTCAGAGTGCAAGATTGATGCCACAGATGCCACAGATCCATGATTTTAAATCAATAAGGAAGATTATTTTTACCATGTTTCCCTGAAAATAAGACAGGATCTTACTTTCTTTTGACCCCCGAAATATAGCCTTGGCCTTATTATTGGGGGTCTTATCCCTAAACCTCAGTCCCAGAGCGCCAACCAGCTCCTTTGCCGGTGCCACTCAAGCCGCTGCCTCCAGTAGCAGCTTTTTCGTTACTTCCCATACAAACAGCACGAGGTGAGGAGGCAAGTGGGGGCAAAGGGAGGGAGCATGCCCCACATGCACCTGCCACCCACGTGGAATGGCCTTGCAGAGGCCGCTCCCACAAACCTTAGCTGTCAGACTTGACGCCGTGAGCCTGGCCAAACCAGGAAGAAAACGCTACGAACAGCGGTTAGGTGCTTCAGCAGTTTAATTCGGTCAAGCAGCTCCGGCGAAAACAAGCAGTACAAATGCAATTAGCACAAAGTCGGCATTGGGAACGTCTGCCTCCCTACGCCCTTTTAAATCCCCGCGCCAGCCGCACCCACGCCCTTCCGGGTACGGCGGTCCTGGCGCATGCGCGAAACGGCTCGTCCCTCAATTCCAGCGAAGAAAAGGTGTCAATCGACGAGTCTCCCTATGCCGGCCGCTACGTGACCGACCGCCTAGGATAACAAACACCCCCACCACCAATGTGTCTGTGAGTCCCCAATCACCCCCAACCAACCCCCTAAAGTTCTTTATTGTTGGTGGCTGTCAATCAGGGCTTCCTGCGTGCCGCTGTGGGTTGTATTGTCGAGGGGCGGTCTCGACACCTTAGCTCACACGCCCCTTCTCTTAGTGGCGGCCACAAAGAGCAGTTGTAAAAAAACTCTTGCCAGCCCTAGCCCTGTCGACCTGGGACTGGGGGGACGGGGACTGGTGCTGGAGCTCCGAGCAGTGGCCGGTGCAGACTGTCTGCGCAGCCATGAAGCGGGATAGGTGTGGCTGGTTCTTGCCCGTAGCATTGCCGGCGAGGATCAGGTCAGAGCCACTGCCGCCTGAGATCAGCAGGCTAGATTCGATGAGCCGGACACACCGCTGCCACTCAGGAGAAGAAGAGATAGACGGGGCGCTGCGAGAGAGCCCATTTCTGAGGTTCTTCTCCTCCCAAGCAGCAGCAGCAGGTTCAGCTCCCCGAATCTGGTTTACTGATCTTGGCTGGCGAGGGGAGTGGCAGGTGGGGTGGGGTGGCGAAGAAGCGACACGAATGGAGCGAGACGGGACTCCCCTTGCTGTCTCTTCTCCCCCCCTCTCACTGGGCATGACAGGAGCTGGAAGTCACGTAAGACACACAACTCGCTTCTCTGCGCGAGCTAGGGTTTGTGGGAGTAGTCTCTGTGAGGCCATTCTGTGTGGATGGCAGGTGCATGTGGGGCGCTTGGGGCATGTTCCCCCTCCCTTCCCCCCTGACCTCGCCTCTTCATGTGTTGTTTGTGCTGCAGCTGCGCATGCGTCTAAGTATTTGGGGGGGGGTATTTTCGGGGGGGGCTTATTTTAGCGCATGCACTCGAAAGCCCAATTGGGCTTGTTATCCAGACATGTCCAAGTTTGGGGGAAACACGGTAGTGTAGGAAAGCAGTAAACAGAAGAGACATTGTTATGCACCTCCTATTTTTCACTGCCATATTCAATCAGTCCTTCATATTGTTACTTTTCCCCCCTATTACTCTAAGCCTGCATTTTCACAGGATGATAACAGGATCGGTGAAAATCTAGCATGTTAAACAAACTTTTGAACCAAGTTTCCAGGTTAAGATCATACT
The DNA here is from genome assembly GCF_059756535.1 of Pantherophis guttatus. NCBI lineage: Eukaryota > Metazoa > Chordata > Lepidosauria > Squamata > Colubridae > Pantherophis > Pantherophis guttatus. Next base: position 65,768,118 of record NC_142068.1, read on the forward strand.
CATTTAAGAAAGGATAGCTAGGGTGTGTAGACAGTAATATTTCTGTACCTATTGTTTCTCACCATAGCCTCTGAGCAATATTTCCACAACCTCAGTCCAGCATCTTTTTCACAGTTGCAGAATTTTAACTAAATTCATCCTGACTTGGAATGTGCAGGAAAATATTAGACTTAGATAAACTGACATCTTTGCTTTCTTGTTTCATATTCAGTTTTGAAAGTTTAAACCAGATATATACTTAATTTCACTATTTTATGATTGACAAAAAGCACATGGCTTCTTTGAACAGCCATGAATAAGGGAGATTTAGCCATTTCTGCTGTGTGAAGCTGCTCTTAAATCCATATGTATATGAATGTCCATGTATACACATAGCACATATTATAGGTTATATTTAGCATCTAGAAATAGAACTGTTGTTCTATATTATGACTGTTCATCTTCAAAAATATTATGTACACTTGCTCAAGAATAAAATTCCTGTATGATTTTCAAAGTGTGGTGTTTTTCTGGAAAGTTAATTCCAATATTGACTATGTGGCTTATTGGTGAAATGTTAAATACTTTAAAAATGTTTTTGAAGAGATAAAGAAGTTCTTCAGAAATGGAGAAAACAGGCCAGGAAGATAAGAGAAAAGAAAGGAATATTGTACACATATTCACCCCAAAAAGGAAATACAATGGTATGTATCAGCATATGATTTTGTTCTGCAAAAATATGTTGCTGGTTCTTATAGTGAAATACTGATATTGGGGTTCTCCCTACTCCTGGCCTAAATGATTTGTACTGTATTTCATTGCAGTTATTTCCCCATAGTTGAATTATGTATCTAGGAGAAGACTTCTCTTTGGGTTCACCCAAATTAGAAGGACCTTCATTAATCCTATGACATGTGCCAGACCATTCTGAAACAACTATAGCCTCTTAATTATGCAAATAATCATCGGTTGTAGAATAGATGGTCATATGATTTGGTCTTCACATAGAAAATGGAAAAGATGCATTCTTGATTTTGATGGTTAGATGTGGAGAATATCTGAAAGCACAAAAATTAGGACTTTGGCAAAGTTCTTGGAGATTAAGGCATCTCAGATAATCTAATCATGTCATCAAGGCCATAGCTATCTTTCTGTCCTTAATCTGTTGAGTCATTGCCTCCAGAATGAATTATTTGTATTTCAGTGAAAATATCTGGATCAGTTTAATTTGATAGATCTTGTTAGAGTCTCTTGGGCTGTCTAGTGCCAAAGGTTCAGTTTGGATTAGATCTTGAGATCCATAACCAGAGTTTCCACCCAAGGACACACACACTCAGAGAGAAAGAAGTAGGTGATGGAGGCAGTGGTAAACATCAGCATCTGATAAGGGCAATATGTTAACCCAATATATATTCACAGTTATTATATTATTTGTATTTTAAAAAGGTAGTGATTTTTTCTCAGAAAAATAGAATTTTAAATGAGTTTTACATGTATTAAAACAAGAAAGTGCAAATGTTCAGAATATACATTTAAAATCACAGCTGAAAAAATAATCTTGTTTTTCTGGTTCTAATATAACAGTAATAATAAAATATGGAACAGTAGAACAGATATGGAATGGCCTATAAGAACTACATAGCAGCATAAAATACATTTTCAGATCGTGCCATCTCTTTTTTTCCTATCTGGTAATCATGTCTGTCTCTCCCTCCCTCTCTCCCTCTCTTTCTTTCTCCTATCATCTTTTAGATTTATATGGACACCTAACTCACAAAATGTGACTCAGGTCAGCTTACAACTTTGCCAGTTAGGATACTTACCAGATCGACATGAGGACCATAGCATCCTAAATCTATAACTAAACCACTTGTTTATCTAGCTTAGCCTTCTCCGCCAAGATGGTGTCCTATGTACATCAGCCCCCAGTAAATTAACCTACACAGCAAACTTTTTCTTCAACTTTATTTTAATTTATGACTACCCACCCCCAGAACTTTGGAGGAAGTGTGCAAATGTAAGTAAATACTTAGATCAGCTCTTCACCGTGCAGCAAGAACCCATGTGTGCAGTAGGTGTCAAAACATCCTGCACATAGCTATTCAAAAGCTGTGGCTGCCCAAGCTGTTTGGAGGCGTTGAAACAGAAGGGCTTTAATTTAAAATAGGATTGTTGATAGATGTCTCCTGAGATTTTACTTCTGCCAAATTGAAGTAAATGTAGGCTGGATGTTATAGTTAATCCAGAGAGAAAAATCTGTCATCATGGTCCCAAGATGTTTTGTAAACCTGTAAATAGAGCAAGTCCCTCAGTTCATTTAAAGAAGTAAAGAAGTAAAGTCATCTTCTACTCCTGGTAATCATGTGGATGGGCCATGAAGTTGTCTTTGACCATAGCAAAATTGAAGTGGAATGCATAGCTACTCTTTTTTTTTTTTCAATTTTTCCCTGCTGTCAGTCTTATAGTTCTGTGATTTTCAGGTGGTTATCTATCCAAGTTACAAAGTTCTAGTAGAGGATAATATATGTAGCTTGGGGTTGAAGTGTGAAATGCTTGATGCTCTCTGAGCTTAGTTGCTTGCTTCCAGATGTTTCATTACCTAACGAGGTAATATCATCAGGGTTACTGACTTTTAGGTTTGCTCCAGGGATGAAATCCAAATTTTTTCCCTACCGGTTCTGCGGCCGTGGCTTGGTGGGCGTGGCAAGGGAAGGATATTGCAAAATCTCCATTCCCACCCCACTCTGGGGCCAGCCAGAGGTGGTATTTGCCAGTTCTCCAAACTACTCAAAATTTCTGCTACCGGTTCTCCAGAACCTGTTAGAACCTGCTGGGTTTCACCCCTTGTTTGCTCCCTGTGGAAGATTAACACTGATGATGTTACCTAGTTGGGTAATGAAATGTCTGCAAGCAAACAACCAAGTTCAGAGAGCACCAAGGACTTTAAAAATAACAATATGGTCTAACTCTGCTTAGCTTTACTAATGTAATTAGGCAATGCCACTTGCTGTAACTCTATTTATTATAATTTAACAAAACAACCAATGAGAAGTCATTGGGACAGGTAAAGCTAGATATATGAATGATGCTTCTAGACTCAAAACAATGGCATGTATCTGGCTTTTGTTTTTATTTGTTTAAAATATTTTAAGGCCATGAGATTGGGCCAAGTGGTTAGATGATCATTTCATTGGTTTTATTATAACTTTTTTTTTTTGCAGTATAGTACAGTATTTTTCCCCAAGTAATTGGGCATTCATTATTTAAATGACACTATTTAAGTGAAGTTAAAATGAAAAACTGTGCCAGCTTAGACTATTCTAAAAGATCAGGGCTATTAATCACAATTGTTTGTTTGTGATAGTGCTTTCAGACACTTAACTTGACATCCCTTTCTTAGCTATCCATCAGAACTTGTTTACACTTCATGCTCAACTGTGGCTTCCTTATCCATAACTTGTCAACTAAGCTGCACTTTGATGCACATAGTGCCATAAGTTTTACTGTAAACAATTGTGTTGAACTCATCAAACTTGCTAAGTCTAAACCTAATAAATTGTGTTATGGTTTAGCACAGTGTACAAACCCAATCTAATTAAGGATGTTGATGTGGAGAAGAGTTTATTCTGCTTCCCAGTTCAATGAAAGTCCAATTTTCAGGCTCTCCCTATAGAGACTATAGGGAGAAGAAGGGTGCAATTCAGTTGACCATTCTTCCATTGATTTCTAGAGTCTTGAACTTTGAAGATTCTAAAGCTCAGTGAAAGAATTGTGATACTAAATCCTTATGTCTTTGATCTTCACATTTTAGTTTTAAAAATAAGAGGAACTAACCAATAAATCAAGGAAATGGTTAAAAAGGATTAATAGTTACACCAAATTTAGACTTTTATAATGACATGAGTTTGGATATTTTGTATGTTCTTTAGGATATTTTAAAATTATTTTCTTAGTCTCTCTCTCCTGAATGAAATATGTAGGAAACACAAGAGGGCACTACAACACCATAGTATTCAATTGCAGTGAGGCTTCAGGCTTAAACAATATCAAATTAATAATGCAAATCATAAAGGAACAAATATGACTGTGTTTCGTCTATTTCTGTTCTGTCAGTTAATGAGAGGGTAGTTCTAAACATGATTTGTAGGTAAAATATGGCAAAGTCATGGTATAAGCAAGGCAGAAGAAAATGCTGCTTGGTGTATCATTGTTAAATCTTATTGGATAGGCTGTAAAATGATTGTCTTGATTATATGGGTGACCTGGCTGACTTTGTCTGATTTAAAAAAAACAGGGCTACATAATTTTAGCTAATCTTAGGATGAGAGATCACTAAGAATTCCTAGGCTGTAGTTTGGTAAATTGAAAAAAAATCTCAGAAGAAACAATAGCAAACCACTTCTGCATTGTTAAGAAAACAACATGACCTTGTTCGTGACAACATGAGGAATCAAACTTCTGAAGGAGACTTAACTTTACCCTTGATTGATTGCTGTGTCAAACCACTGAATTCATTTATCTGAATGGCTTGGTTGGAAGATAAATTCAGATATATACACAAAGAGGCATGCATGGGCACAGTGATCGTTTCATGCTTTTTGTCACTGCAAAGCACACTTTAGTATCTTCCGTTAGTAATCCTTAAAGTTTGTGAGAAGAAGCTAAGTTATTATCTATTGGTAGGTCTCTGGATGGTTTGCAGTAAATGAGTTAGCCTTTCTGACTTTCAGTCGCCTTAACAGTGACAATTTAAAAATCTTTTTCCTCAGAGAAAAACATAGAAAATTGAAAACAAGTTATTGAATGACTGGCAAAGACAAGTAACAAATTTTACATGGCCTAATAAAAGATTGAGGATTAAATGTAAGAAACCGCAGATCTCAGAAGACCAAGGCAATCTGGCAGCCCTGAACTTCAAACTGTATTAACCAGGATAGCTGTTTAATTTGGATTACATATTGGATTTTATCACTCTGTGGTTGTGTTACCTTGTTTGAGGGAACAGGACTCCCAGGTGGACAAATTATCTTTAGATTGATACAAAAAGAAATGAACAGTTATAAGATAATTTGTATTATGTACAACAATAAACAATGTATTAAAGTTGGGAATAAATTTAAGAAGCTTTCCAAATTCTTGCCCTATTGTTGTTTTTTTCATGAAGTATGAAGAATTTTGTTCAGTAGATAAACAACATCATATATACATCAAAATGTGATAAGGCAAATATACAAAACCACCTGATCTGTTTCAATATCTTCAAATAACAGTATAGTTTTAAAAGAACTGCAAAAAGAAGAGGGAACAATTAGGGATCTGAATGAATCTGAAAACCTTTTATTTTTTTCAGCATTTGCCAGGTCTTGCTTATAAATCACTGATGAATGTGTAATTTAGAAACTGATACAATAATAAAAACCTTCCCTAATTTTGCAACTTAAAGAGAAATCAAGAGCAGAGGTGGAACATGAGTGAAATTTGAGATTTGCAAATTCAGATTTTCTATTAAATCCTAACCCTAATCCTTAAGACAATAGTATGGACAGTTAATGTGGTGCGTAAGGACAACCCTATTGAACCTTCAGTGGTGGGTTTCAAATTTTTTTACTACCAGTTCTGTGAGCATGGCTTGGTGGGCATGGCTTTGTGGGTGTGGCAGGGGAAGGATACTGTAAAATCTCCATTCCCACCCCACCTTAGGGGAAGGATACTGCAAAATCTCCATTTCCTCCCAATCAGCTGGGACTTGGGAGGCAGAGAATAGATGGGGGTGGGGCCAGTCAGAATTTTTACTACCGGTTCTCCAAACTACTCAAAATTTCCATTACCAGTTCTCCAGAACTGGTCAGAACTTGCTGAAACCCACCTCTGCTTTTATTTTAATTCTTTTTTTTTTAAACAAATTTTTATTTTTATTTTTAAACAAACATACATAAAACCATCTTCAATTCACACGCAAACAGTTTGTCAGTTGGTTACAAGTCTTTTGTGCATCATTCACCAAATTCATAGCTTACAATTTACAGTTTACCTAAATTCTCATATCATTGACCTAATAAATATATATATATTATTATCCTCATTAATCATTTATTTGACTATGGCTATTTTTTCCCTCATTATTATTCAAAATATTCTAGGATTTGAGTTAATTTTTATTATAACATTCATTTCATCCTCCTGAATCTATCCAGTAATAATACCTCTTTATGTTATATTTCACATAGTTCTACTATGCTTTTATTTTAATTCTTTTAGTTAAAGAGAAGTAAATCAAATTTCCAAATTTCAACATTATTTTTGTTTCCAGAAATTTATGTGGGCCCCAAATGAGTGTCCTATACTTTCTTAAAAAGATAATAATAATAATAATAATAATAATAATAATAATAATAATAATAATAATATGGAGGTGTTGTGCATTGAAGGGAAATTCACTTAACCTAATTTTGTGTACTATGTTCTTTAAAAGGGAAGATTAATAAACAAAAAATGTGCTTATATATATCACTTTCAGCCACAAATTTAGGATTTGGTAATTTATCAGCTGCTTGATTTTTAAAATAATTTTGATGAGTTCTAGGTCAAGCATGCCAAATCATGGCCATTTGTGGGAAGAAATGAATCTTATTCAAAGCATTTAGGAGCTGGGATTTTCACATCTCATGGGCTTTACCAGTCTATAGAATAATGACAGTCTTAACTGTGAAGAAACTCTCATTATCTTAATTTGCAGCTGCTTGCTTCAGAGACTTTTACAACATATTCTCTGCAACTCTAAAGATCTGCAGAATGAGAAAAAACATAAAATCTAAAATAAATTCATGCTTTTATTTTTAGTAAGCAAAAAAAAAATCATAGGGAGTTAGCAAGATTTCCTGCTTTCTAGCAAAGCTAAGGCCCACTGCACATCTGATCATTGGAAATACCGGTTTGACTGAACCGATAGGTTTTTTTTTTTTTTACTACCGGTTCCCCCAAACTGCTAGTTTTTATCACTACCAGTTTGCCCAAACCAGAGCGAACCGGTAGCATTTCACCCCTGCCCAAATCCTATCTCTTCTCACATAGTCCAGAAGGCATATGAAAAACTGATGTTATCATGTATTTATTCTCTAAAACGTGGCAAAGTTGAACTCACCAAGTTTTGGAACCAAAATAAAAACTGGATTGAAGTACAATTTTACAAATATCAAGTGCCTCTCCAAACTGCTTCAATTTATCTTTTGAGGTTCATCTAAAAGAGACACATGTATTGGCATCAATAGATGTACCAAAGGAAAAAGGTTACATCTTGATAACAAATGGTTCTTAATGCTTGGAACAGTGATGGACACATTGACTAAAGCTTCTTGTTGCCACTAATAAGAATGGGACACCTCTAGCTGAATTGCTATGAGAAGAATTCAGATCATACTTTCTGGAATTACAGTGCAATTTTTACCTGTGCTTGTCTATTATCCGTTATGTAGCATTTATTGAAAGCATGACTAAGCTGTTGTAGAAATGCTTCCAAACAAGCAATTTTTGATGCTACCAATCATAAGACATTGTGAAATCAGCCTGCCTTTTTCTTGCAACTGAATGATTTTCTAGTAGGCAACATTATAAAGGAAACTTTGGGGTTACAAATGGAAGATGGTAACATTTGGACCCCATCTTGCACTGGTTAAATTCCTTGCATGTAGCAGGGCAATTGCACAATAAAAGCCTTGTGTGGAAGCAGCATTCCTAAACAAAAATGTTACTGTTTTGTTCACAGGGAGGAGAGAGGAGTGCCTAAAAAGTTTTTAGATTTGTTTCCAGAAAAGATATAACTCTCCTCTAGCCAAATTTGATTTGTTTTTTTTACTGTTAAAAACTGCCATTACAATTAATAGTGGGGGAAATGCAGATGAACAACTTATTCTCTAAAACGTATGACATTTCCCTGCAAAATCCAGAATGAGAGTCTATTTATTTATTTATAAATAATCATTCACCAACATATTTACAACATCTAATGTGGTTACTGAAGTAATCCATCTTCTGGGTTTGCACAAAATATTTCATCATAAAACTAGTTAAACATACTACCAGAAAAATTAAAAACCCACTAATGTTAAAGTAGCCAAGCTTTGCATGGTGCGTGAATACAGTTGGTAATCCTCAATGTTCAGTTGACTCATTTAAGATTCTTGTTTGAATCCGTCCAAAGGCAGAACAGAGACTCACTTGAAGGAAAGCTACAAACTAACAAAATGCCTCCAGTTGGTTCCTGTCCCTATTTCTTTTGCAAAAAGATATCTCATTTGTTTAAGAAGTTGCAGATAGATTGTACAGATTTCCCCAACCAGTCCATCGCATCTTTTTGCCTCCCATCCCTAATAATTGTAGCTCTTTGATTGTGAGGATGCAGAAAGCATATCTGCTTTAAGGATGTCAGCAATTATCCATTGGAATTCGAAACCTCACAGCTTGGTGCAGAAACCCTGTAGAGTTGCATAAATAGATAGCTTCCTTAGATAGTAGATGCTTCCCAGATTGACCATTGGTCTTGGACTCTGAAAGTTTCTGGTCTGTGTTTGAGTTTCTGATTATTCCAAGTTTAACGACTGAATTCAGGGAATATAATAGTTATTGAGCAATCTAGTATTCAATCAGCACCCCAGATAACAGAACAAATTTGAAATATTTATTTAAAAAGGAGATAAAAGGGATGGTGCTGTAGATAATTCTGAAACTCTGTATCAGACATTTCTATACACACCCCACCATCCCTGCACAACTGATTTACTTTTTGAAAATTTTATTGCAGTTAAGCATCCTAAAATCAATATGCATATGGTGAATTATATTCTACCTTGGGTGACATGACCAAAGAAAAGAAGAAAGACAGTTTAGAATGGAGCAATCCACAGCATTCTGAACAACTTTTCATAAGAATGCACTGAAGGGATTTTTTTTTCTTAATGTTTTTGCTTGAAGCTCTCAGCATAACCCAAATCTTATTTGAACAACTGTTTTCTACGATCATAGCAGTGGTGGGTTGCTCCCGGTTCAGCCCGGTTCGGGCAAGCCGGTAGTGGTGATGCTGTGACGTCAGCGAACCGGTTCACTATGACTGTGAGCTGGGCCCTCCTGCCTGCCCCCACGTTATACCTACCTTTATTTGTTGTTTTTTAGTCCAGCTGATAGGCGTGCAGTGTGGATAGCTGTGCCTCATCTGGGCAGAAATCTAATGTGCTTGCGCAGAGTGCAAGTTTGGCATGCATGCGCAAAGAGAACAGGTGGTAACACCGGTATTCCTGTTGCAGGAGACCTTTCCTGTTTTCAGTGTTCTGAGCCCCCTTTATGCAATTTCTTTCCAACATTCCATTGCTTTGGAAAGAATAAAAAAAGATTGACTTTTGATCCTTTTGTCAACCATCTCCAACCTAGTGCCTTCCAGCTGTCTTGGGCTGTAAATTCTGGGAGTTATGATCCAAAACACTGGATCCACAAAAGTTACTTTTATATCTTCATGTTTATTTATGTAACTCACATTGAATATGCTTGAAACTGTCCAAGGTGGGAAATCTGTAATAAACTCCCTGTCCTGATTCTTTGGGATACTCATGCTGTTTCTTCTGCAAAAATACACATAGTCTTGTTTGAGTTATATACCCCCTCAAGCCCTTTCAGATATCTCACACACATATTCATGGGAAGTTTATACAAGTAATGCATTTCGTATAGGTTACTTATTGTGTAACTATTACTGGGAAGACCTGAGAAGTTTGGAGACCTTGGTGCTTTCTGAGATTGGGTTGTTTTTGGTTTTTTGTTTGCCAGAGTCTGGTCAGGAAACATCTGCCAAGCAAACAACCAAGTTCAGAGAGCACCAAGGGAGCCACAATTCATCCCTGAGCTGCAGACGTTCTTTTCTATTGCTTTATGGAAAAGTATCAGACGATAGTTAGCATGCAGGCAAGATTCGCCTTATTTTAGTTAGCGTGAAAAAGACCTTCATTTTCCAGTCTCATTTAAAAGAGTGAAAACACAAAAGCAGATGTGTTTATACTGTTCATTTCAAATGTTTTCTAACAGCCATAAAAAGACTGTTTAACGTTTACCATTTTATTAAAACAGGTAGACCGTGCCAGAATGCTAGGACTGAAAGCATATACAAAGCTGTAAACAAAATCCAAACCTCTTAACTTATTTGCATGAGAAGATTTTCTTGCTGAAATGTTGTCCTACCATTTTTATCCTACAATACTTTTCTCTAAAAATAAACATGAATATTTTGAAGAATCATGATCTGATAAGAGCTGATAAAGGTTGGATTCTACATGGAATGTCATTGACATTATCTTTAAGGCTGTTTTGCAAACAGTGATGTGATTTATTTTACAGCAAATTAGGGAGAGCAAGGACTTTAGAAATTATTTGGAGGTCAATGTCATATCTGAAGTTTCTACTTCGTTATTGTGACATTATATAAACAAATAAATTGGTTAGCTATGTGCCTTGTGAGATTATCCCTTACCCCCAGCTCCTGTACTAAACATTGTGTTACAAAGAATAAGATATAATATGAAAGTAGTATCTTTACCACTAGGCACAGTAAAATAGCTCACCCGAATATAGGGAAATCTGCTTCTTGGATATCTACTATTAAAAAGTAAAAATATAAGATAAAAGCAGGCTGCCCCTCCTCCACACAGGGTCATTCCTCTCCCCAAAATTAAAAACAACAATAAATTACAGAAAATATGTGTGTGCCAATTTGCATATGTGCATGTGAATTTAGAAAAAAAATGAAATAGATATATAATAAATTTTGCAATAAGGAGAAGTGTGTTAATAGATGAAATATATAACTGCTTAGTTTGGATGATCCCTTAGCGGTAGAATAGGCCTGGTTTTCTAAATCGCCTTGCTTTGTATCAACTTTAAAAAGGGTTTTTTTTTTATCCAGTGAATTGACATGTTCTTCAGACAGAGTGTGCTTTGAAGTGCAGATCTGTTCTCTGTAAAGATGACCACACTAGGTGGGTTATTGTCTGATTTTAAAAGCAACAACAGGGCTCATCAGATAGACAATGAGATAGAGATTAGCTTCTGGGTTTAGCATCATTAGCCTTCTTCTTTGGATAATCCCTTTCCTTCTAATACTGAGAATTACCCTTAGTTTTTTCTTCATGTAAAAATGACTAGACTTCCTATTAATATATTTTCATAAGAATAGAGTGAATAAAAGGAAATTCTGGGAATGAGGGGTTTTATTTATTTGCTTTTTGTGTTTATAATTGCAGGTTATAGAGTTATAGAGTTCTCTTATTTTTGCAAGTAATGGCTTCTAGATAATTTTTTTGTTTAATTATTTTAAGGTTGAACAACCTACTGGGTAAGAGGAGAGGCAAGCAGCTGCCTAGAGTTCCTCTTATTGGTAAAAATGCCTATTATCTTATTGGCTTTCCATAAGCTTTTAAAAATTGAATTGTTTCAGAGGGCCTGAGGAAGATTAAAAATATTATTGTTATTTATATTACTATTATTGATCTTTTATTTCATCTTTGCAATTTTTAACTTTTCATTTTGGGTGTTTTCTTGTATTATTCTTGTAGTTTTATTGTACTATCAGTCTATGAAATCTTTATTGTGATCATAGACCAGCCTAAGAAGAGTAGAGTGTAAACAATTAATAATTTTTAAAATTTAAAAGTGTAAATTACACAAAGATAAAAAACATTTAAAAAACCTAAATTATACATAAAAAATAAAAATCTTAAAAACCTACTAAATGGGATAAAAATATTAAGCAAATATAAAATAACAGGCGTTAATGTATGGCTAACTAAATCTATCATAATACAAAACACACTTAGCTAACAAGTCAAATATTCAGGCTGATTTGAGGCACAGGTCATCGCATCTCATGGATTTTAATTGCTGCTGGCAACACTGTATGTAGAAAGGAAGAAAGTAGTGTCTGCAAGCAGCAGAGTGGTATAAATTTGTCCTATGCATCCTGGGAAAAAATTATGGAATGCTGCATGAATTTGCATGTCATTCTTACCAAAGGCTATGCTAATCTCTGTGCTGCCGAAGCAAGCACTTATTGTATTGTTGATTCCCATACATCTCTGGTTAACAGCCAAGATTCCATGTATAGTGGCAATTTAATAAACAAATAAAATACAATAGGCATTTATAAGTTTCAAACTGATTTTACATTGTGATATCTCATAATTCATGAATGTTATTAGCAATTCAGCCGCCGAAGTGTGGATCATGAGTTGTTTCCCAAGGCAACAGCTTTCAGAGCAAATTCCAGTGGAGCATGCCATCTTTTCACAGCTGCATGCATGGATGTCACTCCGACAAACCATCATACTGCTCTCCATGCATGCTTATTTATGTCATACAGCTGTCAAAGATGCTATGCAATTCAGAAAAATGGGAAATTGGATATAATTAACTTTAGATTTTAGAAAGTAGAGCATTGACGAATATCATTTCATTAAAACTGACATTCTTCGTAAGAGGATTCAGAATAGACTACTTATCTGGGATAGTCTTCACACAACTTGAGATGGGATCTATTGAGAAAGTTACAGAAATTGTGTTCTGAACTATGTAGAAACTCAAAAGACAGGAACATGAAGCCTGTCACTTCTCACAGCAATGATCCATCCGAGAGATCCAATCCTCTTTAATTTACACAAAATTTGGGATCAACTCCAAAAAATTAGTTTTAATAAAAGATTTTATTAATTGGCATTCTTAACAAATGATTGTTTTTGAAATGTTTTGCTCTACAGTAAAATGTCAAGGACAATGAGTTACCTTGATTCAATGCTCCAAGGAGCTTCTTTCCATTCTTGCATGATTTTAATTTATGTGAGAAATGAAGCAGTGATTGGCATATCCCTGAAGAATATGATTTTTAAACACCATTAATACTGTATACTCCTTCCAAAACGATGAGCATGTCCTTCACTTCTGTCTCCATCTCTCCCACTCTCTCTCTTTTATATCCCATCATGATTAAATAAATCTCAGCAGTTTTCTTCCCATTTAACTGTCATCCAGTGAGTTTCTGAGCCTACCTTTCTATTGTTAAACATAGTATGCTCTTGACTTCTGGCCTTGGCTGGGTTAGAATTATTATCTGTGATAGATCCTGTCTTAGCTGAAATTCTGCCTGGCCTAATAGTTTAAAACCAGAAAAAAAACAGTCTCTGATATGATTTTGAGGACATCTGGTAATAGTTTCTCAGTGCCACAGTTGCTAGCAATGCTAATTTCTGTTATTAGATTTCAGACCTACATTTGTAACAGGCTGAAATTAGGGTTTGTTTTTGGAAAAATATGTGAGTGTTAGATAGGCCACATGTAGAAGATATAGTCACAGACAGAGAAGGATAAAAAAAATGGATGTAATCAGTAAATAACTAACGGTCAAGTACTGTCTGATCAAATGAGAATCTAATGATTCAAGACATGAATGTATTAAAAAAAGGAACCCAAATGCTCACAACAATATCAACATGTGCTTCTTGAGAAAAATGGCTTATACTGGGAAACATATTGAAAGATGATGAAGATTTTCAGTCATCCAGAGAAAGTTGTCTGGAAGCTGAGTCGTGGCAGCAGGTTTTCTTTTCTTGTTGGTTCAAACTAACAAGAAAAGAACTCCAATTGTCGTGACTCAACTCCCAGATAGTGAAAGTTTGTTTGTTTGTTTGTTTGTTTGTTTGTTTATTTCTTTATTTATTTATTTATTTATTTATTTATTTATTTATTTATTTATTTATTGGTTCGATGTATATGCCGCCCTTCTCTGGCGACTCAGGGCGGCTTACAATGCGTTAAGCAATAGCCTTCATACTTTTGTATATACCTGCTTAGTAGGGCTAAGCGGTGTTCTTTTTTATACAAAGTCAGCTTATTGCCCCCACAATCTGGGTCCTAATTGTGTTTTGTACAGACAAATAGTGGAAGTCTTTTAAATCAGAAATACCTGTTTTGGTTTAATTGTGATAGCAGTTCTGGCTCTAGATATGAGAAGGGTGATGCTGTATCCTATAGAAATTAAGCCAGTCATTTCTCAGATTGATTTCCCAGGCTCTCACTGAGAACGTGTTGATGGAAAATAAGTTCCCATTAGCTATGTTTTGTTTTCTTTTCTTTCAAATATAACTGGCCTTTCTAGTAGGGAAAGGCAAACGTGCATAATAGTACCTTTTCTAGACAGCAGAACTAGGTAATTACTTGAAGGTATCCTGCTGCATTTGTACATCTTTTTAGAGATCTGCTGATTGCCTTTAACCTCTAGATGTCTTTTTAAAATGTAGTTTTCCTTCTGTTTATATGAAGAGAAAAAGTAAGTTGTTACGTATATAATGCATTCACCTTTCATGCTCAAGCTGTGATTAGAAAATAGCTACTGTAATATTTGAAAATGTTACATTTGATTAAATGAGTTGTTAAAAAAGGGATTAATACTTGGGAAATTTTATCGTTTCAGTATGTATTTGATTATATTCTACCTGTCCTCCATAAACTCAAGGTAGCATATGTAGTACCTCTTCTTCCATCCCTGAGTTGAGACAAAGGGAGCTCTCATGGCTGTAGCTAGACTTGACTCTTGGCTTCCCAGTCTCTTTCCAGTACTTTAACCACTCCTTGCAGGCATATTGCTGTCCTGTGTTAAATCCAGTCAGCACAATGAGTGGATATTTTTCTCCAAGTTGTTCTAATGCCATTATATGTCACATTTTTTTTAGGTATCACAAAATGCACCTTATGCTACCGATAATATTAAGAGCAATGATAAGCTAGAAGGTTGGAGAGAACCGTCTGACCTGGATGAGCACATAGAAACAGCCCAAAATATAAATTCAATGAAAACCGCTGATACCTTCAGGTAAGAACAAAAGGGACAGCCTCACATCCCCCTAACTGTAACAAAAACATGTTTAAGTAATCAACTTTTATGTCATGTCCTCACAACTTTGCCTTCATCTAGGTCTTCATCTAGGGTGAGTCCATTTAAAGTTGCTTTTGGCTGTTCCAGTTTTAAAGTATTTTTCCCCTCTTATGCCAATACAATTTTTGCTATCCGCACAATCTAATATATTTCATTAAAGATGTTGTTTATGATGTAATCGAGTTGGCATTTGCCAATCTCCTATATATAGTTTTAGGCTGTTGCAAGCACCACACTTCATGGACATTGCGATTGAGGTTCAGGAAAGATAGGAGATCTGGATTACACAGCAGTATCCATATAGTTACTGACCTGAGCTTATCATACCATTTGTCAAGTTCTGTGTGGGCTCCTTACGTGCATGGATTTACCCCTATTTCAAAACAATAATACCTCTGCACCTGTAACTTGTAAATTGAGCAATCTGACAAGTAGTTAAATCAACTGCTCTATCATACACCTAAACCTGTACATCTTTCTTGATCTCAAGAAAGCAACTGATCAGCTCCCACAATTTGATTCAAGTTCTGTAGCAGCAGAAATGCCAGTAGCATTTTAAAAGAAAAAGTACTTTGAGCCTGAAGATGTTCATTATACCAATATGTTGCTATCAATATTATATCATGAATGATTGCCCTAAAAGGGCAGTGCAGCTGATTGCTACTTTTATTAAACAAAAGACAAACTTATTCATCTCAGAAATGAGAGTCTATATAGGCATTTAGAGGCACAGTGGCGCAGTGGTTAGAATGCAGTACTGCAGGCTAACTGCCCACAGACAGGAGTTCAATCCTGACCGGTTTAAGGTTGACTGAGCTTTCCATTCTTCCAAGGTGGATAAAATGAGGACCCAGATTGTTGGGGAAAATATGCTGACTTTGTTAACCACTTAGAGAGGGCTGTAAAGTACTGTGAAGCGATATTTAAGTCTAAATGCTATTGTTATTTAAAGGAGGAGACAAAAGTTCACATGGGTAACACTGGCATAGTTGAATCCAAACACTGTAAACTATAATGACTCAAACATCCAAGGCAAATGGATAGTAAGAATTCTCTCCTTACGAATAAGAAAGAAAAGTTTCAGCTCAGTTCCATTTCTGCTAAGCGTAATATAGAAGACAATGTTCACTACCTTTTAATAGATGTGTGCAGAGAGGCAACCAAACAAATAGGAAATACCTTTCTTCTGGGTGCAGAAACTATTGCAACTCTGTTCCCTCTGTTCTCCAAGGAATATATAATGATTACATTACAGTCATTTGTTTTGCTTCCTCTCCCCTTTCAATTTATTCCACAGGGTAAGTTTGCCAATGAGCGGAAATTTGAGCCAAGATTCCTCTGGTTTAAGTCAAACTACTTAATTGTACTCATTCATTAGTACAGAAACACAGCATGTCAGTTCTGCAAAAAGTAAGATAAGACCCTGTTCTGTAGACACATTTCTGACGACGATCACTGTTTAAAAGTTTAAAAGGGAAAGAGAATGAACGAGTGCATTCATCTTCCATGTTTCTACTTATAAACAAATCAGTATTCTAGTATTTGTGTGTTTGCATTCTGCCTTTCTCCTAAGAACTCAGACCAAATTACATAGCACTCATTCTTCTACACCCAGAATGTCTACACTCATGATTTCATGTATTGTTGATAGGTTGCTGTTCTGGCCTAGGCTTCATGAGACAGTAAAAAGCACACGATTAGTCCCAAAAACCCTCTTTTTATTTCAATAGCTGTGAATTATGTTAATTCACAGCCTGTAATGAGTCACAAATAGTTTGTAAAGAGTCCAACAGAAGTCTGACAGAAGTCTCCCAGAGTCCTTCGGGATAAGGCTGATAAGCACCCACCTTTATCTCCCTTGACACACTGCCAAAGGCCTAACTGACAATTAGCTTTGCAAGGCCACATGGAGCACAGAGTCAAAACGGAACTCAGAATTTAAATCAACCAGAACAAACAAAGTTGTTTCCTGCAAAGGCTCACATGCCTTTGCTCCTCCTTTATGTCTTATGAGAGGGGCCAATCATCTCTAAGCCCTACTCCCGATATGTCTCTTTTGTCTTAACTGTTCTTGCCTTCTGGCAGCGCTGCACATGCGTGCACTGGGAACAGGCTCTCCCTGTTCCTCTGCCCCGCTGAGGTATGACTCTGGAGGCTCCGGAGGCAGCCAATAACTCCCAGATAGTGTTCTGTCCCAGCTACGGACCCCAAAGAATACAGCACACACAAACTTTGTACAAAACTTAATTTACTAAAATAACTCAGTCTTTTTCAAAACAAAGGCTGTTAATAAACTTTCTTAACAGCCTACAAGAAACCAAAGATAAAGTAATCACAATTTGGAGAATTTGGCACAAGGTTGGCAGAAAGCTCAGAAGCAATTTGCAGAGAATCCAGACGCGAAGTAGAGTGAACTAAAGTTGTTCCCTACAAATTGCTTCAGTCGGCGTTCCTCCTTAAATAGGCTAAGGGAGTGGCCAATTAGCCCCAAGCCTTACTCCTGAGGAGCCACTCCTGCCTTTTGGCCACTCTGCGCGCCCGTGCATCGAGAAGAGGCTCCTCCTCTTCGTCTTCTTCACTTAAAGGAGCTTCTGGAGGTTCTGAAGGCCCTGGTTGAATCGCTGCCTCTGGCACCACATCTTCTCCAGCCTCCTCATTGTCCGACTTGAGTGACAGTTGCACAGGCTGATGGTGAAACACCATACCAGCCTCCTCGCTGTCAGAGTCAGCTACAATCCGCACAGGCTGCTAATGGGCCACAACAGATGGCCCCAGCCCCCTCTCTGCCTCCGATGCAGAATCCTCGTCTGAGCCTTCCCCAGACTCCAGGACTGGCCCAATCTCCTCACTGTCTGACTCCCCAACCTCCTCACTGTCTGACTCTGCTGGCAGCTCCGCAGGCCATTGGTGGACCACAACAGGTTGCACACCCTTAACACTCAGTCCTTCATCTCAGAAAAATCAGAAGACTGTTTTTTCTGTTTGATTAATCATAGATTGGCCAAACTTTGGCTTACCTTAACAATTGAGTATTTAAACAAGCTAATTCCTTATACCAGCATTTTTCAAGTCCATGGTTAATCTATGGACTTCGAATACCAGAATTCCACAGATTGGAAAATAGCCAAGGTTGAGAAACACTGCCTTATACTATGGTTCAAAATCCATCAATTAATTCATAGTTTGGTTTTTTCCAATTCCTACTTGTAGAAAGATGGGATAGAATTTGAACTAATTATTTCATTAAGAAAACACCAAAAGCTGTGGTAAACTGAAAATGGAAGCAAAAGCTTCCCAACTCAATGAAGTTTCACAGGTAGAAAAGCACACAAGCCGAGAACCATTATTTTGATGTTAAAGTTTGTCTTTATATTGGCCATTTATGAAGTAGAGCATCAAAAAGCATTTGAACTTTGCAGAGAAATGTCAGAAACTAGAATTGTGATACCTTAAAGGAAGAACAGAAAAACTATGACTTTTCAGATGCTGCTGAACTACAGTTCCCTACAACTTCAGTCAGCCATACAGATAGTCTTCGACTTACAACCACAACTGAGCCCAACATTTCTATTGCTAAGTGAGTTATTCATTAAGTGAATTTTGCCCGTTTTACGATCTTTCTTGCCACCATTGTTTAGTGAACTACTGCAATTGTTAAGTTAGTAACACAGTTATAAAGTGAACCTGGCTTCCCCATTGCTGAGCAGAAGGGGATCCCGGGATGCTGCAACCATCATGAATATGAGTCAGTTGCCAAGCATCTGAATTTTGTTCATGTGACCACAGGGATGCTGCAAATATGAAAAATGGTCATATTTCACTTTTTTTCGGTACTGTTATAACTTTGAATGGTCACTAAATGAACTGTTGTAAGTCAAGGATTACCTGTAATGAAGGTTAATGGAAGTTGTAGTTCAGTAATATCTTCGGGACCATGGGTTCCTATGCCCACTAAGGACTAATATTTATTGGGAATAAGTTTTCATTATCTCATAGTACTTTATCAAATAAATGGTGCTGCATACCTGCAGACATAAATAGAAGAAAATGTAATCAGTGGGGTTTACAGTCCATGACACGCAACAAGTTTCACTCAACATGTAAGGAGCAATGATGTGTTCTCCCTGCTCCTAGTCATGGTGGTGACACAAGTGAACAGATGGTTCAGGTCTCCCTGCAAGAGCCGCGGTGACACAGTAGTTAGAATGCAGTACTGCAGGGACTGCCAGCTGCCTGCAATTTGGCAGATCGAATCTCACCAGGCTCAAGGTTGACTCCATCCTTCTGAGGTCGGTAAAATGAGGAAGCAGATTGTTGGGGGCAATATGTTGACTTTCTAAACCAGTTAGAGAAGGCTGTAAAAGCACTGTGAAGCTGTATTAAGTGCTATTGCAGTGAGAAATCTAGCTCCAATGCATTTGTTTCCACATGAGAAGATAACCTAATAATGGAAGCTCCAGCTCCTTATAAAAATGTGTGTGCACTTGTGTGTCTCTTCAGTGACATCTTCAATGCCTTTGAGAGAGGGGAGACAGATACACATGTCTTCCAAGTGTTGAAGTGAAACACAGAGATAATACCTGAGAAGTACTGCTCTCTGTGGCAATTTTGTGAAAGCTTTAATGTACTCAAAATAAAGAGTGATTACCTGTATTTTTTGGAGTATAAGACGCACCGGAGTATAAGACACACTTTAATTTTGGGGGAGGAAGATAGAGGAAAAAAAATCTGCCTACCAGGTATTCATCTGGCTAGTCCCAGCACATTAGTTCGCTCGCTGGTTTTGAGGTTGGGGTTGATTGGGGCTGTGCTTCTAAAGCACAGCTGATTGTCGGAGGGAGCAGCAATTAGAAAAGCGGGCAAAGCAGACAAAAGAAGATCGCTTCGCTCGTGTTGGGGCTGAAAAACAGCTTCAAAAGCACAGCTGATCCTCAGAGGGAGCTCCAGTGACTAAAGCAGGCAAAGTGCGGAAGGGGTAAGAGAAGGCAGCAGCTGTTCCGGGTAGCCATTTTGGGCACCACTTGGGGTTACATTCAGAGTATAAGACACCCCCAAATTTTCAGCCTCTTTTAGGAGAGAAAAAAGTGTGTCTTATACTCCAAAAAATATAGTATCTTTTCTTGATGTTGTGTATGGCCATTGAGTTTGCATACAGTTAAGCTTTGCTTAGAAATATTATAAGCTGACATTCTTGCAAATTATGGTATATTGTTACTATTGTTTTTCTTTTCTTTTCCTTTTCTTGGGTACTTGTTCATTATACAATCTGTAAAATTATTGTTTAATGTTTAAATATGATCCTGTCACACTAGTCTAATATAACTTTTTCTTCTTCCTGGATTCTGCTCTATAAGTTGCTTTGTGAAAACTTCGTGTTCATAAGTAGGGACTTCAGAAGAAAAACATTTTTAATTGCTTTAAACTTGAAGACAGGAGACAGATGCTTAATCAGCTTAAAGAATTTTTCTTAGCTGATAGCAGTTGATAACACAGTGATCAAAGAGAACAAGAAATGTGTTAATATTCTATTGTTCTCCAAAATAATAGCACATGCCTTTTTTGCATAGTTAGAATAGATATGCTCCTGCATTTTCAGAAGTTTCAGTCTTTGAAATATTTTGCATGTTTTTTTTCAATAATATCTGAATGGAGAAGCATTACTATAAGCCAAACTCTGATTTCTGAAGAAATCTTCAGATCTTATGTTTGTATGCAATGTTTGTTTCTCATTTGAAAATACATGCAAGAAAGAAAAGCATGGAAACATTGCATGCTTCCTAGTGGCAAATAAAATGTGCTGTCTTGAATTGTGCAATAAAAGTGATCCTGTAATTTTATAAACTTAATATAAAGAAAAAGCCCATGTGGAATGTGTCATACAGAGGTTAAAATATTAGATTCGTAATGGAAACATGTTCTTAATCCTGGAAGCTCAGTGGGTGACTTCAGACATCCTAGCTCACAAAGTTATCGTGGAGCAATATTAGAGGATTTTATTTTATGTACACCAGTAGATTTTACATCTAACAAAAATCTTCAAAAGAAAATTAAATAATCTTAGAATCTAATTACTTTAAATATAGGATAGCAAACAGAATAGTACTTGGTGGCTCATCCTGTCCTCATTATCATTATGAGTTTTTAAGTCAAAATCAAAACCAAAGGCTGACAGTACAAGGATGTACAGACAGCTATGATGGCTCTATGCCTAAGTATAGTGATATTTGTTTTGTTCTCAGAAAAATCAGAAAGAGCAGGTGGCTTTAAGATTGCCAAGGACAAGCAAGCCCCAGATGGTACCCATGGCCCTGTTGCCTAATTACCTCTGTACGTCCTCTAGAGATTACATTAAAATGAATTATTGCCACAAGAACTCTGGATACATGAAAAGCCATCCAAGTCATCCTCCCAGCCAGAAAAAGGGTATTGGTGGACACATGCCACATTTGGAAACATTAGCATTTCAAATTATATCATTTTCTTTTTAATTGCTTTAATGTAGAAAAAATCAAGAGAGCAGGTAAACATAGCAAAAAGAAAAACGAAGGGAAGAGAAGATCTGTTTTCTAAGTATTAAATATAGAATTAAACCATAACTTTATGGAATAATATTGGTCAGGATTTCTATTATTTTGACGGCGAACCAGGCCATAAGCAGAGCAAACAAGTATCATCAGTTCAAAACCACATTGTAGCATTGTAGCATAAAAATAGAAAGAAATTCATACTAGCCAAAAGTTGCTGGAAAAGTTGGATCTACTCTTGTTCCATTTTCAGCAAAGCCACTGCTACTGTTAACTGCTCTCCTGGATATTTATCTAAAATATGAATTAATATTCTAATATTAGAAACTCCTTGCCCTTCTATAAAAACAGATGCACAGAATGGATAATCAAAAGTATTACTTTCTATGAGCCAAGGTAGTGGTCAAAATGATGAATAAGGAAATTCTTCTATCCTATTGCATACACCCAGAAATATTTATTCTATCATACTCTGTTTTGAAAACTCCTCTCAAAGCCAGCCCTATCATTAAGCTGAATGAGGCAGCTCCCTCAGGCTGCTGATTTGAAGGCTAATAAGAAAAGGCTCCAAATTGAACATTAATTAATGATATTGCAATAGTATTTTTACTGCCAGGGTGGGGCCAAGATATTTAGCAGATTTTCTGCTTCTAGTGCTAAGAAATTTGACCATCTGTAGGTATTATGTACCTCCTCAAGGCTACGACCATAACTTGCCATTTGTCAAATGTTTAGGATCAAACCTGAATGCAGATAGGCTCATCTATATAAATACATGGTGTTTTACAGTGTTTATTGTCCATGTTGTAGGCTGATTTTTATTCTGTTATGAAAGAGGTGTCATTTTTTCAAAGATTAGTTAAGAATCAAGGTCCATTTTTATTTATATCTTTCCCTGATGGGCCATGGGAAAGGATACCAGGATTGGAATAAAAATATGGAATGAGTAGAAAACTGTATAATTCTGTGTTTACTAAATTCTGAGTTTGTTAAAGTTTATTTCTAATCAAGATTGCACCTTAATTTTTTTGTAGGCTAGGACAAGCAGATTAAAAATTTCAGTTTTATTCAATCCTGTAATTTTAGAAGGTAAATGTATATCCCAAATATTGACACACTCAGAAGCCTTTTCAAGCCTTTTAAAATGTTACTCTTTCAACATTGTTGTTGGAAGAAATATCCATCTGGGTTCAGTTCCAAGTGGGAGAAAGACACTGGAAACATGGAGGCTGATTTGGAAAGATGGTTTAATGGTGCACAGGACCACATGGTATGAGGTCCTGGGCAATTGAGCACATGGGTGAGAGAGAGAGAAAGATTTATACCCTCTCTTGGGCCCCACCTTTGAGCTTCCAGTTCCTGTGTAAGGGCAGGTATCCTGATTGGTTGTCAGACTCCCATGGGGCCATGCAGGGGTAACTTTGTAGGTTGTCTTGAGTCCCAGGCTTGGTTGAATCTGCTGGGTGATGAGGTAATGAAGCTAATCCTATCATGTCCTGAGGGCCATGTCTTAATCCTATCACCCTGGAGCTGAAGTGGGGGCCAGGGAGCTGCTTTGTCTTTAAAAACATGTTTCTCCTTTTCTCAGCCAGGGAAATACAATATTCTGCCTTTTTAATATTTCCTAGAATATTTCTTTCTTCTAGAAGATGGGTGGGTGCTAACTTTCTTACATTGTCATATGGCTTTTTAATTGCTGTGTATGGGTACTTATTAGATATGTAATTCCTAAGTAGGTCTATAAATGTAAACAGGACAAATTGGAAAAAAAGGTGATTCTGCTTCTTCTTTCAGAACTGCAAAATACAAAGAAGTAGAAAATCGCATTAAACAACACACACAATTAATGAAAGAAAAAAGAAAGAAGTTAAGAGCACTACCCAAAGAAGATATGGAAAAAGCAAATCAAGACCTTGAAACTGTAGGTTTGCATTTAGAAAACAAAGATGTTGACATTGTAGGTTGCATTTATTCCCTTTGAAATATAGGATTGGTTCATATATACCATTCCTAAATGCTGGGATTGAATGTGATTTGTGCTCTTGTTGCTCTCAGCTCCTTGGAGTTTTCCAATCTCCTCTCCTCTTGATCACACATCGTACCATAAACTATGTTGACAGAACTTTGGTTTGCATATGAATCAAGATTCCAAAACAGTCCCTAACTCACTCTAGTAAATGCAATCAATTTGTAAGATGGAAAGATAGGTTGAGCAACGTGAATGAAAAATAGTTGAAATGAGACCCAAAAATTTGATTATGGCACTTTGCAAATGAGTGGATGAAAAAAACATTTCAAGCAGGATTGTTTTTATAAAATATCAATAGAAATTATGTATACCTATTACATATTATATTATTTTATATTAATCTTATATGTTACAAAACCTACGAATACAAGTAGTCCTCAGCTTATGACCACAATTCAGCCCAGAATTTCCATTGCTAAGTCAGACAGTTGCTAAGTGAGTTTTGCTCCATTTTACAACCTTTCTTGCCACAATTTTGCTGCAGTTGTTAAGTTAGTAACACAGTTGTTAAGTGAATCTGGTTTCCCCTTTGACTGTGCTTGTCAGAAGGTCGTAAAAGATGATCACGTCACTTGGGGACACTGCAACCGTCATAAATACATGTCAGTTGCCAGGCATCCAAATTTTTATTATGTGACTACAGGGATGCTGCAATGGTCATTAGTGTGAAAAATGGTCATAAATCACTTTTTTCAATGCTGTTGTAACTTCAAACGGTCATTAAGTGAATAGTTCTAAGTCGAGGGCTGCCTACATTATGGTTACCTAAAAAAGTAATTTTTAGAACTGACAGTATACTAGAACCAAAAATATAGAGAAACAGGACTAAAAGTAGTGTAAGGCAAGGGTCTCCAACCTTCGCAACTTTAAGCCTGGAGGACTTCAACTCCCAGAATTCCCCAGCCAGCAAAATCCGCCAGGCTTAAAGTTGTCAAGGTCGGAGATCCCTGGTGTAAGGTATTAATCTGATGTGGAGAATAATACAGGCAATCCTCAACGTATAACCATTTGTTTACTGACCGATGAACTGTTATAATGGCACTGAAAAAAAGTTATGACCAGTCCTCACACTTATGACCTTTGCAGCATCTCCACCGTCATGTGATCAAAATTTGGGTGCTTGTCAACTAAAATATATTCACAACAGTTGCAGTGGTCCCAGGGCCATTCATAGCTTTTCCAGCTGGCTTCCGACAAGCAAAGTCAATTGGCAAAACTGGATTTGCTTAATAATCATATGATCCACTGAACAATTGTGGCCATAAAGGTTGTAAAATCAGGCACAACTCATTTAACAAGTATCTTGCTTAGCAACAGAAATTCTGGTCCATTTGTGGTAGTAAATCGAGGATTACCTGTAGTATGTGAAACTCGATATGGTTCAAAGTATTCAGAGGATTCTATATATAAAACTGAACAAAAATCCATTTTAAAAAGCGCTTTAAGACTTGTTTCAATTCAAGACTTGGAAGATGGCCTTGTGATTTGCTATTGATATGTGGAAAAAGAGAAAGAAGTAAGTTTCTTCTCACTGCACAACTGGTTGATTTAAAAAATGTTCCTCAGTATTAAAAAAGGGTATGGTACAGATAGCGCTCAACTTATGACTGGAATTGAACCTGGAGTTATGTTTGTAATTCATGATGACTACATGACAGTAACTCATTTTATGACCTTTTTTGCGACAGCTGTTAAATGAACGCCAATAGTTTCTAAGTGAACCTGTTTTCCCAAATGGGAATTTTTTGGAGAAAACTGGAAGTAAATGCAAAAACCACTAAAAATCATGGTCACCCGACTGCAGAATGTGGCAATCAGCCATAAACCTAAGCTGGTTGCTAAGCGACCAAAATGCAATGGTGTGACTGCAAGGAGGTGCAGCTGTTATAACTTTGAAAGTAACTCTGGGGTGTCTAAGTGACCAGTCATTAAGAGAGGATTACCCATAGGTGGTTAAGAATGATAATTTCATATAAATATACAGTAGTTCCATTATATAACATAGAATGATTATCACTGATTTAAGTAATTAGTCAACTCAGCCTAGTATTATCAACTGACTACTAACAGTAAGATAGATTTTTTTTTCAGCCCTGTCAAGAAATGCCAGAGGTAAAACCAGTTTTGTCACTAAAATATGGCTCTGCAAATTTAAGACTTTACCATATCCTAAAAATATGCTAAAGTTTGATCAAATGCACTTTAATATGGAAATATATCCTGTTGAACCCAGCAAGAGTTTCATTCAAGTAAAATGAAAAGAATTGAGCTATAATAAAAGTATGATCATAGTTTTTGTTGCTGCAAGAGTTCTTAGATTAAGCACATTTCTCAACAACCGAGTTTATTTATTTATTTATTTATTTAATTAATTAATTAATTAATTAATTAATTTTTATACCGCCCTTCTCCCGAAGGACTCAGGGCGGTGTACAGCCAAAATAAAAACCAACAATATAAAAGTTAAAAAAAATTTAAAATTATTAAATAGTTTGGCCAATCATCTAAAATAAAATAACCCATTCCAATAAAATTTTAGGCCAGCCCTGCTTGATGGAATAATAGCATTTTAAGGGCACGGCGAAAGCTACGGAGGTCGGAAATCCAACGAATCTCCGGGGGCAGCTCGTTCCAGAGGGCAGGTGCCCCCACAGAGAAGGCTCTCCCCCTGGGGGTCGCCAGTCGACACTGTCTAACCAACTGTACCCTGAGGAGACCCTCTCTGTGGGAGCGTACTGGTCGGTGGGTGGCTATCGGAGGCAGAAGGCGGTCTCGTAAATATCCAGGTCCTATGCCATGGAGCGCTTTAAAGGTGGCAACCAACACCTTGAATCGCACCCGGAAGACCACTGGGAGCCAGTGCAGCTCGCACAGGAACAGTGTTACATGGGAGCACCGAGTCGCTCCCATAATCACCCGCGCAGCCGCATTTTGGACCAGCTGGAGCCTCCGGGTGCTCTTCAAGGAGAGCCCCATGTAGAGAGTGTTACAGTAGTCCAGACGGGAAGTGATGAGGGCATGAGTGACTATGCGCAAGGCGTCCCAGTCCAGAAAGGGATGCAACTGGTGGATCAGGCGAACCTGATAAAAAGCCCCCCTGGCCACAGCCATTAGATGGTCTTCTAAAGACAGCTGTGAGTTTAATATTTCCATGGCTGTACTGGTAACTAAGGAAGTTCATAGTCCAATATCTTACTGGAATCTAACCTGTTCTTGCTGCAAGAAACTAACTGCACAATCCCAGATATTAAAATGTCCAGTGGGATTTATTTCTAAGAAAGTTGGCATTGGAATGTATCATAGTAAAGTAACATCCCCATATTTGGCTGTAGCACCCATATTCTGGAATTTGCCCCGATAAATATAAATATCCTATCTTCACTAAAGCTTAAGCCTATGATTAATTTTATTTGCCATGGAATTTTGGAAACCCATGGTGATATAATCAAAGCAATAATGGCCATTATTATATGCAGGGTTGTCCTGCACAATTATCCAGGATAGTAGCCTGCACAAAAGTACTCAGCAATGTCCTGATGGTACTTTGGGCCTCTCTTCTGCCTTGGCAATGAAACAGAATAGGACTTTTGGCCACACTGAGAGTTCAGAGCAGAGAAGAAATGGGCCGGGAAAGTCTCCTTTAGTTCCAGTTCTAAGCAGCAAAAGATTCATTGGTCTTCTTCAATCTAACAAGACCAATGAATTGACCCCAAAGGAGCTAGTCTTCATTGCTTCCCACTATCTCTCTCCTGCTTCTCCTGCAATCAACAACAACAACAGAAACGGGGAAGACGAATTCTTGTCACCTCTTTTCCCCCCTGTCTGCCATTGATGACTTTGAAACAGGAAGAAAATAGGAGGTGAAATAGGCGTCCTCACTCTTTCCTGAGGGACTGCAGGCTTTGCAACCGTCTCTCCTAGCTGCCTTGTGAAGCCAGAGGAAATGTCCCTGTCCTTATACACACTTGGAGGAATCCAGAGAGCAGAGCCTCTTCTGGCAGCTTAAAATATATTGTAGCTTTAAAAAAAATGTATTCCTGAAGTCTGGGACGGGAGGGTCCAAAGATAATTCCACCACCACGTATATGTTTAAAATGCACCTCCAGTATAGATTTCTCATTGTAGCACTGAAGACAGCTGGGAGGTGCTTGCCCCTGTCCTACAGGGAAGCCTACACAGTACTGCACTTCAAGGTTTTAGGGCTGCAGAGCTAAAGTCATGTCCAGAGGTATACCAGTGCCCGTTCTTCTATCCAATTGAAAAGGAAATCAGTTAGTGGCTAGAGACCCAGAGGATGCAGGAACATCTGAGTTGGCATGCTTGTGCCAACAGAGAAGTGGAAATACATTATAATTAAAGCTGAAGGAGAAATAACAGGTGGAGGCTACCTTTGTGGTGGGTCAGGATGGGTTGGGCACATCATTGTGTATTCATGTTCTCAACAGTTAGTGGTTTTCTTCATGTCGGGGCAAGTAGGAAGTGTGGGGCAGCTCTTAATTTTTGCATTTTATTATTTCATCACCCTAGACTAGAGACACACTGCATTCCACTCCATGAGATCTAGATACACAGGAGTTTAAGTAAGTAGAAGAATAAATATTAGCAACAATACTGAGCAGAATTCATAATTGAAGCTTTCTTGGCCAAAGGCAATTGAGGGTCCATTATTTCACGCTGACATGAGAATGGCAGAGAGCCAGGTTTATCTATCCAAGTTTGCAACTGCGTAGTATTGTTTGAGGCACAACCGAAAATAAGATGGTCATGTTATGTTAATTTGATCATTAGGTGTCGTGTGGGGGTTGTTTATTCATATCTGAATCTTTGCCACCACAGGTTGAGCATTTGGAGGAGGAGCTTGCTGAATTGAAGAAGGACCTTCACAAGGAGTATCGTTTCACCGCTTTTACAGGCGAGCTGCTTCCTACAGCAAATAATCTCCTGCCCACAAATATATTTTCTAAAATGACATTTTAAGTGGATGAAAGACTGTCTCTCAAGCAGCAGCCTCTCACTAGTTGTTTTTCAGGGGAATCGGTTTTTTAAAAAGACTTTATAAAACTATGTATTCCCTCTTTATTGTTGATTATGTTTTTACTTCATAAAGTTAGAATTTAATATATGTCCTAAGGCTTTGGAATACCTTATACCGTAGTAGTTGCAGTGTGGGTTTAAGGACAATGTGGTTGCATTTTGTTTTTGTTTTTTTTCCTATCTTCTCAGAATTCTTTTGTGAAGGTATGTTTCATAATTTAATATGTATTAATGAGTCTTAGCAGAAATAGAAAAGTTTTTAATGTAATTGCCTATTGTGCTAATTCTGGTATAGTAACCTCAGGAATCAAATAACAACCCTTCTTGATGAAGGTTTTTGGGAATGGGAGGTGATCAACTTGGCATTTCATCACTCCTAAACCAATGGATCCCTCCCTGCCCCCCCGCCCCCCCCCAAAAAAAACTGATTGAGAAGATTTAGAGTGATATTTCACTCATTAGCATCTGTGTGCCTTAGCTGAGAGGCCTATTTTCCAAGTTAAGATAATGTTTGGCTTCAAAGTTTCTAACCATTTATCAGATTTTATTTTTGTGCCCTCAAAAGTGATAAAACTTGTCTCTGAACTCGGATCCTCAAGGATTCTGTTATTACAGAAATGTCAAGGCTGATAGAAAGCTACACACTGAACTTGAGGAGCTATGGGTAGAAAACAAATCTCCCTGAAGCAATTATTCATCAAATGCATTTTATCATATTAAGCAAATAACTTTAACTGAGAACCATTGCTAGTGTCTCCATGTGTGATGTTTGGAATCATTTAAGGAATGCAGATACTTTACTTAAATACCAAGAAATCAGTAGCAAAGTGGTCAAGAGTAAAGAGACTGCTCTGATCTTTATGTATTTCTTTAATTGATTTATGTAACCACCCACTCATCATATAACTCAGCCTCCTTAGATTTAAACAATCTGTTAAAGACAGGATATGACTGTACCAGCTGTATTTCTCTTGATACAATAAACAGCTGATGTTTCTTCTCTGTTTCCGAGTCCTGTCTCTGATTAGTGTTTGGCTGGGGGCAAAATAACATTTTCAGATGAAGTGCACTTTCTAGCAGGCTTGCATTATGGTGGTACTAATACTAGCCATCTGTGGTTGTATTCTATCCACATAATGAAAAGGAGAGATGATAACGCTGAACTTCCAGGGGGAAGAACTTTTTTTAATGTTCAGAATAGCTGGAAGTAGCAGGAACAGGAATTACGCTTTATTCATAACTCCAGAAAAATGTATGATTAGCACTGACTAGCCATCTTCAAAATGAAACTAACATGGCTTGTTCAGTTTCACTGCTTTATTGCAAAGCCTTCCTGAACTGTCCTTGTTCCACACTCAGTTTGTGAATGTTTGTACTTAAATGGTGCAGATGGAATATTCTGTATTACATTGCTTGCTTTCTTCTCTCTCCATGGATTTTTTTCTGATGAGGTAGGGAATTTCCCCAAATAATTACCTAGGTCATAGGAATTGTTCCAAAATGAGCAAAATTCTTTCTATATCAATATGGTGCTCTTCAGATATATTACATTACCAGTCACTAATTTCTTGACCATGAGGCTTAGACTTGAGGTGAGAGGCAGTCCAATATATCTGAAAGACGTACAATTGCTACATTTCAACAGAGGTCCCTTTGCAGAATTTTTTTCCCTTCCACTACAACTTTGCTACGATTACAACATTTTCATATAGCCCATTCAAGTGAATCTGTAATGATTTGTTTTAAATGATTTTTTGGTAGCCTCTGTCTATTATTTGTCATATTTTTTGCTCTTTTAGATCTTTTCACATATGGAACTACCAAATTTTGTGATCTCACGTTTATTTAGAAGTGTTCTGGCCTACGCTTCCTGAGTCACTAAAACACGAGTATTCCCAAAAACCTCTTTTATTGCAACAGCTGTGAATTCTGTTCATTCACAGATAAGTCCCAAATAGTTGTAAAGAGTCCTTTGGGATAAGGCTGATAATCACCCACTTTTATCTCCCTTGACACGCTGCCAAAGACCTAACTGGCAAAACCACACGGAGTCCAGAATCAAACAGAGCTTCAGACTTTAAACTGAACAGAATTAACAACATTGCTTCCTGAAAAGGCCCATGTGCCTTTGCTCCTCTTTTAAATCTTATGGGAAGGGCCAATCATCTCCAAGCCCTACTCCCGAGTTGTCTCTTTTGTTTTAACTGTTCTTCCCTTCTGGAAGCTCTGCGCATGCGCTCACTGGGAACAGGCTCCCTCTGTTCCTCTGCCTCACTGAAGTCCAACTCTGGAGGCTCAGGAGGCAGCACGTACCTCCCAGATGGTCTTTTCTCTGCCTCCGATGCAGAGTTCTCATCTGAGCCTTCCCCAGACTCCAAGACTGGCCTATGTTCCTCCCCAAACTCCTCACTGTCCAACTCTGCTGCCAGTTCCTCAGGCCGCTGGCATACCCCAATAAGAAGAACCATGGTGGCGCAATGGATAGAATGCAGTATTGCAGGCTAACTCTGCTGACTGCCAGCAGTTCGATCCTGACCGGCTCAAGGTGGACTCAGCCTTCCATCCTTCCGAGGCAGGTAAAATGAAGACCCAAATTGTTGGGGAGAAAATACTGACTTTGTAAACTACTTAGACAGGGCTGTAAAGCACTATGAAGCAGGATATAACTCTAAGTGCTGTTGCTATTAATACAATTTGTATGCTACCCAGCTCCACCCAAACCCTGGCCAGCTCATGACCAAAAAAAAAATAAAAAAAAAATAAACCAACCCAAGGACAAAAATAGTTACAAAATAACTCCCCTTGGTGCTAGTGCCACAGCACTTTCCTGATTTCACTCTTATCTCTTGGGTCTACTTATTTTGCTGATTGGAATTTCTATTCCTTCTTTGTTTCCTGTTGGTACTCCTCAGGATTTCATTCAGCCTTTCACTCTTTAAACTCACCCCCTAGGTTCTTGAATTTCAACTTTTCCATTTCAGTATCAAATTTATACCAACACCATCATGGTGCATACTTTGTAGCTGTTTGTCAGATTGCCTTGCAGGGTTCTCAATTTCAGTATTATCACACCACCCAAAGTTCAACATGGACCAAGTAGAAATTGTTTTTTTCATCCGGCTTCTGCCTCTTCACAGGCTATTTCTCCCTTTTATTTCCAAAATATCAGCTGTTTATATCTTAAGTGGTTACCGGAGAGCTTGTGCGGAAGATAAACTCACTACGAATCCATTCATGGCATGGTAGGGGTATTGCAATTTCCAGTTTAGGAATATATGCAGTTTAGCCAGTTCTGAGATGGAAAACCAAGTAATTCATGATCTGATTATTTTACAGCTGAATAATTTTAGCTTTTTGTTCTCTTGGCTTCCTCAATAGTTTCTCATTCAAATCCAAAACAATATTATGAAGCTTGTTTAAAACTTCCCAGTTGTCCCCAAAGTTCCGTTTAGATGCAATCTCTTCCACTGACTTCCAATCAAGCCACATTATCAATTTATGTTGTAAACTGCCAAGGATTGTTGGACATATGATGGGTGGCAAATTTTCATAATAAATAAAAATAAATAACTCAATTTAGACTCCTTGTTTTGGTACTCTATCCTCTTCAAACATTCCAACACACGGGGTCTTTGGTGTTCTCTGAACTTGGTTATTTTCTTACAGTTGTTTCATTACCAAACTAGGTAACATCATCAGTGCTAGAAGGGAGTGGAGTTTGCTTTTTTTTCATATAGGTCAGTGTTGCCCTTGTCAGTGTTCTTAGTGGTTCCTTGCTTAGACTTGTTTACTGTTAGCTTGTTTGTCTGAGTTGGTAGTTCCTTATTTGGGGTATTGTTTATTTATTTATTTATTTATCATATTTGTATACCGCCCTACTCCCGAAGGACTCAGGGCGGTGAACAGCCAAAATAAAATACAAAGACATAAAAAAGTTAAAAAACTATTAAAAACAGATTAAATAATTTAGGCTCAGAGAACAAATTAAATTACTTCTTGGTTGTTGGTCTAGTATTAATCTAGGTGTTTTTCTGGGTGCTGATTGCTCTGTTTGATTGATCTGCTTTTCTGGGTGTTGATTGCTTGGTGGGGAGGTGTTTGGGTCTTTTTGTTTTCTGAGGGGTCCTTGGTACTCTCTGATCCTGGTTGTTTTCTTGCAAAAATTTCATTACCCAAACCAGTTCCCCATTAAAGCAGCAGTTATGAATGGGCATACAGTAGCTCTATAGATGCAGATGTGCCACATTTGCTGAGAAGGATGGGAAAGTAATAAAGTAGAATGGGGTCTCACTTTGATCCAGTGTTTCCTAATCTTGGCAACTTTAAAACATCTGGACTTCAACTCCCAGAATTCCCTAGCCAGCCATGCTAGGTGGCAGTATTTTAATTCCCCATGTTGCCTGGGAAATTCTGGAAGCT
The DNA here is from genome assembly GCF_059756535.1 of Pantherophis guttatus. Lineage (NCBI taxonomy): Eukaryota > Metazoa > Chordata > Lepidosauria > Squamata > Colubridae > Pantherophis > Pantherophis guttatus. The sequence continues at coordinate 65,801,062 of NC_142068.1, forward strand.
GAAGTACAGATGTCTTAAAGTTGTCTAGACTGAGAAACATTTCTTTGATCTATCATTTAGCTTCAGATAATTACATTTTGTAACCAGTGGCAATGCTAAGACTGGATTAGTATGCTCAGGTCCAAAGAACCTCCAGGGACCTGAATTTCATTTGGCTTTTCTAAGAAGTCCTATTAGTATGACCATCTTATGGCTCTATTAAAATGGACAGAAGTAAAAAGTTGTTATCGCCTGGTTTAAAAAGGCTAGCAATGTGTAATAAGAAATAATTTTAGAAGAGTTGACTCCCTCAAGTCAGGCTACTCACTACCTTTTTCTATTTTAGAAACCAGGTTAAAATCATCCTCTGCCACAGGGGACTGGTGGACTGAAAGTTTAATGGAAGACAGCAGTATTTTGGGGAGGGGGATATTGTAATGTATGATGGATTTTTATGAATATTTATTAAATAGATTTCTATGACCACCCAATTCACACACAGGGACTTGGGTTGGGGTACAGCATTAAAAATCATCAACAATATAGAAGCCACAGAGAACTCTTCTTCCAGCAGCAATGAACACAAGCATATCAGCCACTTGATCAATTTAGGATTCCCAGCCCCACTGACAGAATCAGGCCTTCAGCGACTTCCAGAAAAGTAACAAGGATGGGCCAACCTTATTTCCAGGGGGGGTGATGTTTCAAGGGGAAGGAGCCATTACAGAGAAGGCCCTTCTTTTAGGTCCCTTCAGGTGTACTTCCTTAAGAGATGGGACCCACAACATATTCTGCCTCTCCACTCTGGTGGCTGGATAGATGTATATTTTAATGCATGCTGGTTGGAACGGCTTGGTTAGGTAGGAAAGCAAGAAGGAAGGAAGGAAGGAAACAGAAGGTAGGAACTGGGAAGCAAAAGAAGATGGGGGCATGGAAGATGGAACTATAGTTTTGATTGGGAAAGAGCCTTCTATTGCAGTGCTTCCCTTTTTTTTTTCTTTTTGACACAAGAAATACAGTATATTCAAAATAATATGGCTGATATGCATCACAGGAAAGCCAATCAGGAAATAATTGATTTCTGGAAAGGTAAAGCCCTTTTAAAATACTGTTTGATTGTTTTATGTATCTGTACCTGAACAAAGCCCGGTCCCAAACAGATGGACACAATAATGTTTATATTTCCCTGCTAATCCAGAATGCCTCTGAAATGTTTCCTATAAAAGAGAAGCCTATCAGAAATTAAGGTGATGCAATTCCCTTCCTAGTTATTGAAAGGAGGATTTAGATAAGAGGGGGGAAGGAGTTGAAAAAAAAGAAAGAAAGAAAATATCAGAGGAAGAAGCAGAAAAAACAGGACAAGTGAAGCTTAGGAGTGGTATATCTAGCTGGGGGTTTGAGGCAAAGTTTTATATCTTATCTTGGCATAGCCTGCTTATCTCCATTTATATTCTAACTGAACATCCATAAGTCAGCCTAATATTTTTACTTGCTTGAAAGTCACTCAGAATCCTGGAAGGTCTCATTGTTCAGAAATGGGTGGAACATATCACAACATTTATGGCTGAAATGCTAACCACAGTTAAAGCAGAGTAATAATTTTAATATCAATAGATGAAGACTACAGTACTGCTCGTTTAGTTTTCCCCCTGCATTCCTGCTTAAGCTCATTGATTCTGTAGCTGAGATGGCAATGGAGTGCCCCACACTATGGTGCTGGTTCCTTCAATCTGCCTTCTTTGAGCTCAGGGTCAGAGGTGGGTTGGGAGTTCATGGCCACATGACCCTGACACAACCAATTAATGGCCCAATTCACAATAGAAATCACACATTCATTAGATCTAGTCTGTCCTGGGAGAGTAGCATAGTGATACGGATCTGAGGGAAATTTACATAAATTCCTTGCCATGGTCAGATCAGCCCATCCAGGGCAACTGATAGATTTCAGAAGGCGCTTGGGGATCTTCCTGAAGCCCTGACACATGGTTTGGCTAAAGCAGGGGTGTCAAACTCAAGGGCCGTGGGCTGCATGTGGCCCATGGGGTGTTTAGATCTGGCCCATGGGGCCACCCTGGAAACAGCAAAGGACCGGCCCACAGTGCCTCCGCCAGCAAAAATGGTGCTTTGGGGGGGGGCAAGCTGTTTTTGCTGGCAGAGGGCTAGCAAAAGAAACTAAAAACAAAACAAAAGGAGAAATGTTTCTCCCTTTGCATTTGAGCATGCAAGAAGGGACAGAAAAGGAGAAAGGGAAAGAGGAAAGATAAAGAAAAAGATGGGAAGATGGGAAGAGAGCAAGGAAGGAGAAATAAGGAAAGAGGCGAAGGAAGAAGAAAGAATGAAGAGGGAAGGAAAAGGAAGGGAGGGAGGAAATTATAATGAGAGTGAGGAAGGGTCTGAGGGAGGTCCTGCCTTAGCACTTGGTCATCACAGGTGCCCTCAACACAAGTGACGTCGAGCTGGCCACACACACCCTGGCTACACCCCCTTGACCATGCCCCCCAAGGTCAAACACAACCCTGATGTGGCCCTCAATGAAATTGAGTTTGACACCTCTGGGCTAAAGCCTCAGTCGCAACTTTGAATAACCTGACAAGGCTCCTGGATGAAACTGTGCCTATGAAGATTATCTGGATCGTGGATCTAATAGAGCTTCTTGATTACCCAAGGAGCTAGGAGAGATGAAATAACTCTCTTTCAGTGAAGTTGTATTATCTAGGGTTCTCTGCATCGAACCCAAGAAGAGAATCAAACATGATACAAATTTTAGAAGATCATTGGGCTTAAGTCACATTTTCCAAACGTCTTGAATGGTATCTTAGGAACACTGGAAGCCATAACTCTAGCTCTAAGTCAGTGTGAAGTGCGTTCTTCCCCAAGCCAGTTGTCTTGTTTTCTGCTACTATGGAGCTCTATTAAAGTCTGCTGCTGCACAGCAACCAGGGAAAGATCGTTTGTGTTAACTACACACTACATACCATGTAACTATGCAGCAACATGGACAGACTCGCAAGGAATGTTATCCCATTTAGGCCAGGGAAAACAAGGTGTGACTGAATGACTCAGCCAGGCTAAATGACTCACGTTCCTCTGAACAAAAGGGCCTGACTATAGCAGGCAAAATCCATCAGGAATTTCCCATAGACTCAACCCTGGTGAATTTCAGTGAACTCTAGTGGTTGAGTAAGATCACTGTTGCACTCTTGCTCAATTTCTAGTCAGGTAAATATAATGGGGGTGAAGAAGACAATGCCAGGTGATTGGGTGTCACCATTTTTATTGGATTGTACTTCTCTCAGGTATCAAAGGTCAATTTACTCTGCCACTTCCCATAAAATAGCTTAGGCGCCTGCACAACTCATTTTGCATATTCATGGATACTTGCTGTAGAACATTATCTCATAAGTGATAGAGGTTCAAGTCAAGCATCACACTGAATTTTGTTTTAGCATAAACAAGGAATGACTTCATGAAGTGCTACTCAGTTGTCTCCCTTTGGTTCCTATCGTTGGTGGAAACAGCTGAACAAACCACGAAGTATTCATCTATAATTTTTGCAGGGCTGGCCAACTTTTTGCCAACCACATTTTTGAATTATAATTCCAGTACCCTTGACCATCCGTCATAGTAACACAGGATTGAACTAGGACAATGTCTGAAAGTCTAAAGGCTACCCATCTCTGATTCTATATAACATCACGATCAAAGCCACAAAAACCTAAGCCAGAGTTTGAGCCAAGGACAAAAGTGCTTATTTACACTAAGCTAGAATTTGAACAATTCTTACTCAGTGGTATCCAAATATAGTTCCTAAATGGTGCTTTCCTCTGTACCTATTGTCCCTGATACAAGCATCAATGGTTGAAGCACATACTTCATTTCCATGCCTGAGATACATACATACTAAAAATCAACATTGGTGACTGTTGACATATATCCAGCGTGTGATCCATACTTCCCACATGCATATATAAGTGCACTATCTGCATATCTAGACAGCATATGAGAAGCCAAACACTAAAGTGTCTATGATCTGATGACTATATTAATAATGAATTAGCTCAGATTATGACTAGCCCAACACACGTTAAGACACAAACATAATCTCATTTTCTGCATTGGATTAATGAAAGCAATAATAAATGGGTGGAAGGAATTGTTGGGACAACAGATCAATATTTATGTGATCAAATGTAAATTACTACATACATTGAACAAATAAATCTCCAGATAAATCTGTAATAGACTAATGAGTAGGGGATGAGTATTATGATCCATCTCTGGAGGCAGAATAATCTAAATATTTTTGGTGGTTTTCAAGATACTTTCTTACAGATTTAAATTTGCAGGGGGAAATGTAAACTGTTTTGGCTCTCGGAGAGGCTGAGGAACTTATTTAGAGCTAACATTAGCTTATGAGAACAAGGAAGAGGGCCTTACTGATACTAGTCTCTCACTTGTGAATTGCTTCTGATTGACATCTGCCAGATTCTATCACGATTAGTCTTCAAGAGCCAGAAGGTGTCTTACAGATTATCTACAAATAAGTAAATAAACCAATGCAGGGTACAATTTACCTAAAAGATTAAAAGGCCTTTGCAATGTTCCTGAATCATAGAACTAATACCAGTGTCACCAGAAGAATATTACATAAACAGGGTGCCACAACTGTGAAACCTTAAATCCAGTTGCATTTGCCTTATCTCAGACTAAAGAAGGATTCCAAAAAGATATTCCAAAGTACTTTGCACTGTCCAATCTGGAATATTTGCTGGTTTTTAAAAACTGGTATCTGTTTTTTTAGTCTTGAAATACCTTATAATCAAGAGGGCTCCACAAAGTCCACCTTCTATTTGTCACTAGCATCTATCTCAGGGGTTGTTAATCTGGGATCCAAATTAAGATTCCAGGAAGTCTATGAACTTGGAAGGGGGGAAAAGGGTTCAACTTTGTCACTGACCTCTAAAAGTCAGCACTTCATTTAATAATAGAGGCACCTAACTGATTTTTGGATTCTAACCCGTGAAGTATTTATATATATATAAATATAAATATATAAATAAATAAATAAAATCATATATAATTATATGAATTATTTTTAAATACTTCGATATCTGTATTTGAACATAATAGGCTTCCTTTGTAACATAATCTATGTAGAGGGAACTAGAAAGAACTAAAGATTACAATTAAAGAATGCTTAAATGTGACTTACTAATACAGAATAAAGCAAAATACTTTAAACAATGGGTGTATTGAAGGTGAATCACGGACCCAGGAATTAATCTAAAAAGCTCCCACCACTGTAAATAGACTGTGTCTAAAAAATGGTATGGAAGAGGAACAAATTTTATTGGTTAAGACTGGGAATGATTTGAAAGTGGATTTAAAAATGACAGACTTTTGGTATGATATTTCTTTCTTTCTTTCTTTCTTTCTTTCTTTCTTTCTTTCTTTCTTTCTTTCTTTCTTTCTATACTGCCTTTCTCCCGTAGGACTCAAGGCGGTGTACAGTCAAGAAAAATATAGATACACAAACATCATAAAATTGCTAATTAAAATTATTATTATAACATAGTTTGGCCCAATTAAATAGAACCTAAAATTAGATAACATTTTAAAAACATTCACATGTTCATATGTTTAGCCCCGCCTGTTGGAACATCAGGGTTTTGAGGGCACGGCGGAAAGCATGGAGATCAGGGATATTTCGTACCTCAGGGGGCAGTTCATTCCAAAGGGTTGGAGCCCTCACAGAGAAGGCCCTCCCCCTGGGAGTCACCAGTCGGCATAATTTGACTGACGGTACCCTGAGTAGTCCCTCCCTGTGAGAACGAACTGGTCGGTGGGAGGCTATTGGTGGCAAAAGACGGTCTCGTAGGTACCCAGGTCCTAAGCCATGGAGCGCTTTAAAGGTGATAACAATAGATAATATTGAAAAAGATGCTATACTGAATATACAAATGAAACTAGCTGAGGGGTCCTTGGTGCTCTCAGAGCTTGGTTGTTTTCTTGCAGACACTTCATTACTCAAACTAGCTAACATCATAGATGAGGACCCCTCATTTCAACCCTGAGTTACAAATATTCTTCATTGAAACCAGCTGATGTCTTAATAATTAAAAGGGATATACAAATTACAAACCAAAGGAGTGACCTGGATGACTTTCCTATTTTGATAAAGTTACAAAAGAGACAGTTTTCAAGAATTTTATGAAAAGGGACAAAGAAATGAAAAGAAATCAAATTCTAGGACAGAATTTCAAAGGATGAAAGGTTAAGATGGTTAAAAGTAAAACGGAATATAAAATAGGTTTAGTCAATCAAGATTAAGAGAGATACATTATCTCTGGGTAATATTTATCTACTTTGGTTGACTAGGACTCAAGAATGAGATTTTAAGGATTTGTTTACAGATAAAAGATAGGATATGGGAAGATTTGTTGTATTCTGATGAGTGATGTTACTAAAATTGTTTATACTTGTGATGAAGAGGGAAGTCATTTCTTTATATATATTTTAATGCATTATTTTTCCCTATTTTTCTCTTTCCTCGCTTTCTATTTTTTCTTATGCCTTTGTTTTTACTTTGTATTAATTCTTGCCTTTTTATTTATTTAATATAACTTGTATGCCGCCCTATCTCCGTAGGACTCAGGGCGGCTCACAACAAATAAAAACAAACCCAATAAAACGTATAATACATAAATATGCATACATAAAATACATAAATGTACAAATATATAATTTAAACATATATTAAAACCCATTAAAATAATCAAAAAAAACCCTCAGTCCAGGCTTTTAACTGCAACGTTTAATAGAATTACTATAAAAAGAAAGGAATTGTGGGGGCAGAGGGAATGAAAGACTATTTTTATTAAAAATATATATATATATTTTAAAGTTATGATCACGGTAAAAGAAACTTGAGAGGATGGAGCGACAACGGCGGCGGGTGACAGGAAGGGGGGTTGTTTCAGAGCTTTTCCACAACTTGAACAAATCCTTCAGGATACACTTAAAGCCTTATCGTCTGAATCCACAAGGATTTGAAGGGGGCGGCTGTCGTTTTGCAATGTTTTTTATTCAAACGCTGCAGCCAGCGAGACTGCCGGCTACCCCTTCGAGAATGTGTTTAGAAGTATCCCAGGAGGTCTGGAATGTGCCTTAGGTTTAAGGTGACTGATGCCCCTGCCGCCCACCCCTGCCTCCGGCGGCGACGTCCATCCACCCTGTTATCTGAGGTTGCTTCAGCGTGTCAGCTTCGGCTCCAGCAGCTGCAAAGGAGGCGACTCCAAGGCTGGAAGGAGCCCATTTGAAGGAGGGAATGCCGCCAGCGACCGCTAGGCGGCGTATGATGGAAACGATCAGCCACGCATAGTAACCTCCTCGAATCGTCAAACATTGCCATGGTTAAAAGGGCCGGAGAGAGACAGTGATCAGGTAATGCGAGCCAGAGACTTTTTTTTTTCTTTCTTCGTTGTTTCTGTTCTTCCGACTGCTTCTCATTTGCGAGGGTTTTATATATCCTGGCTGGGGTGGTGCGTTTGCTTGAGTGTTTTCTTCGCCTTTCTTTTTGGAATGCATCCTTCATGCTTGCTTTTTTTTTCTTTGATTTTAATTCATAGCCAGACTGTGGAACCAGGTGGGAATCCTTACACATGAATGAAGCAAAGCTACCTCCCGCCCTTAACCTCCCCTTCATTAAGAATTAAACAAAATTAAGCCTCAGACTGTAAATAGCCTCCCATTTGCAGGCTGGAGTTAAGAGATGTTATAGTTTGAAGAGCCCACTAGAAAAAAAAACTGACAGAAAAAAAATAGTGACTATAGTGGTCACACTAATAAAGATCTAAAATGTAATATGGGAGTGTGAGGGTTATCTGGTTTGCTTGATTTTGCAAAATATATGAGGAGGATAGAGCTTTAAGGGGGGGGGAAAAGACTGGAGGAAGAAAAGCCTATACAGATGTTTCAAATAAATTGAAACATTCTACACTGTATTTAACTCTGGTTTCTAGGATTTGCTTCACTGTATTATAACACCTTAAGCTAAAAGTAGACTGATGAATCCTCAATACAAGAAATATAATGTATTTTTTTTAAAAAAAATAGAGGATAATCTAAGAAATCTACAAATCATTATACTGATTCTGTCTACATTGAAATGTGATGGTTCTTATACCTTCCTTTCTCTTTTTCCAATTTCTGCTTTATACTGATGTGTGTTTTGAAGAAATGTGTTCAGGGTAGTGAGATTGCTTTACAGATAAGAAAACCTATTTATTTCCTTTTTAAAAATTGCTTATATTTAATAATGCCCTTTAGATCTTTCTTAAATATGGAGTTGTACATATGCTGGAGGTAAAATGCTACATTTCCAATAAAGTTTCTAGTCTATTTCATTGTCACTCATCTGAAAAATTTGATATTGCAAGAGTGAACAGATTTTTGGCAGTATTGTAGATTTATATCTAAGGAGCTAATTCAAGACTGGCAGAAGCAGGAAAAGATTGGTGACCTTGGACCTCTTTTGAATGCAAAGGGGGGGAGCAGCCCTCCCCTCTTTGTGGCACTGTGTTGAGGCCTGACAAAATAATCCTATACAAGATCATGTGATTCCACATCATTCAGTTCAAACTCAAGCAAAAATCTTAGTATCTCTAGGAAAAAGCTTAACCCTTCATAGGTGTAGTGAAGAAACATGCACATTTCTACTTATGTTATATTATCATACAAGGTGTAGAAAAGGATCCAATCATTAGTTTTAATTTTTTCATCCACTGATTGTAACATAAAACTAAAATCTTGCTATGTTACAATCTTTTTATCTTATAAATTTACTTTATAATGTTATGGAAGAATGATCACTTTAACATATCCAACTTCTGAGTGATTTATGAAGATAAGGCTGTCTGGGCATTTTTCTTGAACAATTACTGCTGTCCTACACTATAGCCCCCACCCCCGCATACAAACTTTTCTTCTCCTTGAAAATGATAGTGAAGCGAGGTCAACATAAATCCTATTATTGCCACTTACTGAACTGAACCTATAAATCACAGCAAACCACAAACTCCAGAGTCATGTAGGAATACTTGGAAATGTTTCAAAGCCACCTTTGGAATTGCTCTATCACTAAGCATTCTTCATGAAGAAACAATTTGAATATATTGAAGGTAAAAGCTTCCTACAAAGGACCAATCTATAGAGGTTATGAACATTCCAACTCTGGAGATTTTAAAGAAACAATGGAGATGATTTAATTTCCTTGTACATGATTTAATTGATCTTCCTTCCTATTCCATGGAAGTGGACAAGTTGATCCTTGTAACTTTTTCCAATTCTGCACTTCTAAGATTATTTAACCCAAGTCAGAGTCCCTACAAACAACTGCAACAGACCCCAAAAACATGATCAACTGTTCTTGCAGTGTTAAAATAAAATAAAATACAGCACTCCTCATGCATCCTTTCCAATTCTAGAAAGATTTCTCTGTAATGCACAATGACAAGATCTATACACAGACTTTAGAAACAAAAATGTCAGAACTATTTTTAGCAGTAAGTCCTTCAGAACTCAGCAGGACCTAATATTCGGTTAAAATGCAACTTACTGGATGCTTCTTGCCTTCTGGACATTCAGGATTCTGTTGCTACACTGCTTCTTCAGAATGTCTGCTTTGAAAATCTCCTGAATTTATAGAAAATTACCTGGAAATCAATTGCTTCCTGTTTCTAATTGCACATCTAAATGTATTTATAATGAAGCTCAGTGAATACTATAGGACCTAGCAATGTAAGATATATGGCCATGTAATGGTACTGATATATTTCCTGTAAACATTACAAATCTAATCAACCTTACTGAACTGTATTTATTAAGAAACCTACTGAATACTATAGGACTTACCAATATAAAGATATATACTATCAAACACAATGGAACACAGATCTGGAGAGAGAACTCCTCATTAGTCAGTTGTGAATTATATGGCACAAAAAGAAATTTCACTGTTCCTTAATGTTGATTTCCAAGTATAGAGTTGTTCACATATTTTATTTGAGGATGATATTTAAAGTAATTGGGAACAGCTTATGCATGAGATGAAACACAGGTTGTCTGAAATTTCTCATAGAAATTAGGGAGGATGGCCTCTTGTAGCACTGTTTTCCCTCCAACTCTTCAAAAAAAGGACTTGAAGTCCTTTTCTTCTTACATAAAGCAACCATCAAGTTTATTAGCAGGAGCTGAGAGTTTAGTATCCCAACATTCACTTTGAAAGGAAATAACTGGCCTTTTGAAGGCTGGCTCTGCCAGGGCACAAGCACATGGTCTCTGAATGTGCTGAGTTTTGGAAAAATCCCTTTTCTTGGGTCAATTCACCCTAAAGAGCATGGAAATTAACTGAACTCTTCTGGAGTAAGTAGGATAAAGCTATTCATAGCTACAATCCAGTGCAGACTTCCTTGGAAGTAAAATCGACTGATTTCCTTCCAAATACACATACTGTACCGGCATACATGTGACACACATATCTAGACAGACAGACAGACACACGCAGAGGAAATGTTAAAATCGGTCCACTCCAGATTTGGCTGAAACAAAATAGTCTCGGTTGGCCATGGGAATCCAGAGCTAACCTGTGTTTTGCTGGCAAGAGCAGAAAGATGGCTTGTCGATAGCCACCATCAGGGCCACGTGACGGAAGAAAACAACATTTTTTACTTTACTTGGGATGGTGGCTAGAAATCTGGACGCCGAGTGGCGCGTGCGTTTCACCCACCCACCCACTCCCTCCCTCCAGGTAAAATATCTCCTTTGCAACGGGAGGGGAAAGAAGGCATCCCCGCAGGTTTAAACCAACAGCAGCATGCCCAGAATTTAATCTATGCTGCGCTGGATTGTCAAGCAACAGTACCGGGACGGAAGCAGTTTAGCCTGGATAATCACTTGACCCCTCCTGTAAGCGTAAGCGTGAATGCTTCTAAAGCGCTCAAGTGTGGGGCAGGCGGGAAACCTCGTTCCTAAAAGGGTAACTCGCTTGGTAAAGCAGGAGGAGGGGAGGAGGAGGAGGGGAGGGGAAAAAAAAAGAGAATCAAAACACCTTTCTCGTTCCTTAAGTAATCTAATGTCGCCCATTGTTTCAGGATTCCTCTGTGGAACGTTCCCGGGAGGGAAGCATTGTGACGTCAACGCACCTACTTAATCCTCCCTGTTGAGGGGGAGCCTGGAGCCATGAGGTCATCGAAGCGGCCAGTCTAACTATCCCGAGAGCAGCGCCAGCGCCAGCAGCAGCAGCGGCAGTTTCAGCGGCGGGGGGGGGAGGGGAAAAGCCTGCCCAAGCAAGGCCGCTTGGGATCTCTCGCAGCCGCACTCCAGCTGCAAACCGAGGCTCGCCGCCACCGCCGGGAGTTTCTGGCAAAAGCATGGAGGAGGCTGACGCGAAAGAGCTGCAGGTCGGCTCCTGGCTGCCCGTGCTGGTGGAGCAAATGGTGAACGATACCCTGGTAGTCACCTTGAGCTGCGGGGAGAGGCGGTTCACCGGGATCCTCCTGGATTGCACTAAAAAGTAGGAGCATGAATTGCTTGGATGGTTATTCTCTTTGCGCCCCCCCCTCCCCTTCCTCCCACGCTCCCATCCTAGAAAAGAAAAGAAAATTTCGGGAAATGGGGGGAAAATTGCAACTGAGAAGTTTACTGTCCCCACTAGGCCCTGCTTGGAGGGCGAGGACAGAGCAGCTGGGCAGAAGGCGGGATTAGGCCGTAATCAGATTAAAGACTTGCATGGCTCATTGCATGGAGGAGGAGGGGGGGGAAGGGAGCAAATGGTCACGTCGATTCTCTCTGTGAGTGGTGTGTGTGCCTCTTCCCTTCCCCTCTTTTTTTCTTTTTTCTTTTCTTTTCTTTTTTTTTTTTTTTTGTAATGGCATATTTTAGTTTCATTTTCTGTTCGGAATCCAGCGTGGAAGAAATGTTCCTCTTTCTGAGGGGGGAAAAAAAGTCAGCTTTCTAGTTTGTGCACTGTACAATCATGTCCTCCTTCAGTGACGTTTTCGAAGAGGAGTTGCGGTCGGGTCCTTTTCTGAAAAGGCTGCTGAAATGAACCATATTTTCCTCTGGGGGTTAGGCCCTTAAAAAAAAAAAAAGGTGTGTCTCTCGCTGGTGCGGGAAGGGAAATTATTGTCTTCATCATCCAGGAACAGATTCCGGGGTTTTAATAAGCTGCTTCCAGAACATCAGGTCACCTCCTTTTACAAACCCTACAACTTTGCTAAAGTTTTTTTTTTTTCCTTCTTCCCCTTCTCCCCTCTATTCTTGAGGAGATTTCATTGGTGCTGCCTCTGGACTGCTGCTGATGTAGCACAATAATGTTCTCGTGAAGACACATGTTGCCATAATTACAGACTTCTTTGTTTAAGAGATTCTGCACACTTCAAAAAGCTTTTTTTTTTATCGAAACTGTCCCAGCTTGCCATTTTTTTTCCTTTTCACATTCAGCAGAAGGATGGGCCTCCAGAGAGAGAGAGAGAGAGAGAGAGTTTGCATGCCTGAGAAACATAATGCATACATAAATGCAGTTAACAGCAAAGCTTATTTCCTTTCCTGTTTTGCAGTTCAGGATATATTCACTTATTTAATGAAACACCAGCTCCTATAAATAGCGCTTGAGTTAATAATGTGATACTTCCAAAACTGCCTCTCTTTCAGTATCTTACAAACAAAAGAGTTCCCTGGATTGGCTATTAATAGGAGATGTAATAGTTTGATAAAAGTATACCAATAGCTATATAAAGGCAGAATATCTTAAAAACTGAAACTTGGCAGGCTGTTGGTGCTAGAAAAATGAGCTTAGCCTACTTAGTGGCCTCGTATTTAAAATATTTTCTATTGTTTCTAAACAATTGGAAATAATCTTTCTCCCCGTCTTTGGTATGGATACCTTCTGTACAAAACAGAATTTCAAATAGGCTGTTGGCACGCAAGACTCCTGAAGCATGGGGTTGTCCCTCTTACTACTGAATTTTGAGTAGAAATTATAAATAAATGCCTGTCACTTTTGAAGGCCCCAAATTCATTTTTCTTAATGAGGACTCCATCTTGGCGACAGCTTCTTCCATTTCTTCCCCTCCCCCAGCAACATGCATTCATTAGCCTTTGACAATTATCTGCAAGAATTATCTAATTAGCAGATAAGCCAGCATCCATTAACAGTAAATAGATGTAACTTAACATAGGGCTCTTTATGAATTTCAAACAAATATGTTTGTATGTAGACATAAATTTTCTCTTAAAGTCCTGTGTGATAAACAATATATTTAGCTAGCTGGGAGTGCTGTGTTACTCTCCTTTCTTCCTGCCATCCCATTGTCCTGATGGCTAAGTTAATGTTGCTGATGTTGTTAAATAGGCACCAAAGCCTTGCTGCAGCTGTATTGATTTCTTTCTGGCACTTGAGACTGTGAAGCAAATTAAAATGGCATGATGCACTGGGAATCTTTGCATATGAGCAGGTTGCCACAAATTGCAAGGATGCAAAAACTAAGGGATCTTTTTTTAAAAATCATGTTAATTTCCACAGGCCAAGTCCAAAAAGAATAGTTTTCTGCTACATTGTAGACTGTGAGCTGTGTTATGCTTCTGTATCAGTGTAACCCTTTCTCTAGACATTTTGCTGACAGAATTGAGACCTCTTAGATTCGTATGGTTAAACTCCTGGTGGGACTGAAACAACCAGAGAGTGGAACCAGAGCCCAAATCTGAGTCCTTCCTTCCTTCCTTTTCCTTCCTTCCTTTCCTTCCTCCCTTCCCTTCCCTTCCCTTTCCTTTCCTTTCCTTTCCTTTCCTTCCTCTCTTTCTCTCTCTCTCTCTCTCCTCCCTCCCTCCTTCTCTCTCTCTCTCTCTTTCCCTTTCTCTGCAGGAAAAATACAGGTAACTCTTTACCATCTCTTGCAGGGGTGATTTGAATTTAAGGTCTAACATATGAAGTTAGCCATATAATGGGCTGAAGCCTTAAGACTGCAAATTGTTCACCCCAATTTTAAATGGTGGAAACCATTGGTCTTGGTAGTTTACTACTTGCTTACTAGGGAAGGGCATACATATAGGAAAACCCCTTTTTATCACCACTGCTCAGGTCCTTTTATCTATGGAGTCCCAAGCCAAGGCATACCCTTAGCCCCTCCCTATGCCCTTCGTTTTATATAGTTTTAATGCATAATTATATCCACGATCTTAGTTCATTTGACATGTTTACTAGGTACATAAGTTTTCCAGAAAAAAAAAGGTTTAAGGAACATCTGTGTTGACATTCCTGGCTTGGCTGGACAATTGTTTGACTTTGAAGGGACCTTCCTTAAAAAATTGGATCTCTCAGTTCCTTAAGTGCAAGGCTTAAATAGCTTTATCTCATGATTTCTTTTCAAAACCACCCAGACAGTTCAAAAGCTGGATGTGTATCCATTCTGAACATGCTTTCCCTCCTCCTCCTGGTTTTTCTAACCTCCTCCTGATCTTTCTATTTGGTAGGATAAGTTGCTTCAAACTAGTTGAATATATTCCTTATCAGACAGTAAAAATGTTTCCACCCAGTTATGCTTAACCTTCCAGAGTCACTCTGCTTATTAATATGTAATATTGAATGTTGACCATGTATTCCCAAACACACCACTAAAGCCAGATGCCTAAATGGTTACCACAAAACTCAAATTGGTGCTTTGAAGAAGATGAAAATGAAATAAAAGAGAGGGAAAATCCAAAATAAACAGCGCTGAAAGAGCTCAACAGACAGTAAGAAATTAAAGGCAAATTGGAAGGAGGGAGAAAGAGGCCTGGATCATAAATCAAGGCAGATGAAAGCAGACTAGCAATAATTGTTTGAAAAGAAGTATCTAAAAAGGAAAATTAGAAATTCGGGAATGAAGAACTAAAATGTTTAAGGATAACATTCCTGGAAATAAATGTGAAAATGTTAAGAGTTTGATTTAGGGAGGAGGAGCTTGTCCCAGAACTTTTTTTTTTTTAGATTTCCAGTTTTTAGTTGTCTAACAACAACTGCAAATCAAGATGTGTCAGCCTGTTCCCATCATACTGCTGAAGTAAAAAAAGGCCGAAATAATCGGAGGTTAATAGTAGTATGAAGATGGAACTTCATTTAAAATCAGTTCCTGAACTAGCAATACCTTATTTCCAAATATCTTTACTTATAACTAGGTTCTACTTAAGGGGGTCACACAAGTTGCTTGTAGATATGTGTGTGTTGTATGCCTCTGCTTAATTACACACCAGACTGTCCCTTATACATACGTATCATTTGTGCACACAGGCTCGCTTGTTCATTCCCCTTTCTTCAAAAAGCTGTGAGCAATTTTGCTGGGAAGCGAATCGGCCTTCTTCAGCCTAACAATCTATTACAGATTGCTGGTTTTCCATTATGAGAAAGGATGGCTTCAAGCAGTCATGGGGGGGGAGGAGGAGAGAATAGGAAGGAAAAAGCGGTCCCCTCCCTCTCAGCAATATTGCTCAGTCTCCCCCCCCCCCCCCCACTAATTGCAGAGGGAAACAAATGATCTTAAGCTGTGGGTCCTTGAAAGGAAAAAGAAAGCAGCAAGGTTTTTATAATCTTGCATTCAGCCCCAATACAAGCTACTGGTTTTTCATTGCCCTTAGCAGCAGGGAAATTAGGGGAGTGGTCTCTTGTTATAGCCAACTGATTAGTTGGCTCCTGGGAGAAGCTAGTAGTGTTTGTATGCCAGGATAAACTACTTTGGGGTGGGGGTGGGGATGTTGATTTAGGACTATATGAATCTTGCTTATCCATGTGTTAGGGTTTTTTTGATAAAAGTGCAAAGACAGATTGATTTTGTACAGGCTTGAAGTACCAGGTAATCCTTATTTACAACCACAATTGGACCCCAAAATTCTGTTGTTAAGTGAGACGTTGAGGTTTGCCCCATTTTTACGACTTTTCTTGCCACGGTTGTTAAGTGAGTCATTGCAGTTGTGAAGTTAGTAAACCCGGTTGTTAAGTGAATCTAGCTTCCCCGTTGACTTTGCTTGTCAGAAGGTCGCAAAAGGGGATCCCATGACCCCGGGACATAGCAAAGGTCATAAATATGAACCAGTTGCCAAGTATCTGGATTCTGATCCCATGGCAAAGGTCGTAACTATGAAAAATGGTCATAAGTCAGATTTTTCAGTGCTGTTGTAACTTTGAGCGGTCACTAAATGAACTGTTGTAAGTAGAGGACTGTTTGAATGTCTTCTACTCTATATGCTGTTGATTCCAAAAGAGAGGCCTTTTGTCTTTCAGGTGATTTAATTATGCACAGGAATGTTTAAATTGCATTTAACTAATGGTAGCTGACATTAGAAGGAAGCTTTTTGAGTAGGCCTTAAAAAGCTTTTCAGTTTCTAGCCATTCTGGATCTCTCATGGAAGAGAAATTTGCATCTGATGTTACTTTCCCATATGGGGAAATTCCATCTCTGGCTGTCTTGCAATATTTCAATGCTGATTAAGAATGAAATAAAATTCTACTTATATATTGTTCGGGATCTAGCAGACGTGAGTCTGCTCCCTTGTCAGCTGTTACAGGTAGTCCTTGACTTACGACCACAACTGAGCCCAAAATTTCTGCTACTAGATGAGATGTGAGTTTTGCCCCATTTTACGACCTTTCTTGCCACAGTTGTTAAGTGAATCACTGCAGTTGATAAGTTAGTAACCTGGTTGTTAAGTGAATCTGGCTTCCCCATTGACTTTGCTTGTCAGAAGGTCACAAAAGGGAATCATATGACCCTGGGACACAGCAAAAGTCATAACTATGAACCAGTTGCCAAGCGTCTGGATTTTGATCACGGGAATGCTTCAAAGTTCGTAACTCTGAATAATAGTCACTTTTTCCAGTGCTGCTTTAACTTTGAACAGTCACTAAATGAACCGTTGTAAGTCGAGGACGACCTGTATTTGTGGTGACTTTCTTGATCACAATAAAAGGGTTCTGGAGGAACAGCAAGTTCTCTTTTCACAAGTGCATTGATAAAGAGGGTAAAAATCCAGAATTAGGTCTGCTGCAACAGAAATTTCTGTTTCTCCATTTCTTCCAACTTCAGGTAGTCCTCAACTTATAACCACAGCTGGGACTGGAACTTTCATAGCTAAGTGAGGCCATCATTAGGCAAGTCAATCCTGATTTTATGATCTATTTTGCCACAGTTGTTCATATTCCTTGTAGACAGCTGGTCATTTGCATCCTTTTAGAGGGTCATTGAAGCCCTTGATGTTTTATCTTTGACCTCAGGGTCACCTGAGTAGTGCAAATGGATCCTGTAGCCTGCAGTTTTTCTTCTGGAAATCCATTCCTACTCCCACGCAATTCAAAGGATATTCATCCCAAATTGTATAGCTAAAAGTCTGTAGAGATTCTCAGTCATCCAGGTCATGGTTGTCCCAAAGGAGCGTCTTGAATGAGAAGTGAAACGTCTTCAAAAGAAAAAACTAAGAAAGTTTAGTTGCCTCCTGAAAAAGCACCTTTGGCACAGCCATGATCTAGATAACTGAGAATCTCTACACCAGAGGTCTTCAAACTTGACAGCTTTAAGACTTGTGGACTTCAACTCCCAGAATTCTCCAGCCAGCATAGAATTCTGGGAGTTGAAGTCCACAAGTCTTAAAGCTGCCAAGTTTGAAGACCTCTGATCTACACACTTACAACCCCAGGATGTTGCAGTGATCGTAAATACATGCATGTTACTAAGTGCCCACATTTTTATCATGGGACTGCAGAGATAAAGGTACTACTCTACTTACAATAGTCTGCTTAATGACCATTCGAAGTTACAATGGCACTGAAAAAATGACTTATGACCATTTTTCATACTTACGACCATTGCATCATCCCTGGGGTCACGTGATTTACATTTGGACCCTTGACAACGGACTCACTTTTATGACGGTTGCAGTGTCCCCAGGGTCATGTGATCACCTTTTGCGACCTTCTGACAAAGTCAATGGGGAAATCAGATTGCCTTAACAATTGTGTTACTAACTTAATAACTGCAGTGATGCATTTGACAAATGTGGCAAGAAAAGTGTAAAATGGGGCAAACAAATTTCTCACTTAGCAATATAGGTTTTGGGCTCAATTGTGGTCATAAGTTGAGGACTACCTCTACTGCAATGGTCATTACTGCAAGGATCAGTCACTATAATTGAATAGTTGCTAAACAAATGGACGTAAATTGAGAACTAACTGTATAATGAAGGTTACATTTCTTGAGTAAGAGAGGCCTGAATAGCTGCTGCTTTTATTTTGCCTATCAGAAGACCAGGAAGCAAAGCTGTTGGATAGATCTATTATCGTTTTGTTATAAATTGGCTACATGTGAAAATATGTTGAACCCGTTTTAAAAAAATCCCATTATACACAGAATATTTTTCTGTATGACTAATGTTTCAGCAAAAATACAAGGACAATGAGAGAAAATGAACTATTGTGTCTACTCATTCCTTCTTCTGGCTAGACTAGTTTCAATAGTATTTGCTGATTCTATGGACGAAAAAAAGACAATAATGGAGAGTTTTTATCTCTTCCTTGGATGCTAGAGTTTTAAAAACAGTGTTGCAAAATTTTGATCAGCAGTCAGATAATTCCTAACCTTAGAACTGCAGTTTACAAAAAAAAAAAAAAAAGTATGCCTTAATCCACCATTATTGCAAATAAACCTGTAAGCCATTTTTGGGCATGTTTCCTGAGAGGTAATTATTATTGGGGCTTACTCCCAAGTAAATGTGCATAGGATTATTACTTTATTGATGCTGTCTTGTGGTTTGTGAATTCAAAGAGCTGTCAGGTTATAAGCAATCAAGATCTGTCAAGTTAGAAGTAATTGGTATGGCAATGGGAAGGTAGCAACTGAGTAGTAGACAAAAATAACACACATATTATATTAAATTACAAACGTAGCAGGGTGGCGGAATCATATACAGCAGTAAAGTAGTAGAAGCTTTTGTTCCCCCCAGCCAGAAAGAGATTTAATATTTAAATATTTAAAATATTTAAACAGGATGGGGAATTTATGGACTTCCAAATGTTGCTGAAATACAGTTTTCAGCAGCTCTAGTCAGAATAGCTAATGATGCTGTGTGAATCTGACAATTACTGGAGGACCATATATTCTGATCTTTCCAGTTTCTGATCAGTCTTTCAAAATATTAACTGCTGCATCAAAAAAGTTTTCAGGTGAGTAATGATTTGTTTATCTCTGCTGACCTTCTACTCTCCAAATATGTTGGACTGTACCTACTGGTCAGTGGGTGAGAGTTGTAGACCCATACATCTATGGCAGCTTAAACATCTGCCCACAGAGGCCACACTTCCTGCATAGGCCCAAGTTACTTCACGGTTTATTGTAGGGATAGGCTTGATTCCTGTATCTTTTTCAGGCACTCAGAAATTTGAACAGTAAGCAGTCTGGACAAGGATGGGGGAGGTGGCATCACAGCATAGCTGGAGATAACATTCATACAACATGTTTATGAAAATGCCTGAAGAGAGAGTCCCTATGTACTTATAGGCATTTGAAATGAACATTTATGCAGTTGGAGAGATAGTCACACACATCCTTCGTATGTGTGATTGTTGTACTTTGTTAACCAAGTCATTGTAGTTTATAAACTATGGATGGCTTATTGTTATGTCTGAATTGGATCCCTTTAGATTCTTCATCTCATGACTTAACTATCTTTCCCAAATGAACAAATGAACTTATGACTATGCTTAAACTTATGATTATGATTATGAAAAAAAAAATAAGGGGCGTGCATAAGTGCACCAGCGTGCCTACCATCCCTGTCCTAATATTCCTTTTTACTTACTCTTTTCATGTATTCAAATTATGTTTATACTTTTACCTGTTATGCTTAACAAATAAACTTACAAAAATAAACTTATCAAAACCTTACAAATAAATTCTGGGAGACTTCAGTTCTCAGAATTTGAGTAATGCCAGTCGGTCTACAGCTGTGATGGCGAACCTATGGCACGCGTGCTAGAGGTGACATGCAGCACCCTCTCTGATGGCACATGAGCTGTCGCCCCAATTCAGCTCCTCTGCACATGCGCCCGTGCCTCCCGCCAGCCAGCTTGTCTTCGGGTCTCTGCTGTGCATGTGGGCAGGGGGTTCATGCAGGGGGGCCACACATGCATTCATGGGGGGCATATGCAGGGGGCTGCACCCGCATTGCATTTTGGGGGTTTGGGCACATGCGCATTCATGCACACATGCACTCTCTTTGGGCACTTGGTCTGGAAAAGGTCAGCCATCACTGGTCTAGTCTAGGGTATGTCATGTTGGAAGAGACTAGCTTTGTGCTTTATGTGAACCCAGTCATTGTATTGTGCGAAGAGTCTTGGGAAACCTCCTCTCTAGTCCAGATTTGGTCATAAATCTCTGTCACTATGGCTCATACTAACCTGCCACATCTTAACACACACTTGAACAGATTATTGTGAAGACAAATAATACAATGACCATAAGCTATTTTGAAGGTGAGTTAGGACATCCTTGCAATAAGTTCTTACGCTGCAAAAAAGATAGATAATGAGTATATTCTGAATAGTATTTAGGGGGAAAAAAGTGGTCAGGCCATTCTGTGGCTGTCTACCATCTTTTACTTGTAATGCAAATTCTACAGATCTGAAGTCTTTATCGATAGAAAGCATTTAAAAATCAGCACTTTCCTTTGGTGAGTAAAGCTGTGAGCTATGAGATACCTGAGGGCAGACGAAGAGATTCTCTTGTATAGGCAATGACCTTTTTGAGTCAAGTCACTCCTTTAGAATGTAATGATCATGTTTTGAGTGCTCCTTTAAAATGGCTGCCATGTAGGAGTCTACACATTCATAAAATGGCTGTCCTGGTGGGTTGGAGTAAGATAACCTATCAGGTTATTCTCTGCCACACTCTGTCTCCATATGACATTCCTTGCCATTCATATTTACCTTTCTCTTTCTTTTAGAGGTGAGGTCACACTTTCACCCAAAATGCTTAGCCTTCATCTGTTCCTCCCAACCTGTCTTATTTTCTTTATGGTGTCTGTGGCATCTCCTTATAGCCCAGGACATCCATGGTATACAGATGGTACTGGACGGTGGCCCTCTGCTTTGCAACATGTATGCCTCCCCTTTAATCATTTTTAAGTGAATCTTTTAAAGTTAAAATCAAATGGGATGGGGAGTCTGGGATACAACGAAGGAGCTATCCTGAATAAATGGGCATCTGGTTTGCTTGTCCTGGTCACAGTGGAGCAATTGTGAGAGAGATGCTTTCATTTGTGTGTGTGTGTGTACAATCACAGACACACACAAACACAGACACACTTATACAACTGCTTGGGAAGGGGGGAGGCATCTGAATTTCAATGGTTGAAATGTTTGTAATAATGACAGTACATGGCTTAAGGCACAGGGTTTTTTTTTCCTCACTGGAAAATGACTGCAAGCTTTTAAAGCACAACTGCAACCTTTACGGGCGTGCTTCGGTTTTAACTGCTACTCACATTTTTTGACATGACATGAAAAGGGCTGAACAAAACGGCAAGCGGGAAGTCAGGCTGAGAAGTGGGAGCAGATGTCTTAAAAATGAAGGATTGCTCTTTTTAACAGGTATTTTTGACAAATCCTTACTGAATGTCAGGGCGATCACATCTCTGGGAGGGGAAAAAGGAGGCAGAATGATGAAAGCAGAATCAGGGCATCAGAATCAGATTGGTAAAGGCACTTTGATTTGGGCTGGGAAGCGGGGGTGTAAATGAGGTGCTGTTTCAGTGTGGTTACTCCTTCTCTAGATGATGTTGAGGTCCAAGTTCCAGATAGGACTCCCGTTAGGAGAAGCTGCTCATCAGAGCTTGTGGTCCTGGCAGTTGAATGAGAGTCCTAGTTTAATCTTGGAACCCGCAACAATCTTGGATCATACAAGTGGTAGTAGCAGTGATTGCAGAGGGATTTACTCCCTTACATGATGTCACTGGGGAAGCTGGTATTAAGTCACAAGTCGCAATCATGTGATGTTGCACTTAATGATAGCAGCAGAACTGCCATTGTTAATTGAGCACAGTCATTCGATGTTTTGCTTAATGACCTGTCACTTAGCTAGGAAGCTGCCAAACCCAAATTCTATTAAGTGAGGACTATGTGTAATAAAGCATATAAAAATATTCAAGAATCCAAATTTCAACAGAAGATTCAGGGATTCAGAATTCAACTAAAATTTATTTATCCATGCACATGCATTAAACATGCAAACATTGATATATACTGATATTTGTATGGCACTGATTTTAGAGAATACAATATGACAAAGGCTGGTTAATGACCATAATTGAGCAAGGACCAAGTTCTTGGGTACATGTACTAAGCTTGTCAGGTGAATGTAAAACATATCCCAGGTAGATGCAGCTATTTCAGTGGAAGACTGCGGCCAAACAGAAAAGCTTGGAATACTTGAAGCATCATAGGAACAGATTGAGTACGTCTTCAATATTTGAGAATATGGAAACGTACAATGGATTCTCCATGCCATTGTTCTGCTCATCACAGCCATAGAAGTGACATCAGAAGAACTCTCCTCCAAGTAGCATGGTTCCTCGGGGCTTCATATTTTTTCACACTTGTCTTGACTAAATAGTTATGGGTCACAGTTTTCATGGTTATAGTCTCTGTGTGGTCAGAGTCCTGTAATTCAGTGGTCCCAACCTTTTGGGCACCAAGGATGGATTCTGCAACCAGAAGGGCTTGGTTTCACATGCTGCCTACATCCTGTGCATGTGTGGATGGGGCTTCGCACATTTGGGCATCAAGGACCGGTTCTGGTGTGCTGCAGATCAGTGCAAATCTGTGGCACGGGGGTTGGGGACGGCTGCTGTAACTAATGGGTTACCTCCCTCCCTTTGGCCTTGTCTTCTCATGGAAAAAAGAAGCTGGTTTTTTTGTTGCTGCGCCCAGTCCCCATGGTCAAACAAAACACTCCTGATTTAGTGGATGGCTTAATCATGTTGTATGTCAATTTCATTTAGTAGCTCTTAACTGAAGGAATAAGATATAAGGGCTGTGAAAGGCTCTGGAGAGCTTCAAAGTAATAATCTTGGACCATCTATATCTGACCTGGCATAAAACAACATCTCAGGCTCCAACTACTGGCTGAAAATATAGAAAAAAGAGGAGTAGAATATGATTGTCTCGCATATTTTGAAAATACAGAGGGGAAACGGAAGAATGATTGCCTTCCAGATGTTTTAGATTACAATTCCATAGGCTGTGCTTGATGGAGATTAAGTTTATAAATAAAATATCTAGAAGGTACCAGGCTACAGATGCATATAGTGTATGTATGCATATTTTTTTTGAAGGTAGTGTCTTCCTGCTTAATACAGGTAGTTCTCAATTTACGACCACAGTTGAGCCTAAAATTTCTGTTGCTAAGTGACGTTTGTTAAGTGAGTTTTCCCTCTTTTATGACCTTTCTTGCCATGGTTGTTAAAGGAATCACTGCAGTTGTTAAGTAAGTAACACGGTTGTTAAGTGAATCTGGTTTCCCCATTGACCTTCCTTCTCAGAAGGTAGCAAAAAGGGATCACATGACCTCAGGACACTGCAAGTGTCATAAATATGAGTCAGTTGCCCAAGCATCTGAATTTTGATCACATGACCGTGGGAACGCTGCAAATGGTCGTAAGTGTGAAAAACAATCATAAATCACTTTTTCAATGCCATGGTAACTTCAGACGGTCACTAAATGAACTGTTGTAAGTCAAGGACTACCTGTGCAACATATCCCTTTTTTTAATGTCACATATCCTTGTTATGACCTTGATAATATTTTTTTTGTTTTGTAAATTAAGACATGGTTGAGGGTTTTTCTTCTGTTCCATGTAACTGTACAACAGTACTAATGTATTCAGAAACAGTTCTGAATCTAGAAAATACTAGATTTTGTTGTCAAGTGAAGAAAAATAAAATCAGATTTTGAACTGGCAAGTAGTTCAAGCTTTCTAAACTCATAATAACTACACCTTAAAGATTCATTTATTTGTTTAATTCAGTTCTGTTCTCTATTTTTCCCCCAAATTATTTTGCAAGAGATTAGTGGTGGTGGTAGAACATACTGACGATATAACTGGAAGCAAGTTGATTTGTGGAAAAAGTCCTTCCAAATCAATGCTTCAGGTATTGTTCAATGCTGCAGTGAAAAATGTATTTGGATTAGACAGAGAACTGCAACAGAGCTGGCCAGCTGTTGGTAGATGGTGAGGAGTGGAGGAGACAGAAAAGCCTTGGTGCATTGTATGATGTAAGCCAAATGGGACAGAAAGAGTTCCTTTGAGGTGGTTCTTTTCATATCTTATGTTCAATTGTCAAGAGGTCTGGTACTTTGATGCTTCATACGTTTTCTAAATAGAAGGTTATCCTGTGGCTGATTTCCTTAATTGTCATGAGGGCCCAGGGCCCCAATTCATTGTAGTTTAGATGTCGTTTAGGTGGTCCTGGAATCAAGGGCCACAATTGGGACTGGGATCTCAGTTTTAGAGGGAAGCAGCAAAACATCACATGACTGCTTCGCTCAATGACTGCAAACCCAGCACTCCTGGTTGCAGTCATTAAGTGATTTGTGGCTCGTTAAGTGGCAGAGTCCCAGGTAAGGAGCATGGGTTGTTTGGGGGAGGGCGATCCTGGGAGGCATATAAATGGCTCTCTGCTCAGGAGATGCAAATTCTCCACGTCAAAATCCAAGAAGGATTTTCAGCCCCTGAGCTGAGAGGCACTCGCGTGCAACCTGTATCAGGCCTGCCACAATTTCCATCTCCCCGAAAGCAACCCATATTCCTTACCTGGGACTCAAGCCCCCTGAGGCACCTTTCCTTCCCGCACTGCCTCTTTACTCTGGAGCTGAAAATCCTCTACCCAAATCCAAGTTTGCAACCTTCCCTGACCACTTCCCAATGACTTCCTGGGGAAATTGGCAGAAAAGTTTGCAAATGGTGATCATATAGTCATGGGCACGTGACAACCCATCATAAACGTGAGCAGCCTGCCAAGCACCCAGATCACAATCACCTAACCATGGGTGTGCGTGCGACATTTTGCGATGGTCAGGTAGCTGTAAAGCACCCTTTTTGAGGTCACCGTTAATTGAAACAGTTGTTAAACGAACAGTCACAAGTAACAGGTAGCTCCTTGATTTATGATCACAATCGAGCCTAACATTTCTGTTGCTAAGTGAGACATTTGTTAACTGAGCTTTGCGCCATTTTACGACCTCTGCACTTGTTAAATTACGTACTAACACAGTTATTAAGTGAATCTGGCTTCCCCGTTGACTTTGCTTGTCTGTTTTGGCACGTCAGCAGCCTGTGCAGCTAGTAGCTGATTCCGACAGCGAGGAGGCTGGTGTGGTGTTGCACCTGCAGCCTGTGCAGCTGGCACTTGAGTCAGACAATGAGGAGGCTGGAGAAGATGTGGTGCCAGAGGCGGGGATTCAGCCAGGGCTTTCAGAACCTCCAGAAGCTCCCATAAGTGAAGAGGAAAAAGAGGAGGAGCCTCTTCTCAATGCATGGGCATGCAAAGCTGCCAAAAGGCAGGAGTGGTTCCTCAGGAGGAGGTCTCCTCGAGAGTAAGGCTTGGGGCTAATTGGCCATTCCCTTAGCCTATTTAAGGAAGAAGACGACTGAGGCAATTTGCAGGGAACAACTTCATTCACTCTCCTTTGCGTCCTGATCTTAGTTCTCTTCTCAGTTTCCTGCAAATTGCTTCTGGGCTTTCTGCCAACCATAGTAAGATTACGATTATTTATTTTTTGGATTCTTGTAGGCTGTTAAGAAAGTTAATTAACAGCCTTTATTTGAAAAAAGACTGATTTAATTTAGTAAACTAAGGTTTGTACAGACTTTGTGTGTGCTGCGTTCTTTGGGGTCCGTAGCTGGGGCAGAACATTTTCCAAGGTGGTCACCTTGGAAAAGGTGATCACGTGGCCCTGGGGGCAATGCAACAGTCCTAATATGAGTCAGTTGCCAAGCATCTGAATTTTGATCACATGGCCATGGGGATGATCTAACGGTCGTGTGAAAAACGGTCTTAAAGTCACTTTTTTCAGTGATGATGTAACTTTGAATGGTCGCTAAACGAACTGTTGTAAGTCAAAGACTACCTGTATTTGCTCTTGCACTGCAGTGATGTTGTCAGTATCAGAATAGTACTACAGATTGCAGTGATGCTAAAACACTATTGCCAAATCCTTTTTCACCGTGCTGTGTTTATGAGTGTCCAGTAAGCGCAACTAAAAACGTTAGGAAAGCAAATTTGATTCCTTGGTGAGCTTGTAGGTTGCAGGTAGAATGGGTTTGGAAAGAACCAGGATATGAGGATAAGTTGTATTAACCACCTTAATTATAGCCATACAATGCATCTTAGCAGACTAATTTTAAGGAGGCGTTTTTATGGAGGCCTCTGATCTGCAAGACATAGAAATTCTTTCCCTAGGCATAGAAACTATATACCTGAGTGTTGTTGCTGGCTGAGTTTGCAGATTGAACCCTTGAATTGCAGATCTGAGACAAAATCATTGCTGCAGTCCCTCCACAAAGAAAGCTGAAGCTTCAGATGCTGCCAACGTGACTTCAGTCATCCCAGTGTCTTGTCAGCTGTTTTTTCTCTGTTGTACTAGCATTGCAACAGCTTTTAAATTCTTTCTTCTACAGATTTGCAGGTTCTGTTTTTTTTTTCTTTGTAAAGGATGCTTCATTCAACTGTCTGAAGCATATAAGGAACGCCACATGGGGACATGTGAATGTCAATATGTAAGAGTAGCAAGTCATTATCAAAATAATGGATGCAACCTCAGAAGCATATAGGACAATGTTTGCTAGACCGGGTGCCCAAAATGTAGATTAATCTGTTGGTTTTTCAATATTTACGTGGTAAAATCAAGACTTCTGAAATAATCACCAAAGCAGGAGAGCCTCTCAGAAACCTTGCAAACTCAAATATCTGCCAGTGCAGAATATTCTGTACCATAACTCCTTGGGGCCCACCTCAGCAGTCTGTTGTTTCATTTAATTGTTACGGGGCATTGATTCTACAAATCCTTTGTCATATGAACCCCTTCACTGAAAATCTGTCCTGTGCACCAGGGGTAATTAACCTATAGAAGACTTGCTGCTCCTCTCCAGCCTTGTCCTCTTTTGTGGCCAAATTTGAGTTACACATTTCTCTTACTACAATTGCTCTATTTGAGCAATTCATTTCACCTGGGTTCTTGTAGGAATGCTGTCTACAGTCACTGTGCTGGTACTGCAAGACGGTGGTTTAGCTCTGCTTAGGGTCATCTCCCACCTCCCAATAAAAGTTTGTTGCAGCTGGCCAAAATCTGCAATGTATGATATGTGAGATAAATAAATGTAGTGGGTTAAATGAGATGGCACGAAAAAATTATATGTCAGTGAGAAATGAGAAGAAGCTAAGAGGAAAAGGAAAACAAGGCATGTGATCATTTTGTAGTCCAGCACCACCAATTTTGGGCATGTGATTTCCCCACTGAATACATTCCTTGATCCGAGTGTGCCAGCTCCTGCTTCAGCCTAACAGAAAAGACATTTAGTCTGCTGTCTGACAGAGCACTTTCTTTGCTTCTAGATGATGAACGCAGAGCTTTAGCTGATGACCATGTTTGAGAAACAGGGCTTGGGTTTGAGTTAAATCTTAATACAGACTGTAAAACAAAGCTTGCATGGATTAATTGAGATAGATAGAGTCTTTTTTATTAGATAATGATGGTGAAGATGATGAGTATTCCTCCCAGTATTAAATTCCTCCCATGCTCATTTATGAATAAGATAGAAAAAGATTCCATACAACTTGATATGTTTACGTCACACAGTCATGGATGATGTGGGGTAGGCAATGTTGATTGGGCTACGCCAGGTGTGTCAAACTGGCGGCCCGCAGGCCAGATGCATCTCATGCAGGCCACGCCCATCCCAGCTCCACAAAGGGAATGAATGTTGCGATGCATCACATGACGGCAATGTGACGCCACAAGTTTGATACCCATGGACTTCACTGACTCAGATGCACTCAAGTTGGTGTAGCCCAATCAACATTGCCTCATGCCATCCATGACGGTGTGATATATCAAGGTGTATGTACTTATGGGTTATTGACAACTGGATTTTTTTTTGAAAAAAAAAATCAGGATTAGGGACGCCAATAGAAGGTAATTTTCTTACCTTCCCCAAAAATCTTTATATTGTAGCATGTTCTAGATCTCTATTAAATTCATCAGTAAATGCTTTGGGTTGTATTGAGTTAGAGGCACGTTTGGAATTTGTATAATATGATTGGGCTTTGAAGTTCCCATGGTTTTGCCAGAAGATCTGAGTTTGGAATCATTAGTTCCAGCAAGCACTAAAGTTTCACTAGAAAATGTAGTTACAGATCATCCAAACTACTTCCTTCTTTTATCCTTGTTAAGTACCACCGCCAAATTGCCTCCAAATTAAAAATTGCCTCGTCAACATTTCAACACTTACGTTAATGTCTTTGCTGTGCTGAGTCTAGTAACGGATTATTTTTAATTTAAACTAAAGTACCAGATATTTCTGTATAGAATCGGCCATCTTTCTTTGTGAAGCCCATTGAGAGTATTCCTGTTTTTGAAATGGCTTTGAGCAAAAATAAGGAAGATGGTACAGATAGTCTTCATCATACAACCATTGGTTTAGCGATTGCAACAGCATTGGGGTGGGGGGTTGGGAATGACAACTGTTGCAACATCCCCCTGGTCCAAATTTGCTCACTTAGCAATTAGCATGAATTTATGATGGATTGAATGCCTGGGTCATATGATTGTCATTTGCAACTTTCCCAGTGGCTTCTGGCAAGCAAAGTCAATGGGGGAAAGCCAGATTTGCTTAACGACTTCCTTGCTGACCAACAGAAATTATGGTTGCAATGGGGGTTGTAAGTCGAAGACTACCTTTATATTGTGTTTTAGATACAAAATTACCGTATTTTTCAGAATATAAGACGCTCTAGTCTATAAGACGCACCTACCTTTTTTGGGGAGGAAAACACAATATATATTTGGAACTTTTAAAAAAATTTCTTTGCATAGATTGGTATTGTAATCAGAATCAGTAAGTTATTCAGCACGCAATCTGTTAGATGTAAAGCTTCCCTCCACCCTCTTTATTTTCCTTCAGGTAACATTTTAATTAAGTTAGTGAAATGCTTTTTAAATTCCAGCTAATTGTTGATTCTAGACAGAAATTTTACAACGAAAGGACACAAAGAAGAAAATAAGACTCATAAAACACTCACAATAACTCTGCCTCCCAGTTTGCCTTGTTGCAAGCAGTCTGCTTTAGTTTCATTTTCATTTTCAGCACAAGAAAAAAAAAATCCTTCCTGCATGCAGCAAGCAGCGGAGGCCTGCATGGCAATAGCCAATGGCAATCCCTGCAGCCTGAAACAGCTGAGGGTTGTGCTAATCAGGCTGTGCTGAAGCTGAAATGGGCTGGCTTTCTGCTTTCTGCAAGGAGGTAAATTGCTGGGAGGCAGAGGCCAAAGGGTGGGGGCTGGTGGGTGGGCGGAGCTACATTTGGAGTATAAGATGCACCCAAATTTTCACCCTCTTTTAGGGGGGAAAAAGTGTGTCTTATACTCCGAAACATACGGTAGATACGTATCTTGGCACCTCTCTTTAAACTCAGGTTCCATTCAAAGGTAATACAGAAGTTCTCTTCTGGCCAGTGAGAACTCAGACTTTCTTATAGCATTTCCTTTGCAGTTGCCAAAATGAATTCCGTAGTGTAATTCTTCTCTAAACTCATATGCTACTTCAGTTCAGGTTACATTCTCTTGAAGAAGGAAACTGTTCCTCCTATAACATTTTAATTTGCTTGTATTTATTTATTTATAGGGCTTATAGGTTTCTCCAATCCACTGATCCTGAGCAGTATGCAATTCCCCAATACATCATTTGGATTAAAAACAACAGATACAAATAAAATTAAAAACAGCACCATATAATGTAATCAATTATAAAACAGACTCATGATCAGACTTTAAAAACCAAGTCATGTTCCAGAGGGATAGTCGTAATAACCCCCATGGTTGTTACGACAACCTGTACCAATTTTTCTATCAATTTTCTGAAGACCGGAAGGGAAGGGACCAATCACATATCGAAAAAATGTTATTCCCGACAATTGAGAAAATGTGCTTCCTTGGCACTTGAAAGGGGTAATTTTGAATTCAGGGTGCACATAGAGAATCTGCCCTAGTAGCCTTATTTTGGGGGTGGAGGCAGTGGTGAAATGTAAAATTTGTTACTACCAGTCTGTGGGCGTGGCTTCGGTAATGTGACTGGGTGGGCGTGGCCAACTTTTTTTTTTTTTAAACAAGCATTTTTTCTACAACCTCTTCGGCCGAAGAAGTTGCAGAAAAAATGCTTTTAAAAGGCACTGACGATCCCAGCTGAGCCGCGCGATCATCAGAGGCTTTTTTTTTTTACTTTTAAAAGCATTTTTTTCGGCCGAAGAAAAAATGCTTTTAAAAGTTTTTTTAAAAAACCTCTGATGATCGTGTGACTCAGCTGGGCATGGGGGGAGGGCAGGGATTTTTGCTACCAGTTCTCCGAACCACCCGCTGCCATCATTACCAGATCGGGCGATCCGGTCCGAACCGGGAGCATTTCACCCCTGGGTGGAGGGTAGATGTTACGGGGAAAAGGCTGTCATATAGATACCCAAGCTCTGAAGCAGGGTGGGCTTTCAAGGTGACAACCAGGACCTTGAAATGTACCCCGAAGCCGATTGGCAACCAGGTCTCTCTCCAAGTATAGGTGCCACATAGTGGCCCTGAGGTGTACCCATAACTACTTGAACTGCTGCATTCTGGATCAATTGTAGCTTAATGTTATATATGGGCAGCCCCATGTTGAGCATATTACAGTTGTCCAATTAAAGGATGGCTAAAGTATGAACGACAGAAATTTTCAGGAGAAGTTGCAGTTGCCACAATAAGATGGACATGAACAAAAGTCCTCTTCGCTATAACTGCCACCTGTTCACAGCAGCTGTGAGTCCAAGAGGACCTCCAAAGTGCAAATCATTTGCCCCAGGGAGTACAATCCCATTCAGAATTAATAGTAGAATCTCCTTGGAGTTGGTGGTCTTTCCAAGGCAAAGTCACCTTTTATCAGGCTGGTATGGAGTCTCGATTTGTTCTTCCCCACCCAGACTGGGAGAACCTCCAGGCACCTGAACAGCACTTTAATATCATTTATTTGATGATTTGAAGCCAGTCCATGTTGTTCCAGTTCCTCCCTCAACTGCCTAGAGATGATTTTATATGTGTCTGGAGGTACTTTTTGATGAGATCAGTATTGGTGTCTATTTGAAATTCTTGAAGTTAACAGTTCTGCCTCAGTATCTTTAGTTAACCAAATACCTTTTTATTCTGAAAAAAAATTGTCCCAATCATTTTAGATGCATTTAAATTAGCTTGCTTTTCCATTGAAAAACATTATGGTCTTAATTTCAGCTTCAGGATCCAGGCTATATCTTGAACTTAATTAAAAGCCTACACCTAAAAATCTGAATTGTCTGCAAATTTTCCCGCTGCAGTGTTTCCTCCCCCCGCAAAAAAAACCTGTACTTGCTATTAAGGACTTTCTTCAAAAGGCTCTATCAGAAAGTTGATATTTTATAAACCTTATTTTCAACAGTCAAAGTCTGCTTCCTGTAGACTGATACAGCTCAAATACAGGCAAATGAATCAGCATCAAATGGGAAAAAATAAGTTTAAAGGAAATGCTTATGAGAACCGGTCATGTTTGTTACTGTTTCCCTGTGTACAGTAGAGATTGCTAATAGGAATTCTATCAGACCTGTCACAATTTAAACTTCTAGATAGAAACGGTCCTTGGCTCCATTTGTTGAGAAATTTATAGTTTTATTAGAGGTCGTGTACTGCAGTCTTGCAAAGCCAGAACTGAGAATCATGCGCCAAAATTCCTAACTTCTACTTTTCCCTCCCATAACTATCTCTCATTGCCCATCCCAGTGTAACCAATCAGGTTCATGCAAGATGTTTTCATAATGGTCAGTCCAAACGCAGTTTGGTATGCAGCCCCTTCCTTGTTCCAGCTGGGTGGCCTTGAGGCAGCATCTTGAGGAGATAAAGCACTTACTTTCCTTTCCCCAAGCATTCCTCTTTTCATTCCCCCTCCCAAGATTCATGGCAGTCTGTCACCACATAGCAGCGAAACACAAGCAAACATAAAGTGGCAGCTGACAAATTAATTTGAAAAGGAGATAAATGTTTGTGTGGGGCTTAAAACATTTTCTCACCACCTGTAGAGTAAATGTCTTATCTTGTTTATGATGGTGATGAATGAACTCCCCTTCTTACACCTTTGTTTTCCCTTGAATTTGTGAAGGACTCACGTAGGCAGTGAAGTTGGGTTGCTTAATGACTTCAAAAGTTAGACTTCAGATGACACTTCTCATGGTAATTGGTGTGGATTCAATAGGAAGCACAAGGGATGTGGTCCTGATAGCAGTCACAAATAGACAGGGACATGATGGAAGTGATTGGCATTTGAACAAAAAAGTACACTGAAGTTTCATTCAAATCTTCTTTCTAGGCTCCCCCAAAATTGTTCATCTTTGTCTAGCCTGATATAAAAGCAACAAATTTCAGTAGCATTTCTCATTTGAGTTTTGTGATAGGGAAATAGCTAGTTTTTTAATAATAGAACTTGATAATCAGCTATAAAGCTACAGATATTGAACAATTTACTAGGGGTAGTCCTTCACTTGCGGCCACAATTGAGCTGAAAATGTATGTTGCTAAGTGAGAAATTAGCTAGGTAAGTTTTGCCTAATTTTATGACTTTTCTTGCCTTATTTATTAAGTGAATTTCTGCAGTTGTTAAATTAGTAATACCGTTGTTAAGCGAATCTGGCTTTCCCGTTGACTTTGCTTGTCAGAAGGACATTATCTTGGAACACTGCAACCATCATAAATACGAATCAGTTGCCAAGCATCTGAATGTAAATCACAGGAAGATGCTGCAATGGTCATAAATCTGAAAAATGGACATAAGTCACTTTTTTCAGTGCCTTTGTAACTTCAAACAGTCACTAAATGAAGTGAGGGCTACCTATATAGTATACGTTCTGGTTAGCAACTGCTTTTTTCTGATGCAGCCAGCTACTATCCTGGAAACATTTCGTCAAGTAATCCATTTCCTTGTTCTAAGACATCATAATGCTCTGTTGTATATTGTCGTATATTTGTTTGAATACCTATTGCAGATTTCTACCTACCTAGGCAAGACTGGCTAGTAGAGGGGGAGAAAATAGAAATGCTACAGCATAGATATTGGGCTATTGCAATGACAAAATTCATTTTAAATAAAGTTAATTAAATAAATAGATTACCTTCCACTCCCATTAAGCAATTTTCTTTTTAAAAAAAATCAGGCTACTGATTTCCTCGCATTTTTCAGATAAACCCTGTTATACAATAGTCTTGTGGCATCTTAAAGAGTAATATATTTATTCTTTACTCAATCAGGCCAACGATATATTGTTTTATATAACTTATAAACATTCTTGTGGTATTAGACTTCATGAACCGCAGTCCAATTTCTCACATGCTGGACTTTGAAACTGGAAATGAAGCTTTTTCAGGGTTGTGGAACGAACATCTATCTTCTGCTCCGTAATTGTAGAAGTTTAATGTTGACCTTTGTCATGTATTGTATAATCTTAAATGGGAAGTATGGTTCAATCTGTTCTGATATTGCACTTTCTTTTCTTCCCTTCTTTCTTTCTACAATGATCTAGGTCTGGACTATTCTGTGTTCCACCAGCCTCCTTACCAAAGACAGACGATCCTCTTAACAAAAGTTGCACTAATGGGAAAACTGAAGACAGACCATCCATAGACCTGGAGGCTGAGCAGTGGTGTTCAGAAGGAAAACCCACCAAGGCCAATGGAGAGGAGCAAGTCCCGCCCCTCTTGCCTCCACCACCAACGGGCAGTGTTCCTCCTTACCCTCCCTATTTTGAAGGAGCCCCCTTCCCCCCTCCATTATGGTTACGGCACACATATAATCAGTGGGTACCTCAGCCACCTCCGAAAACCATAAAAAGGACAAAGAGGCGCTTGTCCCGAAACAGAGACCCTGGGAGGCTCATCATGAGCACAATTAGGCTGAGACCGAGGCAAGTGCTTTGTGAGAAATGCAAGAACACACTGAATCCAGAGGAAGGTATCAAAGCCCACCAAAATGCAAAAACCCAGAGGAAGCTGAGCATCCAAGATAAGGAACAGAAAAGACACAGCGAATCTGAATATGTAGAGAAAAAGAGCAAAAGAGAAAGGCGAGAGGATGAAAAGTTTTCCAGGGAACAGCTGCAAAGGACTCCAGTTATAAAAATATCTTACAGCACCCCTCAGGGAAAAGGTGAAGTTGTGAAAATTCCCTCCCGCATTCATGGTTCCGGGAAGCCATTTTGCTCTCAGCGACTTCTCCAGAATGGTGGGGACGACCAAGATGAGGCCCAAGACTCAGAACAAGATCAGGAAAGCAAATGTTTTATGGACAAGCAATCCGGTGGGCACCATGCTTCCATTCCAAAGCTAAAGTTAACTAGGCCTGTGCATTCCAGTGCAGATGTGCCCCCGCCCAAAATCCGTCTGAAGCCCCATCGGCTCAGTGAAGGGGATAATGTTTCCATTTACAAAGCCGAACTTATTGATGAGATGAATGTTCTTCCCAGCAGTGGAGAGTCTGCTGCTGCTGCTGCGGCAGCTGCTTTTTACAGTGAGTCTGCAGAACGGAGTCTAGCTGAGATGTCTTCAGGGAGTTCCTGTGAAGATGATGACTTCAAAAGGTTTCCTCAAGGCAAAGATGGACACGATAACTTGGCTTTTCTCATGAATTATCGCAAACGGAAAGCAGACTCTTCCAGCTTGTCGGTGTGCAGCAACGACAGCCTCGAATCTAAATCTTCCAGTTCAGAAGTGGCATCGCCAGAAATATGTGACTTTTTACCTGGGGATGACGCCTCTGTCTCCTCATCTTCTAAAGATGATCGTAAAATTGTGCCCCCACTGACAGTTAGACTACACACCCAAAGTGTCTCCAAATGTGTGACTGAAGATGGAAGGACTGTTTCAGTCGGAGACGTTGTCTGGGGCAAAATCCATGGCTTTCCTTGGTGGCCCGCCCGTGTTCTTGACATAAATCTTAGCCAGAAAGAAAATGGAGACCCTTCCTGGCAGGAAGCAAAAGTTTCATGGTTTGGTTCTCCAACAACCTCTTTCTTGTCACTATCAAAACTATCCCCTTTTTCTGAATATTTCAAACTACGATTTAACCGTAAGAAGAAAGGGATGTATCGGAAAGCTATTACAGAAGCTGCGAAGGCCGTGGAACATTTGACTCCAGAAATAAGAGACCTCTTAACACAATTTGAAACATAATTTTGTCTTCAAAAACAAGTAAGTTGTGGAGGTGCATAACCCCTTTGTAGTATAGCAATTGGTTTAGAGATACATGTATTGGTTTGCTTTTGAAGGTTCAAGAGAATACTCCTATTTCAGGAGTGCACAGACTAGAGGTACGCTATTTAATACTCTCTCAAACACCCCAGTGTAACTACTGAAAATAATAAGGATTATTCCTAATCCCTAAAAAAAACCCATCCAGAAGATTCAGTGTTTGAAATACAGCCTCATTGATGTAATACTTTATATTTTTGTAAAAATAATAATAATAATGGAACAGATATTTATTGAGGATCTTTTTAAATGTCTTATCAGAGCTATATTTTGTCTTTTTTTCTTCATCTTGTTTCTTTTTAATCAAAGTGACCAGAGCCTGAATTTGAAAGAAATTTGAACATATGTTCTGACATGTTCTTAGGGTAATTGCTTTGTATTGATTCTATGTTATGTGACAGGCAATATATTTTGGGGAATTCCTTAATTCCTTTGGTCTTGGATATGGATGACCATAGAAATAAAAGCTTACTTTTAAAGAATAAAAAAAAGGAGACTGATATTTTTGAGGCAGATTCTATGCCTCTTCCACATTCTGTTCAGCCTTCCCCCACCCACCCCCAGTGACATAATTTTGGCATGCTTACAGACCTTTGCCATAGAAGACTGTGCATATTAACTTGAGCCATAAAAAATAGGGATAAAGGGTAATCTATTTCTGATAAAGAAAAGGATGAGAGAAGTCTCTTACAATGATCTAGTTTTCATAGTTTATTCAACATTAAGAGAATTTAGCATTTTACAGTTGCCTGGATTCCAATTCTGGAAATCAATCTCTTTAGGTTGTTTTTGAGACTGTGATGCTTGGATTCTTGAATGTAATAATGAGCTTGCTAAAACAATCACAATTTACATCTCTAGCCAATTAGAAGTCAGTAATTAAGACTCTGGGGAGAAGATTTGAAACTGAAAGAAAGAGATATGTTTCTGGCATGGCTAGTGATGTATGGGTCTTTTTTCTGGGACTATCAAGACATCGGATACAATCTAATTAGCATGTTCACAGCCTACTTCCACATTATGTTAAAGCCGTAGCTGAATGCAGATTCAAGGTGTTGGATTTCATCCATTTTTTTAAATTACTGTCATCATCCTCCCCCGTCATTTTTTTGTTTTTATTTTTAATAGTTGTCATTTTTTTCCTGAATTAGGATTTTGGAGAACTCAAACTCTGCACAGTGTTTTCTAGTCTTGAGTTAGTCATATTTGTTCTAATGCGAATTATCAACACAGTTAATTTATGTCTGCATTTTAATTACTAAGACCAAAGACTAAATTCCTGATTTAAACATTTTATATTGATTAGGAGATGAGCTAAATCTGAGTACTGAACTCAAAAAGAACCAAGGAAAGATTAGCAATATTTTCTTCAGGAAAAGAAAATTAATTTTTTTCTCTGTGTTTTGTGTTCACATGGTAACTTCTTCACCAGTCTCCTATTATGAATGTAACCACTTACCAAAGGGGGAAAAAAAGGTTTGCTGTTTTGTTACCCTGAAAGAGTTAATTCTGTAAAAAATATTTTTTAAAATTTATTGTACAAGCAACTGATGGTCTAAGTCAGGGGTGTCAAACTCAAGGCCCGGGGATTGGATCTGGTCCACAGGCTGCTTAGATCTGACCCGTGGGGCCACCCTGGAAACAGTGAAGAATCAGCCTGCGGTGCCTCTGCCAGCGAAAATGGAGCAAGCGGTCCTCCCGAGCTCCGTTTTGTTGGTAGAGGGTTGCAGGAGGCCGTTGCAGCAGAGTGCTTGGGCCACCACAGGTGCCCCCGACATGAGTGACCTTGAGCTGGCCACACTCAACCTGATCACACACACACACCCTGAGGTCAAACACAACTCTGATGCTGCCATCAATGAAATTGAGTTTGACACCCCTGGTCTAAATTGAGACCAGGAAATTGAAGGAGCATCTCCACTGGATGATTGTAATGATGCATGTGAAGCAACTCTTTAAGAATAATTCCTTGTATACGAAAGGTCTTTTCCTGTTAGCAAAGTTGGCTCTGTGGTCACTTGGCTTCAAGTAGACCATGACTGGCTCAAGAATTCTGGGAAGTGAAGTTCACAACTCTTAAAAGGGCCATAGTTCCACTAATCCTGGAGTAGAGGATATTTGAACCTGCAGTTGGCATTATAATGCTTAACATGTAAGCATAAGATGATTCCTCTTCAAACTCTTAAGAGATCTAAACATAGAGATCTGTGGGAAGTAGGTAGTTTATTCGAAACTGATCATGTGATAAATTGGGAAGAAATAATTTGGTGGGAAGCAAGAGGTGGTAATTGCAATTCTCTGACCCACAAATTGATTATCTGTAAGGACCAGTAGGATTCTGAAATGTGATGATTCCTACTGCTACCCAATTTAAAAATGTAAATTGTAACTACCAGACACTAATAAGGATGCAGGGCTCTTTGGAAGAAATAGCAATTAGTGCTTTAGCCTAGAGGTCCCCAACCCCCAGGCTGCAGTCCACTACTGGGATGCGGCCTGTTTCAAACCGGGCCACAGGAGAGATGGACAAGGGCATGCATGAAGCTTCACTTGTGCGGTGATAGGTCTGAAGCTCCCCTCGTGTGAGCGGAGGGTGCTTGCGCTCGTGCGCAAAATTCCACTTGCGCGAGTGGAGGACGCTTGAGCTTGTGCACTCACACAAATGAAGCACCCTCTACTCATGTTTCTGGATTTTCATGCATGAGCGCAAGCACCCTCAGTTCAAGCACCCTCCGCTTGCCTGAGTGGAGCTTCACACGCAAGTGCAAGTGCCTGCCGCTTGTGCGAGTGGAGCTTTGTACACAATCACAAGCACCCTCTGTTCATGTGGAAAGCTGCATTTATGCAAGTGGTAGGTGCGCCCCCCGCTGCCTGCACAAATGGACACATGCACATGTGTCTGCCACTCACGCCCATCCCCCCCACCGGGCCGAACCACCAAACTGGAGAGGTTGGGGACCGCTGCTTTAGCCAATGGTGGAATGAACTAAGTTTACACAGGTGTTGAGAATAATGGAGAGGCAGCAATCTGAATAAAATTGTTTTAAGAAATGTAAGTTTTTCATTTCATTTTAACCTTGTGAGGTTTCTTCCCCCTTTCTTAATACTGTGAAGCAAGATCAGTATTACTGCAAGGAAGAAAACAACTGCTGAGAATCTTGTCTACTCTGCAATGTTAAGTATTTCTTAAGGCTGTAGTTGTATTTTTGCCTAAGTTAAAGACTTGAAATAAGCAGGTCGTTTAGTTTTCTTGCCAACAATACAGAAGTGATTTGTCAATGCCTTTCTTTGAGTTATATATTTATTTTCCAATTTAGCTTACAGTTTTGCTGTTAAAGTATAAAATGAGGACAGATGAAATTGCAATTGTTAAGAACTAGTATTAAGCAGCTATTGTTAAAGGACCAGAGACATTGAGGTTATTTATGTGGAAGATATAAATAGTAATGCTGAAGTTCATGTAAGGTTGAGAGAAATGAGAGATAAGAGATATTGAAAGATACACTGTAATTTATCCCTTGACTTCATAAATTATCTGAGGATAATGTAATTTATGGAAGTTTTAAATGGCGTATAGGGCCCACAACACACTGCCGGCAGGGAATTGATTAATACAGCGGAGAGCCAGTGGTTAAAATGTTGACTAGGATTAGAGAGACACTTGAAGTCCAGAGTTGGCCTTAAAAGTTCCCTAAATGACTCTAGACTAATAATTCTCAGCCTAACCTACTGAAAAAATAATTGTAGGAAATAATTGACGGAATATATATTACTTTCTGCTTAGGGCATAAATCAAATAAATATACGTATGCAAACATTTTGAATTTTACTTTTAATTTTTAGCACACAGGAA
Organism: Pantherophis guttatus; assembly: GCF_059756535.1. Classification (NCBI taxonomy): domain Eukaryota; kingdom Metazoa; phylum Chordata; class Lepidosauria; order Squamata; family Colubridae; genus Pantherophis; species Pantherophis guttatus. The sequence continues at coordinate 65,840,529 of NC_142068.1, forward strand.
GTATCCTAATTTGAAGGCCTTTCCCCTTGAAGGGATCAAAGTCAGAACTCTTCCAGAAAAGCCAAAATGGTTTTGCACATTTCTCAAGACAATTCTATTTAGGAAGGATTCTAGCCACTGCAGAATCCTTGGCTTAAAGTTGAATACTTCCTTGGCTCCAAATTAGCAGAAGAATGGGGGTACCGAGAGTGCAAAATACTGGCTAAACGTATTTTTACAAAAGAAGTTAATCTGAGCAATATCGCCTTCCTTCAAATATTATAACAGCCACATCCCTTGAAGCTTCACATGGCTGCTTTGATTTGCTGGTGGTCATGGAAGAAGTGCTTGTCTATGCTTGTGCAGATAGCGGGAAATGGCATATACATTAAACTTTGGATTCAGAAGCCTAAAAAGTGTTCATCTGCAGCATAAGACACAGCAATATTACTGGGGCTTATAGTAGAACATTGCACCAAAGATACATGGATGTGTGGATGATCTGGCTGCAACCTGTCACCCCATTCATTGCCAGGGTTGATTCAGCTGATCTGGTTGGCTAGACGGGTGTCCCCTTCCTTCCTGTTCCATTGCATCTCTTCCGATGCTGCGTGCTCGGTAGAAGAGGACGACTATCCCAGATAGGAGTGTGCCAATCAAGGATATACAATAGCTGAGCTTCCCCGCTACAAACTCCAAAAGATACATGGTAGAAGTCATAAGATTTGCATTGCTGACTGGAAACACACATCTTAAAGTTGCCAAGGTTGCAAATCAATTAAAGTTGCACCAAAACCAGCACAGAAATTTTTGGGTTTTGTGATTTTTATAGTGTATCTTTTACACAGTGTTCTTTGTTACATATGTACTGTAAGCCCCAGAATTTTTTCTGTGTCTTAGATTGCAGGTGAAATTTTTTTAGACTTCTGTATCTATAATGTATATGTATAAAAGAGAAGAATTTCCTAAAATCCAAAGTTTATCAATATAGATTCAAATGATCTTAGTGAAGGCTCCTCTGGTGCACATTCTTAAAATCGAGGAATAAAATCTCATGAATACAAGCTGTCCAGGAAATGTGTTTTCAGCACATGTGCTGAACATGTAGCATTTGAAAACCAGCCCTGTTTTTTTCCAAAAGTTTGTTAATACAGTAGTTTCAACCAAAGTTGAAGGAAAGGAAGACGTTATTTTGATTGTTCTTATTGTGAGTCACAAAATCTTGCTATTTACTAATAGATCTCAGGTCCACCCTCTTCCGGATCTTGATTTAGGCTCTTGTTTAGTACCATAACTATTTATTTTCAAGTTGAAATGAGCCATGAAAGCTGAATGTTCTCTTTGAAAATGGTTTTCTTTTTAGCAGTGATGTTATGTAGATTTTTGTGCTCCAAGATTTGTGTCATACTAACACCTGGTGTTAGTAATGAAATTACTCATGGTCCAAACAGTGAAGTTAGCTTTTTAATGTCACTGGGTTCTAGTGTTTGGGCCATTCTCTACCTCAGCAAATTTATGAAAAATATATTTGTCTCAGGCTGTGGTCTGAGTGTTCCAAGACTTGAACACTCAAGTCATTTTGGTACCTGAAAATAGTGAAAGTTAAGGGCACCAGAAGAAAATTACTTTCTTTTTGCAGTCAGAAACCTGGTTAAGCTATGAAACCAAAGTCTTTCCTTTCTATTCTAGTTTTGAATATGCTCACCACTAAAAGTTGATAATTGAGTAGCTGTCAGTTTTACACAGTGCACAGCTGGTTTAGACACCACTGCATTGTGGGCATATTTTGGTGCAGTGACTAAGAAACCAGGAAGCTGTGTTCTAGCCTCCCTTAAGCATGAAAAACCAGCTGGATGACTTTGAGCCAGTCACTCTCTCTCGGCCCACCCCACCTCACAAGGTTGTTGTAGGAAAAATAGGAAGTAGGAGTAGTAGCTTTGTTTGTGCCTTTAGTTGACCAAAATATATATTTTTAAAGGATAAAAATATATAATAATTTATGTAATAATCCCTAAAATTTATAAAATAGTTTATATAATAATTCCTACAATTTATTTCTTAATATTTATAACTAGTGATTTATCATTATCATTCATTATAATTAGTGTTTATTAGCATACTGGGTACCTACCAAAACTGTTAGAAAATCTACATATTGACAAAATTTCCATCAGTCAATTGCAAAAGGCCACACTGTTTGGCTTGGCAGATATACTATACTGATCCATTACAATATTCTGAGTTCTTGGAAATAACTCAGTGTGGATGGAGGCCAACACCAGCTAAAGAACTGGCAGGGGTGAATAATAATGAACAACACTTGACTATCTACCTAGGGTAGGCAGATATTCTTGAACAGTATCAAATATTTGCCTATTTCAGGTCCTTGGGTAGGACTCAATAGGTGGATAAAATTGTCATATCCAGTCTGGCAATGCGCACGCGATCCCCCCTCCCCCCCACCCACTCCTGGCACGCGATGGTAGGCCTGTTTTTCTTTCTCACCTGGTCCAGACCCTCTCTATGCATCTGGGGAGGGTAAAAACAGCCTTCCCCACCCCCTTGGAGGCCCTCCGGAGGCCTGAAAGGGCCCATTTCCCAACTTCCAGTTGGACAGGAAGTGACGTTTTTTGTTGTCCCCAGCCTCCAAAGACTCCTGGAGGCCAAGTGCTTATTTCAGAGTTCAAAAAAATATAAGACAGGGTCTTATTTTTGGAGAAACACAGTATCTTGGTAGCTGGATGCATCTTTATTCCACTATCTCCTGTATGCTCAAAGTGGTTCTTTTTCCAAAGATGCCTACTTTGGGAACATTTCATGTGATTTTTTTAAAAAAGGCAGTTTTAAAGATTTTTTTAAAAAGTGCGCAAACAGTTTTTCATTTCCTTTTCAAATTATTTTCTTTCCCCTCTTTCTCTCAGTTCTGTGATTCATGGGCGGCTTGTATTTTAACAAAGAAAAGGAGGAAACGTGAGTTGTTATTTCAGCAGAAGTATCAAAAGCACCAAAAAAAGCCATCTTCATAAAAACTGCTAACAAGGATGCTTGGATAAAGTTTTGTTATGAAAAAGTTGAGCATTGCTGAATAACTGTGCTTGTTATTTCTTCATAGGATTACCTAAGTTTGTTCGTTCCTTGTTTCTTTTGGGTGGAAAAATGAAAGTAGTTTATTATTTTTTTCATGATTAACACTGAAGAATACTTGAGGATCTTGTGTAAAATATTTGTGTACTTTTCAGTTAAAGTCTTACTGCTGTTCATGAAGAAAAGAAATTAAGATCCATATTAACTCAATGGTTTTGGAAGTTCAGATGCCCATTCTTTTTATTCTTTCTGTTGGCTTAATTAAAGTACAGGTAGTCCTTGACTTGCAATTATTCTTAACAACCAGTGACTGTTCAAAGTTACAATGGCACTGGGAGGAAAAATGACTTATGTCAGGGAATTGTGCAGCAAGTGTCCAAATGAAATCAGAGACGCTGAAAACGAAGTAGTTTTATATAAATACATTTTACATCTATATCTACACCAACAGGAGCATTATGAGGTAAATCACAGGACACACAGAAGAAAAAAAGGTGCGAAAGCAGGGAAACTCCCCCTCCACACCCACAGCAACCAATCAGAGTGCAGATTGCCTCCCGCAGGAGCCAGCCTTCTCCAACCAATTAACTACAACTGTGTGTTCTGGCTCACTGCAAAACCTACTGCTCCAGCTCCTAAATATAAATATCTTTATATAAATATTAACAACTTATGTCTGCTTTTCACACTTATAACCATTGCAGCATCCCTGTAGTCACATCATCAAAATTTGGACACTTGGCAACTGGCATGTATTTATGGCGGTTGCAGTGTGCCGGAGTCATGTGATCACTTTGCAACCTTCTGACAAGAAAAGTCAATGGTCACATAGTCAAAATTCAGATGCTTGGCAACTAACTCATATTTAGGACAGTTGCAGTGTCCCGGGGTCATCTGATCATCTTTTGCAAAGTCAATGGAGAAGCCAGATTTACTTAACAACTGTATTAAGTTAACAATTTAACAACTGCTATGATTCATTTAGCAACTGTGGCAAGAAAGGTTGTAAAATGGGGCAAAACTCACTTAACAGACGTCTCATTTAGCAACAGGAATTTTTATGGTCATAAGTTGAGGACTATCTATACTTCAAATACATTTCCACTTTGATTTTTTTTACTCAAGTATAGGTGTAGGAAAGGACTTGGTATAATATCTTTTCCTGGTTTATTTGTTTGTTTTTGTTACATTTCCTGAAAAGGATGCCAGAATGCTGGATTGCAACCTATTAACTCAGCTTTTCCCTATCTAGGAGAAGTGAATGGTATGAAAAATTTCTAATTGCTGCCTTGATCAATATGGGTTGTTCTCTTTTTCCCCATTCTCTGGCAGACGGTGCTTCAACTCTAGTAAGCTAGGATGAGCCAGGTTATTTAATGAAACTGTAGCTGTGCCTCTCCGGTTTTCTGCGACCAAATTAGACTGTGAGGTTTAGAGCTATATTTAGATAGGTGGTTGTGTGATCAGTTTTTGTGCTCCGGGACTATTTGATGCCATTCTCTGTAACCTCTCCCTCTTTCACTTTTCTCAAGGTAACAGAAGACAAGAGCACAGCTGTCCTAGAGTTTCACAAAGTCTGTAAACATCCTGACACGCTTCCCTCGGAGAATCGTGAGGTTTCATTGCACAAGGCGGCAGGATAAATTTCCAGACTGGCCTTGCTCATCATCTGTGAAAGAGAGCTGGCACCTGGATTGCTTAGGAAGTCTTCCAGAGGCTGGTCTGACCAAATGTCATAAGGCTACTTAACACAAGAGAAGCAACTTGACCAGTAGTATCTCGAAGAATTTGGGGTAGAATGAAATACTACACCTTGGAATGTATTTATTACCTATAAAATGTTAGCTACTCTTTATAATTTCCCCATCTCCTTCCTCCTCCTCCTCCTCCGTTAGATAAACATTGCTGCTGCTTTTCCGTAACAAGATTTATCATGTACTCTTGTTTAGTTTTAACAATGGAAAACTGTTGACTCCAATTATGCACATTCTTAAGAAGGGATATGCAATAGAAAGAATCAGTGTAGTCTTAAACTAAAATGGACTCACTTGTGTCTATTAAAATTTGGAAACTGTTGAACTCAACTTTCTTGGATGACTTTTATTGTGAAAAATATGCTTGAGCTCTTATTCGTCTATTTTAGGATTATACAATCTGCCCATTGCCTTCAGACATTCCATGAGTATTGAATTAGGCATCAAATATTTCAGGCGCAATCATACAAGGAGACAAATGTACTTGTGGTTGCCTTTTAAAATAATAGTAATTGTGCCAAGGTTTCTTAGTGCAGACCTGGGCATCATTTTAGTCTGGGAGAGCATTGAAAAGGTTCAATGCATGTTGTGAGTCCTGTAAAAATAACACTTGCCATGAAAGACTTTCCTATTTACAAAATGGCTACCATGCTAGGCATGGCTAGCCACAAAGCACCATATTACAAGAAAGTAGTTTTGCTCTCCACTCCGAGAATTCTTTCCAAGAATTCATCAAAGTGTAATCTTTGCAGTCATTGCTGAAAATAAACACAGTGTTTAAATGCAAGAGGTCAGTTCCCAATTTTAAAAAATCTGATGGGACCAAGCACTTAGAAAATATCAGGAAAGGGACCTGGAGGCTCGTTGGTGCTCATGGTCACCCTTGCCCAAAAACCTAGGGTATTTGAACTTCCTGAAGTGTACATGTCTGAGGCTTGGATGGTTCCCTCAGGCAACAGATTTTCTTAATCTAGTGGATGCACTTTGTTGCTGTGGTTGAGTTCAACCATATCCTCTTCTAAAATGCTGATTGCCATCATGCACCCTGTCATCATGCACCCTGTGCTTCCCTATAATTCCCAGAATTTCCAGCAATTGATGGGGGCACCAGACATCCAGCTATGGAATCATTGAATCTCTTGTTTCTATAGTGGCACCTCTCCCATTCTTTTGAAAGGTCTGCTTTTTCAGACTGGGAAAAAAGAATTGTCAACCAGCTTTCTGATTTCTGCTGTTTTGGAAAAGCCAGGATCACTGTTGGAATTCTTGAAAACATTCTAGCAATCAGACGTATCTGGATACAAGTAATTATTTCGGTGTTAATTAGAAATGATCTAATCGTCTCAGAATTGCTTATTAGAATATTGGATGGGCATTTTAGACATCCACAGTTCTACAGAATTGAGAAATAATTCTCGAATTGTAGGGTATTGTTATATACAAACAGGAATATTAGGAACATATGTATGTTAATATATACAAATGGGAATATATTGGTAAAATGCTTGCTATGCAGTGCTATTTGCTGATTTTTAGTTTTTATTGCTATAATTTTATAACATTGGGGAAACTTAGTCAATGAGAAGGTTGAAAATTACTGTAGAAACCCTCCATTTATAAGAAAATTTTCTTATAAGAAAACCCATATTTTACTTATTATTTATTTTCTAGATTAGGATAGGGCTATACAGTTCCAAATTACAAAATAGTTGGTTTAAAAACAAAAAGACAGGGTAGGATGTAAAACACATTTAGAATTTTGAATTTTGAAACATGCTGCTTCAAGTATAAAGCAACTATTTTGAGCTTGAAACAAACATGTTTTGATCATCTGGAAATCTATCAAATTAAGAGCATGAATGCATATTTTGAAATGTTCTCTACATCCTTAATGTGAAGATAAACCCAAAGTTTGTTTTATTTTGGCAGGACGTTTAAGAGAACTGAAATAATAAACATGAAGTAGAAGAAAAACTAAGAATCAGCACTGAGAACAGGAGTAGGCAAACTGTAGCCTTCCAAATGACACTTTCATCATGTGTTTCATTTCACCATTGTCATGCTGTCCAGAACACTTAATCATAGTTTAGCAATTTCTAAACAGTTATTGTATGAAAAACAGTGTAATTATTCCAAGAGGATTTTGTGCTGCCCCATTCTGAGAATGATTTTATCCAAACAACTCAGATACCTCGAATTCATTCCTGTTCTAGGAGATTCAAGTCCAAGAGCCTTGGTAGTACAGTGGTCTAAAGCACCCTGTTATTAAGACCAGCTGCCTGCAATTACTGCAGGTTCGAATCTCACCAGGCTCAAGGTTGACTCAGCCTTCCATCCTTTCTAAGGCAGGTAAATTGAGGACCCAGTTTGTGGGGGCAATAAGCTGACTTTGTATAAATATACAAAAGGATGAAGGCTATTGCTTAGCGCATTGTAAGCCACCCTGACTCTCCGGAGAAGGGCGGCATATAAATCAAATTAAAAAAAAATGGATAAACGACTCAACTCAACCCCTTCCATGAGAAAATGGAATGGTCCACATTGCTTTGCACTTTTATCACTAAAAGGTTATGGTAATAGCATTTAAAAAGTAGAAACACATGCTGTGTTCCTTTCTTGACAGACTTATGATAAACTGCCCCCTGTGAACCAGGTCTGCATTTAACATTGAAAACAGTCAATCAGCATTTCTACATGTCTCAAAGGAGGGTTAAATGTAAAAATAACATCAATTAATCCTCTGTGGTTTTGCAGACATTGTTCATAGGAGGAAAATGGGTTCGTGCTAAATTACACAGAAACATTTCCTTTGGTCAAATTAAGGTTGACTGTTTAGTGATGCATATTATTTGAAGCTATTATTAAATAGCATAGCCAAGTTATTGTCGGTTTCATGTGAGATTGTTCATATTATTGTTAATTTGTGCCATCTCCTGATTCAGATCCAAAAAATGCTGCTCATTACAATCTTTTAAAGTTTTGAAGAATTGAAACTCAGGACTTGTGAACATTATCTGCTTCTATAGAAGTTTTGCCTGTCTTTCAGTTCAATCTATAGAGACATGGCATTCTTGTCCCACCACTGCAAATGGTAATGACTTTGGGCTGTACTTTTTTAGAAGTCATGCTTAGGTAGTGTGAGAGTTTCTATCTAACCCTAAGAATAATGTTCTTCTGCCAGGCCTTTAATTACAGCTGTCCTTTGCTAGTATGCTTTATCATTTTGTGTTTGGAATCAGTTTGGCTGAGAGCCAGTTTGGCCAAGGCACTGGATTAGGAGAAATAAAGTCCAGGTGCTACTCCTGCCTTAAGCATGTCAATCGGCTGGATGATTTGAGGTCTGTGAGTCTCTCTCAGCATTGGGAAGAAAACCATGGCAAGTGACTTCTGAAAATATTGCCACTGGAGGGACACGTTCTTGTAGGACTCGAGGCTGCCAGGACTCAAGGTTGATTTGAAGCCACCCAAAAGAAGAAGAAGAACTCCTGATTTCTGATTTATAGATTTCTTTTTATATTTTAAAAAAGGTGTGGAAATTGCTTTGAGAGCCTTCAATCAGAAGGCAATATGAAAAAATAAAATGTTTAGAACAAAGCACAAAGTGAAGACAAGTGATAACTTGCTCAGATAATGGATGATGATATAAAAAGAGAATGCTGCATTGCAGGGTGCTCATGCCACTGTCGTCTCTTACAATCAAGTCTGGCAGACATTTTGCATTGTTTCCCAAACCTGTTAGACTAGCAGTGAAAGTGTGATAAAATCAATGTATAATACACCTTGGGAAGCAATCACAGTCACTTTGTGGGGTATGTAAAATGGATTGTATCATGTCTTGCTTGCTGGAAGTTTATTTGACTCCATCATAATTCTTAACTTCAGCAGGATCATCACAGCTGGAATTGCACAAAGATTGCTGGAGTGACCAAATATATCCCTCTGGTTACAGTGTGAGATGCAATCATCAAAACCTGTCTTCACCCTTCTTCTGCTGTCGGAAGCTGCAATGAGACCGATGATTGTGTTTTGGAGATTGAGTCCAGTACAGTAGAACTCACCGACTCTACTCATAATTGCAAATTCTGGGATTAATCAAACACCAGGCCTGCTATTCACAAAGTTTATACTGCTACATTTTCAGAGAATGCTCAAAGGATCATACAGTTGCTGGAAAGATAGCATATCAGCTAGCAATATGGAACTAAGCAGCGTGCTAATTAGCCTGCAACAATAGGCCGACTGCCTTAAAAGTATTCAACTCATTCAGATCACGGAAGATACAGATCTAAGCACAGAGTGATGATGTCTGAATGAGACACAGTCATTTTTAATAAAAGAAGATTGGCAAGGATTTAGCCATATAGAATGAGTGATTAACAAGAGTAACATTGCTTAAAGTTCTGGAACAAATTTAGCAAGTCATTAAAAAAGCACCATCTCACTAAAAAATAATACTATAATCTTATATGTGGTATACTTTTAATTGTGTTACCTTTTCTGGCTCAGAATGGTTCCTCCCCAGTTACACACATCTGGTGAGACGTGCTAGTACTTTGGAAAAATCTAAATCATTTCATAATTTGCAAAATGGATTTTTTTTTTATTATGGCTTTTGGGTGCCAGTGGCCTAAATTTGCATTCTGGTTAATATTCTGGTGGAACCCTGTTGCTGAATTATCATTACATGCTATTATTGATAATGAAAAGCAAAAATGTAATGGGTCATACATGAAGCTTCAGTGAAAGAAGGGAATATAAGGATTTACTGATTATTTTTTTTAATTGTAAGTGGTGTTTTGAGCAAGTGTATTGGTTCTTGCAAGTAGTATTTAAGCAAAAAAGGTCTGATTTTAAGCTGCAATATAAGGAAAAACTCAGTTGGTTCTCTTGTATGTGGAAATATATTTCACTGCTCCATTTTGGTAATGAAGCTGAGAGCTATAGAAGCAGGCTGCAGAAATATTTGCTCAGCTGAAGAAATGATCCCAGGTTCTGACCAAATTAAGTTTTAAAAATTAGTGGCAATAGACTAGTTCAGAAAGTTCTCATATATTTTGGAACTGGGTTTGCAAGAGAAGTTTTAAATAAATTACCTTTCTCTGTATTTATTAATCCTGAGCAAAAATATTTGCAATTTAATGTTAATTCAAATAACCTTTAATAGCTGAAAACCAAATTGGATCTGTTTATCCATGTAAGATGTGAGTGTGTGTGTGTGCGTGTGTTTGTGTGCGTGTGCGATGGGAGTCACCCTGAAGCACAGAAAGATGTGAATTGTCAGCAGTTCCTGTAATCTGCAGCTGGAAAAAATGTCTGAAATGATGATAGGAAAGTTGCTCACATCCATATTTTATTGATTACATTTTCCACAATGAATAACCTAAGATCAGCAGGTCAATTATCAGGACAATGCATAATGTATAAGCTGATGCTTTTTAAAGATGGTTTTGGTTTTTCAAAAACAATTTACCGGGGGAGTATTTCTTCTAAATGGAAAGATCATTTAACAAAGTTGAGCATGAATTTCACGCATCCAAAAATCAGAAATCAAAATGAATTTTTTTGATTGGAAGGAAGGTGAAAAGATGGCAACAGAAAATGTGTCTGTAACTCTTGGTTCAAACAGTTCACAAAAAAGAGGAGAGATATTAACTTCACTATCAAATTGGAATCTGAACTTTTCTCCTGATATTCTTTCTGCATTGAATGGTCTTGTTTATATCCTAGAGTTGGCTTCATCATTTACAACATTTACCCATCAAGATTTCTCGAGGGCTTATATTTTATCCTATTTCTCATTCAGTTTTTTAATTTCCATTGTACAAATTTCAACGGTGAAGATAAAGTGAAGATGGAGGATAGTATTCCCAGTTGGGAATTGACCGATTTGCTGCTCTTCTTTTAGCCCCTCTCCTAAGCAGGTCCAGGAACTTTCGAGATGGGATAGAGCAGATTTTGAAAGGTGCTTGAACTAGATGAGCGAGCTGTCACGAGAAGAGTTAAGCTTCACAAGGAGACATCAGCTAACGCAACATTGGACTTCGCCATCTTATGCTGCTTAGGTAATTTTTCAAGCATCCATGCTTGTTCTCAATTTAGGAAGCCATGAAGCAGAAGTTGTAAATTACACCACAGACTGAATAATTAGAATTCAGTACATAGAAGCCATGTTGGAAAGAACAGGAACTTCAATTACTTCATCCTGCTGCTAAAATAACAAACAATTCTTTGAATTATTTTGACTTAAATCTCTTGACTTTTCCATAGGGAGGGTCTCTCCTATGCCCCCACAGTTGGTTTCATGTGAGAAAATAGACCCAAGTCGCAATGTATCTCTTGGTATGAACTTTTGTCTTTTGTGTAGCAATTTGAGCACTAAACGTAAATAAATAAAAGTAGGTTCCAGATTTATCTGGTTTTGTGGTTATTAACAAGAATTCTATCCAAACGTTTCATTTAATAACTATTAATTACATTTTTAATAGGTAAGATTGGACTTGTTTGGGGAGGGCATGTTCATAATTCATGAATTGTTAATGGTGATATATATATTCATTCATACACACACACACACACACACACACACACACACATATATATATATATATATTTATATTACACATAACTCATTCTGTTGGAGGTGTGTGTGTGTATAATACATAAATGTTATATATATATATAACAAATACTTCTAAATATGTGAATTCCAGGTATATTAGTAAAGAAAGAAGCAGACATCCTGCGTGCTCCGGAATTTAAAATTTTACTAAGCTTTCATCAGCCATCTGCTGACATCGTCAGAGTATTAAACTACCATTACAGAGATCTCTGCCTTTATATGCCATTAATCAATTTGGCCCTTGCGCATGTAATAGGCCCTTCCAGCCGTCTCCCACTTGTAATCAGCTGTGTTCTTTTTGCTGTCATGATGGATGGAGGCTTAATTCCTACTGTTTCCTCCCTCCTAGCTTGCGTATATACAGAGAGAGAGAAAGAGCTTTTGCCAATTGGGCCTGCAATGCTTGCTGATGTCGTTGATCCATCTTGTTTTAGGTCTCTTTCATGGACGCTTTTTATCAAGTGGGGTCCATTCTATGACTGCCTTGGTCCACCTGCCATCAATTCTTACTCTGTGACCAGCCCATTTCCATTTCAATTCTTTTACTCTTGATGATATATAATTTTGTTTGTTCTCTAATCCATGTGCAGGTCTTTCTATCTTGTCTTGTGATGCCGAGCATGTATCTTTCCATGGCTCTTTGCGCTACTCATAGCTTTTGTATTGATTGTGAAGTAACTGTCCATGTTTCACCGGTGTATGTGTTACACACCTTTCCAACAGAATGAGACAGAGCTACAACCTATTGTAGTATAGATATTAAAATAAAATAAACATGACAAAAGGAAAATAATCAATTGATGTGGAAGATATGTAGTAGAATTGTTTCGATGTTGTCCAATCGTACTCTCACTATACATATTAAATTTTCTGGAATCAAGTTTCTCTTTGTGTGTCCAACTTTATGCTGAGGTTATCTGAACAACTCCAGTGTAATGAAATGCAAAAAAAAAAGTAATAAACAAGCACCGCAGTCTTTACTGTGGACCTATTTGTACAATATATTTAATTGGGTCATGAGGTAAATATGTGAACTCCTAAACTGGAAGATTGACTTCAATTAACCCAGAATTAAAAGCAGGCCCAGGCATGTTGAGGATTATGTTCCTTGGATCCTTATCCCCATCCCTCTCTTGACAGACATCATACAAGTGCAGTCAATGCCATTTCGTTCCCATACCTCAGTCTGAATCTGTCTGAATTATATCCCTTCCCCCTCTCCTGCTATGTAAATTGCATAGGTTCACTACTGTTAAAGAATGGTTGGTGAAAATGATGGAACTTGCTAGGATGCCTAAACAGACTTCTTTGATCAGAGAAAAGACAATATATCAATTTATTGCTGATTGTAAACCCCTTATATACTTTTTGCATGAAGTATATAAGGGGTGAAACAGAAAAAAATGAACTTATGATATCGGTATATGGTTTTGATGATTGGACAGGATAGATTATAGAAAAAATATATATTGTAACCATAGATTAAGAGGGAAATTTAGAATTATAACTTGTGAAGAAGATTGAAAGCTGCTACTTTGTATATTTTTTATTTCTTTCCTGTATTTTAGCTTTTTATTTATTTTTCTGTTTTTCTCTTCATTTATATTAATTTTTAATCTTCCCTTTGACGATTCAATGCTGAATCTAGCCATCTTGGTGCATACAATAACTTCGCTCAGGTTATCATGTACAGAACCAAAGTTCAATAACTTTTTTCCAATTGTCTGTCCACCAATCCCAAAAGACAAACCTCTGTTCTCAATTGTGTATTCATCCATAAAATCCTCGGAATCAGTATGTGCATTTGAATCTAGAATTTTCTGCCTTTTTTACATGTCCACCAAACACGGTAAGCATTTTCATAGAACATTTCTAACATGCTGGTTTGAAAACAGTTTCTCCAAACCCCGTTCGTGCTTCAAGGAGTCAAGATGGTGGCTGGCCTTGCATGGTCAAAGCCTGCCCTTTTTCAGAGCTTTCAAAATGACACACCTGGCTCCCACTTAAGAACTTGTGGGCTGGGGGTTGAATGGGGAATGGCACTGCAATTTTTCTTTGGAGGATTGGAAAACTGCAAACCTCATTGGAACAAAATATATCTTCCACCCTCTTGTCTCCACTACACGAGCTGAATAGGCCAAGATCTCACATTTTTCCCATTCTGCCTGGGCAAGCTTGCTGGCTAGAAATCTGAACAAATGAAAATGTATGATTGAAGCATACCTTATTCCTGTCAGGGCCTTGGTTTTGCCTGTGCGTGTAATAGACAATCTCTAGCAAATATAGTCTGAGCCTTCCTTTCTGGACCAGCTGGATAAACAAGCTTGTCAAAGCAGAGCAGGAAAAATGTGAGCCGTTGCCTATCTCTTAACAGTTGTGAGAACCAAATTTAACACTTGGTTCTCACAAACGTGGCTGAACTGGCTAGATAACAACCTGTTGAAAACTGCTGTAGAGTTGCTGTCATGAGCAGATGTGAAAGTTTAATGTTTGAGAATGTCTTGTGCATTCTACTGCTTTTCCTAAACTTTATAAACTTTAAAATTATCCTGTGGATTTTGAAGTCCTTACTGGTCTTGAAGCTTCATTCTTTGTCTGCACACCTTACCTATCAGCTCTGATGATATAACCTAGTCAGGTAATGAAATGTCTACAAGTAAACAAACAACTTGGAGAGCACCAAGGACTCCACAGTTCAACCCTGAGCTATACATAATTTCTTCTACTGGTATTTTTTTTGAGATGTCATGCCATTCTTGCCATATGACTTTTCCGAGATGACATTCAAACCATACATACTCATTCATCCAGATTTCCAGCTAGCTTTGTGGTGAGCATCAAATTTGATCAAACATAGTAAAATTCAGATCTTTCTCAGAATCTTTTTGATGCTCAAAAACATGGCATCTCTTTATGGTAGAAACTAACAGGTTTGTATTATCTTATGCAGCTCCTTTTGCTATAATTATTTATCCAAATACAGGTAGTCCTCAACTAACGACCACAATTGAGCCCAAAATTTCTGTTGTTAAGTGAATTTTGCCCTATTTTATGACCTTTCTTGCCTCAGTGGTTAACTGAATCACTGCAATTGATAAGTTAGCAACCCAGTTGTTAAGTGAATCAAGCTTCCCCATTGACTTTGCTTGTCAGAAGGTCGCAAAAGGGCATCACATGATCTTGGAGACACAGCAACTGTCATAAATACGAACCAGTTGCCAAGCAATTGGATTTTGATCACATGATCATGCTGGAAAGGACATAACTCTGAAAAACAGTCATAAGTCACTTTTTTCAGTGCCGTTGTAACTTTGAACGGTCACTAAATAAACTGTTATAAGTCGAGGACTACCGGTAGATGAAGTAGGAAGAGTAATGAGATTCCTCAGAGTCGATGGCAAAACAGAACTTCTGATTTGTAGATATCAAACTGGAAATGGCGGCCGTAGACTCTTGGAGAACAATAGGATTTTCCTTGTTCCTTGTTCTGATGCACGCCTGCATCATTATTGAATTAATCTGCATTAGACTGAACATAAAATTACAAATAAATAAAGATTATGTTGGTATGGATGTGTTGCCAAAACAACCTTGTGATCTGGATTTGAGACTGTATTGTAGGCAAGAGGGAATAAACAGGAGAAAAACACTATTGATTCTCCCAAACTTATATATCATGGGTATATAAGCAGATCTGAGTATATTAAAACAACTAAAGGCCATCGCTTGTGAGGGAAAAGTAATGTGGAATTTTTCTGTGAAATTTCAGAAGAACTTGGAATGTGGAATGCTGGATATCAGCCTAAAGTCAAAAGGAATGGATTGCGTAGTTTCCAACTGTAGCCAAAAGACTTTTGTGCAACAAGTTTTTCTTGCCTAAGAATCCAAATGATCCTTTTTCCCTCTCCCTCCTGCTCTCTTTAATTACATCAGAGGCCATTAGCATTCACCCTTCATGATGCAGAATGCCAAGTCAACTTTCACCCTAACATTATTTCCTGGAATGATAAGGGTTTTTTTTTTCCTTGCAAGTCAGATGATTGTGTGGCAAGCAAGGCGGCCTTCCCTTGTGCACATTGTAGTTGTATGTTATTTTTCCACTCTCAAAATTCAACATTTCCCACACACACACACACACACACACACACACACACACCCTTTCTTTACTGGAAAATGTTCATTCAACATTAATATGTATCAACTCTTCTCTTTGTCTTGCTTTTTTTGCTGCCACAGGAAGAAAGTGTGTTCTCCTGGAAAATGTTTGTAACATAGGATCATTAGTAGTATTATGGTCTATAAAGTTCTTCACTGTTTGGGCTCTCTGTTTTCATGAAATTAGCCCTGGCCGGGCTTAAAGCCCATTAGCATTACTAAAATTTACTATTCCACAATAATATGGAATTGGGATCGCAGCTGTGGTTCCCAGTAGCCCTATAATATCCTGGGCACAATCTTCTAATACTTGCCTATGTGGCAATGATAGCAACTATGCTTTTTGTTAAAAAAAAAAAATCCTTGAACTATTCTCCTCCCATTTTACTTACTTTTACTCCACCTCCATTGGTGGTGGAGAAGACTCTCAAGCAGGGGTGAAAATGCTCCAAAGTCTGCTACTGCTTCGCTTTGCTTCGCGTGCATGCGCACTGCAGGTGCTAAGAAGCCTTTTCTGAGTCTGCAAAGGTAAGTAGAACAGTGAGAGGGGGGAAATAGCTGTGCCACACGATTTAGATTTACTAGAAAGCAGGATTTCCTGCTTTCTAGCAAATATAAATCACATGGCACAGCTGATTGTCGCACAGCTGTTCATTGGAACTTTTTTTTTTACTTTTTAAGCATGCTTAAAAACTAAAAACGAACGTTCCAATGATCAGCTGTGTGACAATCAGCTGTGCTGTGCGATCTTCGGAACTTTTTTTTTACTTTTTAAAGCATTTTTTAACTACCGGTTTGGGTGAACCAGTAGCATTTTTTACCCCTGCTCTCAAGAATCTATTGGATTGCAAGGAGACCAATCAATCCTAAAGGAAATCAATTCTGACTGATCTTTGGAAGGACAGATACTGAAGCTGAAACTCAAAGACTTTGGCCATCAAATGGAAAAGACCCTGATGTTGGGAAAGACAAGACAAAAGAAGAAAGGGATGACAGAGGGTGAGATGGTTAAATAGTGTCATCAATTCAATGCAGGGGTGGGTTTCACTTACCTTCGCTACCGGTTTGCAATGGGAACGTGCGAGCTTCTGTGCATGTGCATAAGCTTCTGCGCATGCGCAGATCGCCTGTGATGACATCCGGGCAGGTAGGCAGTGCTCTTTTGGAGGCTGGATATCATTACAAATATTGTTTGTCGATGTCTTGAATGCCTCTTCAAGGCATTTTTCAAGGAGAGAGAATGAGGATAATGTATTCAAAGTGTTCATTCAGGTTTTCAAAATACAGGAAGTCCTACTCCTGGTGCTGCTGGGGAAGCAGCGTGAGAACCGCTGTTGCCAGGGGTGAGGGGTTGGCGGCACCAGGAGCAGCAGGCTGGAGCTTCAATCCCCCCCCCACAGGCCTGAGGCTGTGCCAGAGGCCTACTTGGGCGGGGAGACAGGGAAGCCCCGGACTACCCATCCTTACCACCACAACCCCTTGCCCCTGGCAGCGGTTCTCGCACAGCCGTTTCCCTGGCATTGGCAGGAGCAGCTGGTGGGGGAGAGAGGCTGGTGGCAGGCTGCAGCAGCAGGCCATTCCCGCCAGCTAAGAGGCAGCAGGGGCTCATCCTCCTGCCAGCCTCACACTCCGGGCAGCATCCAGTCAGCCATACCTGGCCTCCCCCTGCGGCAGCCCACATGGATCCCAGGCAGTGCAGCTTTAGGGCCTTTCCTTACAGTGGCGGTGGTGGTGATGAGGCAGGCAGCCAGCCGGGCGCAGGGGAGCGACTGGCAGCAGCGCTCCTGGCTGGCCAGGGGTGGATGTCCCAGGGCTGCATGCAGGTGACGACGGTATGGATGTGCGCACACACGCTAAGATGTTAAGGCCAGCTGATTGTCGTATGCACATGTGCACCAGTAACCAGCAGACTAGCTGGCTGGTGCACATGAGTGCCCTGGAAACCCGGAAGCAGAATGGGCAACGCCATGTGTGCCGGGTGACATGGCTCTACATGCCACTTCTGGCACGTGTGCCATAGATTCGCCATCACGGCTCTATAGCAGCATTTTGAGGGTAGACGTTGAAACAGTTTATGTCCAGGATGCAAGGGGTCTGTAAATATTTTCACAGCCCTCTTTTTGACTCGTGCAGTATACAGGTCCTCAGTGGAAGTCAGGTTGGTAGTAATTGTTTTTTTCTGCAGTTCTAATTATTCTCTAATTATTCTCTAATTCTGGTCTGGTTCGGGTTGCCGAACCAGACCAGACAGTTATAGAGGTGCAGATGACAGACTCAATAATTCCTCTGTAGAACTGGATCAGCAGCTCCTTGGGCAGTTTGAGCTTTCTGAGTTGGTGCAGAAAGAACATTCTTTGTTGTGCTTTTTTGATGATGTTTTTGATGTTAAGCGTCCGTTTTAGGTATTGAGATATGGTAGAACCTAGAAATTTGAAGGTCTCTACTGTTGATACTGTGTTGTCTAGTATTGTAAGAGGTGGTAGTATGGGAGGGTTTCTCTTAAAGTCCACAACCATTGCTATGGTTTTGAGGGTGTTCAGTTCCAGATTGTTCTGGTCGCACCACAAGGCTAGTTGTTCAACCTCCCATCTGTATGCAGATTCATCATTGTCTCGAATGAGACCAATCACTGTTGTGTCATCTGCGAACTTCAGTAGTTTAACAGATGGATCGATTGAGATGCAGTCATTGGTATATAGAGAGAAGAGAAGTGGAGAGAGCATACAGCCTTGGGGGGCCCCTGTGCTAATTGTACAGGCATTTGATGCAATTCTGCTTAGCTTCACCTGCTGCTTCCGATAGATAGATAGATAGATAGATAGATAGATAGATAGATAGATAGATAGATAGATAGATGATATATATATATATACACACACACACACACACATATATGTGAGAGAGAGAGAAATATTTGGAGTTTGCTACTATAAAATTATCTATGGTTGGCACATTCTCTCATAGAACACTGATAAGCTTCTAAATTTCAGGTATTCCTCATAATGTTCTTTCTCTCTCCCTCTCCCTCTCTTATATGTATTAATATATGCATAGCTCATTCAATTTTACAGTGTGTTTGAATTCCTACCATGCTTTATTATTCCTTATGTGCAAGTAATTGGATGGCAAACTGGTGCTCTTTTGCATCCTGAATATACCAGGATGTTTCAAGAACATGCTTAAAAGCAATTATATTTTTCAAATACCCACTTACTATCGCAGTGAGTGGCTCTAAGTAAACCATGAATCAATTGCTAATTAACTCGGTGTCTTGCCTGCAACAAAGCAATTGGTTTTACTTCCTGCTTCATTGCACACTTCATGCATATATAAATTGCTCTGGCTTTGTTCCTCATCTTCTACTTAATTTGCGCTGCTTCGAAACTATTTATCTCTAAATTGTGTATTAGTGATTGCTGATCTCTTACTCTTCCTGGAAAACCATCTTGCCTTAAAATGTGCCAGACTTAGAAGGAAAGAGCCTGTTCTAGTTCTTAATCACAACTGAGAACTAGTCTTTATATATACAGATGGGTGAGCACGTTTGATTTTTCTTCAGTTATGTTGGGGGCCTGTGTGTGTATATATATATATATATGCATATTCTTTCTAGCCAGGTTTTACCTACGTAAACTAAGTTGTTCTACAGCCCTGGTTCTGTGAAATCTCATTCACAAGTTTCTGGGCCTTTTTTCTGCTGACAAACTGCAACTCTGTGTTGCTCTCTGGGAGACTCAGATAGCTATTTCTGCCTATTAAGGCGTCATCAGTGAGCCACACCCACTTCTCAGATATCCTCCCTGTAAAGGTACAATGTGTCTTTTTTCCTTTTTCGTAGGCTTTTATGTGCATATTCTTTCTAGCCAGGTTTTACCTACGTAAACTAAGTTGTTCTACAGCCCTGGTTCTGTGAAATCTCATTCACAAGTTTCTGGGCCTTTTTTCTGCTGACAAACTACGAAAAAGGAAAAAAGACACATTGTACCTTTACAGGGAGGATATCTGAGAAGTGGGTGTGGCTCACTGATGACGCCTTAATAGGCAGAAATAGCTATCTGAGTCTCCCAGAGAGCAACACAGAGTTGCAGTTTGTCAGCAGAAAAAAGGCCCAGAAACTTGTGAATGAGATTTCACAGAACCAGGGCTGTAGAACAACTTAGGAAGCCAGAATAACCTCCAAAGTTTAGTATACAACTAAGGAAAATAAGTAGTTGATTCTTCTGAATGTTTGTGGTTGTTCAGCCTACAGATCTACAGGATTCTAGAAGAAGCATATTATCTGGATCCTTTTCAGTCAGGACTCAAACTGGTTCTAGTTCTAAGACAACACTGACTGAACTTATTGATGATCCCGGACAGATTCAAGATGGTGGCAGTGCATCCATTTTGGCCCTCCTTGATCTTGCAGAGGTCTTCAGTGCTATTAATTATAGTATAATCGCCAGCTCATGGGGTTGGGAGTGGAGGCATAACCATTGTAGTGGTTCCCTTCCTTTCTCGAGGGAAGGTTCTGGTTAGTATTAATAAGGGTGGGGTGGGGTGGAAGAGAGTTCTGTTTATGGCTTCTTATCAGACAAACCAGAAGTTTCTTAGATTTATTCATTTATTTTGTATTTTATATAATTTGTATTTTATACCTATTGTGAAAATTTTGTTTGATTTATAAAGTTTTGTGCAGCAATTTACACTGGTGTTTTAAAATAATTGACTCGTGTTTATTTTAAAAGGCTCTTGTGACAGCTCTAATAAATATGCATTAGATCAGACTTTCCAAATGCTTGTACTGAGCGGAAGGCGAAATCCAATATACACTGAAGACATTTCACTGAGAAATGGCAGTGGTAGATTCTGCATATCATAGGTTTGGAAGGATTCTCTACTTTTCCTGGATCAGTCACAACCAGGAGAGAAAGTGTTTTGATTTATTTATTAATTTTTCTCTCAATAGATTTTTTTTCCAAATTCAAATTTCCACGTTTCTTCCATTCCATAAACCTGAAACAACCTCTCATTTTCAGCTAGCATACTTATGTAAAAAGAACTGACTTGTTCTTAAAAATATTTTTTTAAAAAAAACCTGGAATGAAACAGAATATTGTGAAATCAATAAGCAACTAAGCTCATGTGCATAATATGGGGACGGCAGGTCAGTACATGTCCAGATTCCAAAATACTCATCACTTATTTTAAGACTACTTATTTTAGCCTATCAAGCTTAATGCATTGAAACAGTTTTAAAATTACTTGCTTATGGAATGAAAATTATTCCTACCGGAAAGCAACTTCTATATTTAGACTATCCCCCAGGTAAGTAGGTAGCTCAAAGAAAACTTGGTTGTTGTTTCTTGGAAGCGTTCCCGTCTCACGCTAACCCATGGATTAATTGTATGGATTTTGCAGTGCATACTTAGTGAAGAGAGCATCACGTTTTATGTCAATTTACACCAGGGGTGGGTACTTACCTCTACTTACCTTTACTACCGGTTCGCAACGTGGCCACGCGCGCACTCTTCTGTGCATGCGCGGAAGCATTTTGATGACGTCAGGGTGAGTGGGCGGAACCTCCGTCCGGTTTTACTACCCGTTCTATAGAACCGGTCCGAACCAGGGGCAACCCACCACTGATTTACACTGAGTGTTACATGGACTTTTCAAAAATGGGCATATATATACTGGTGCAGAAAGTGGGAGGTGTTACAGGTAGTCATCAACTTACAACCGTTCATTTAGTGACTGTTTAAAGTTACAACAGCCCTGAAAAAGTGGCTTATGACAATTTTTCACACTTATGACTGTTACAGCATTCCCACAGTCATGTGATCAAATTCAGATGCTTGGCAACTGGTTCATATTTATGAGAGTTGCAGCATCCCAGGGTCATGTGATCACCTTTTGTGACCTTTTGATAAGCAAAATCAAGGGGGAAGCCAGATTCACTTAACAACTGTGTCCCTAATTTAACAACTGCAGTGATTCACTTAACAACCCTGGCAAGAAAGATCGTAAATGGGGCAAAAGTCACTTAACGTATGTTTTGCTTAGGAACAGAAATTTTGGGCTCAATTGTGGTTGTAAGTCAAAGGCTACCTGTATTTTTATGAAGATGCACATGCGTATCTTGATACATGTACACAAACATATACAAATCACATAAACACACAGCCCACACACTGTTGTCTGACACCTGCACATTGCAGTGTAATCAGAAGAACAACAGGAGTGATACCTGGAAAATTGGCTATGACAATATGTATTTGAAGGACAGACTGTACTAATAAAAGACAATATTTGTAGCTCAGGATTCAACTGTGGGATCCTTTGTGCTCTCTGAGCTTGGTTGTTTTCTTGCAGACATTAGCAAGAAAATATCTGCAAGACAGCAACCAAGCTCAGAGAGTATCAAGGACTCCACAGGACAGATTGTTTTCTGTCTCAGATAACAAGAAGAGGAACTTGGCAACAAGGGAAAAATGGGGTAAAACATTGTGCAGGGGAATTAAAGAGAAGGCTGGGAAGCCCATCAGTGGGTGAGGTGGGACAAAGACATGTTTGACAGAGGAGGTAAGAAATGTGTCAACAACATATTAAGCAACAAGACTGCGTGAGGACAGACATGGACATAAGGAAGCAGGGCAAGTACACAAAATGGCAGACAGGAGTGAAAAGGTTGAAGGAGATGCGGTGTGCAGTTGCACCTGTGCTAAACCATAAGGGGTTACACATCATAGTAGCTGAGATCATCCTATCTGCTAAACTGAATCAAACATATGCCCTTATGGCTGGTTGTCAATCCAATTACTTTTTTTCTGGACTAACGAGGAGAACCTGGGATGAAGAAAGGAAAGAGAAGGTGTCGCCAGGGGTGGGCTTCAAAAATTTTAGCAAGGGGTTCTCTGCCTGGTTGCTGGGTGGGCATGGCCATGGTGGGCATGGCCTAGTTGGCCTCCTGCACCACGACAGGGGAGCGTTTTTGCCCCCCCCAGGCTCCAGAGGTTTTCCTCGAGCCTCCGGGAGGGCAAAAACAGCCTCCCCAGGCTCCAGAGGCCCTCTGGAGGCTGGAAATGGGCCTGAACTTCTGGTAGGCCTGTTTTTCGCCTTCCCTGAGCCTCCGCGTGTGCCCTTCACTTACCTGCATCCAAATCGGGCCGCATGGGAACCCCGGGAGAGGAGGGGCAGCATGGGAGGGGCCAGCCAGGACTGGGATTTGGGGGTTCTCCAAATTGCACAGAATCTTAGCTAGAGGTTCTCCCGAACCCCTGCAAACCCCCAGCAGCTCAACCCTGGGTGTTGCTATTCAGCCCAATGCAGTTCACACAGAAGAGCTAAACTAACTCACAAGGTACAGGGCTGTGTCTAAAAAAAAAATCCATTTCACCTCCTTATTTCTGGGCTTGGTTCAAACCCCACATTTATAAAAGGATGACAGCATTTGATTGTTCCATTCTTGCTGAAATCAAGTAGGGAGGAAAATCTGATTTAGTTCTTTGTTTCAGTAATAAACCATTTTCACCATTGCACAAAATAGCTATAAGCTGTGACTATTTTCTTCCTATGATTACAGGTACGTGGATTGGTTATGTAAAGTGATCTGTTACTTCTGTAATGTTAGCATACTGATTTTCAATTTATTTGCATGCCTTCTCTTCCAGGGAGATCACATGACTGTAACATTTTACATACGCTTGTTAATTATTGTTAGTATTTCATTAAATAAAAGAAAAAATTGAAATACAAAGAAATCAGATAGTAAATAGGAAACACATTATTTGCCAATGCACATTTAAATCGTATTTATTTACACATCTTTTATGGGAGAATCAGATTTTCCCCTGCAATTTTTGTAGTTCGTAGCTGGGCATATTTATCATTCCAAACCTTTCAAGTCTTTTGAAAGAATGGATGAAAACAATTTCCCTAAGTTACCTGATGACATAAAAATTACATTCAGACAACAAATGAATAACAATGAACAAAATGTACAAAAATGTTGGAAGACATGCTCTGCGTGCAGATATAATTCATAAATCTTGTTCTGTAGATGTGGAGTTGGCTTTAATGTTTCCCATAACCTAAGCTGCAGCAGGTTCTATACTGTACATTTATTTAGGAGTAAGTTGAAGCAATCATTGCGTCCAATTTTTTGCATGAGATATTGTTGTCATTTATCTTCCTTTGTCCTAAATTCAATGTCTCACAAAACAGGTGATGTTTTCAAGATCCTTTAAAGGGGGATGGAGAATTGAAGCAGCTATTGGAGGCAATTGGTAGAGTGGTCCAAAGGCATCACATCTTATATGATATGAGGTATAGTGATGATGCCTTTCAAAATCACCATTTCAGTATTATAGGAGGATGTTAAATTCTAATGCTTCTTTGTCTGGTCACCCCAGCTATCGGAGCTCTCGTGCACCACCTTCAGCAGGGAAGAAATTTGGGATTGCTGCAAGCATCAGGTCCTGAAGCAAGCATTCACTTTACCCAAGGCCTTGTATCCAGCTAGAGTACAATGTTTAGGTGCTACTTCTTTGCCACTACACATTGATGAGGGCAGATCAAACCTAGCAATGGTTGTCTGATGGCCCATCTCTTCCCAATCAACTGGCATTCCAAATGAGAAGGTATATCTATGGGTGGACTCTTAAGAATAACCTTCCCCAATGGACTATTCCTGCATGCCAATTGGGGAAAAAAATAAGAGCTAGCCCTTTACATAAGCTCCTTTCTAAAATAGGATATATCATTCCGTGTGCTCTGGATCTGATGTTTGACACTACATACAGCAGAATCATCATGAAGACAGGTTTTTGGGACAGCAGCTGAGTAGAACATTGTAACCCAAACAAGAAGAAGCTTGGTCATTGCTCCCCCACCCCCCTTTACCTTTTCGATCATTTCACTGCTAAGGGGAACTTGGAGTTCATGTGTAGCACAATGGCTTAACCTCCCCAAAAAAGCAAATAAATGGTGTTTTATACAGAAGGAATACTGCAAATGTCAAGCACAACATTGAGCAGTGGTGTCGTAGTGGTTAGAATGCAATATTGCAGGCTAACTCTGCCCACTGCCAGGAGTTTGATTCTCACTGGTTCAAGGTTGACTCAGCCTTCCACCCTCCTGAGGTTGGTAAAATGAGGGTTCAGATTGTTGGGGGCAATCTGCTGACTCTGTAAACTGCTTAGAGAGGGCTGTAAAGCACTGTGAAGCGGTATATAAGTCTAAGTGCTATTGCTATTGACTTTGGCTGCTTGTTCAGGTGTCAAGGAGAATCTGCTCTGTGCTCGCTTATGTGACCATCTGAATATTCAGAGGGCACAGAAGTCAAAGTGAAAACACTATTTAAGATTGTTTTGGAAGCTTTATACTTCCCTTGTTCTGTGTTCTGTATTCTGCTTAACATTTGCTATGTTGTGTTTGGCAATGTGTATGTGGGTGACTCTTGTCCTGATCACAGCTTTCCAGAATGTGTTTCTGTGGTTTTGGCCCACTGGGGCAATACTATATTATTGCTATAACTATCCTCATGGTTTTCTACTTATTCAAGCAAAAAAATTAATAAACAGCATTACTGAACTTAAAAAATATTTTTTAAATTATTTGAATCAAGACAGCAACAAATCCTACAGGAATGGGAAGACATACAGTAAATCAAATGTTTCTCTGTGTCTGTGCCTGCATCTGGCTGCTTCTGACGTAGCTGGCAGCTTGTTTGTGAGATGTCAAATAGTGTTAAAGAATGCTAATGAAACAAAATACTCTCTCTCAGTTTCTCCTGTCTGTCCGTCCATCCATCCGTCCATCCACCCATCCATCCATCCATCCCTATCTATCTATTTATCTATTTATCTATTTATCTATCTATCTATCTATCTATCTATCTATCTATCTATCTATCTATCTATCTATCATCTCTTAGCTGAGGACCCTAGAAAGTTTCTTTACAGAATTAAATTATTTATTTAGTCTTAGATATTCTTCTAGGGAGGTCCTATGGTTTTGTTTTTAATGTTCCTTTCTCCAATCTTTGTACAAGTTAACTAGCTGGTAGCACTTGTCTCCCTATTTATTCTGGGTGGTTCTGGATGGAAAACTTGAGAGAAATAAGCTGATTCCAAATTGCCTCCTGAAGCCATGAAAAGCAATTTTTTTCATCAAACTATTAAGACTTTTCAAATTATTTCAAGTTTAGTTCCATAGCTATGCTGCTGAATTTTTCCACTTAAATATTTGGAATAGGGCTGATTTGTTTTGAACTGAAAATAAAGCATGTGCTCTATTCCAGGCACTTCCCTAGAACAGTATTAAGCATGAAAATTTGGTGCCCAAACTGGATGCTAGTAAATCTAGCATTCTCTAATAATAAATTCTAGGTTCTAGAGCACTATAGGTGTGAGATGGGAGACATTATAACCAGTGTTGGAAGAAAAATCCAGTCCGGTTCCAAGCCGGGAGAAAGACGCTGGAAATAAAATGGAGACAGGCTTCAGAAAAGAAGGTCTCTGTTTATTTGAATGCCAGAAACTTCAGAATCAGCAGCATGTTTCTGGGGTGGCTGACAAAATGGGATTGAAAGTAGGTGGGTTTTTATACATTCTTTGGGTCTTTATGATTGAGATGCCTGTTCCTGTGTAAGAATGTGTCCTTTAATATTTTAATGGCTGTTGCCAGATTCCTATGGGGTCATGTAGGGGTCAAGGCTGGCTCTACAGGCAAAAAGGGAAATGCAAATCCTAGGTGTTTGTTTAAGCTAATCTTATCAGCTTTGGCTTGCCTAATTGTATTGCTTATTTGGAGTCTCTTTGCATATGAATGTATTGGCCCAGTCTTTCTGAATGGATACAAAACCTCCATTCCTAGAGACCAGCTTGTTCAAGCTTCTGCTTGAGGCTGTTTTCCTATGGCAGGAAGACCTGGGCTGCTTTCAGGCTTTGTTAAGATTTTTTCTCCTCTTCTCCTTTAGAGGAAATTAATTAATATTAATTAATATATATTAATTAATATTAATAGAATATTAAGAATAAAACACGAAGATCGCCAATGATGACATCTGGGGTGGTGGGCGGGGTCTCCCGCCAGTTTTACTACTGGTTCTTGCGAACTGGTACGAGCCGGGGGCAACCCACCACTGGCGTGCGAGTGAAGCAAGCGTGCGCACACTCACACTCCTAAACTGGTAGCGAAAGTAAGTGCATTTCACCGCTGATTAGAAGTCATAGCTGTCTTATACACAGTTATTCTAATAGCTTTATAAATGTTTCCATTTTAATAAAGCCGTGTGTACCCAATCTTTATTTACCAACAAGAACACTATTTTCTGGAGAATTATTCTCAATTATTCAACACCTCTGTTTTTACTACATTATACTCTCCTCAGAAGTGCATTCCGTGGGAATTTATTCAGCCATAAAGCATAAAAATATAATCCTGATTATTTTATCCTGAAGTGAAAGAAATGAGGCACACCTACTGTTTTACCCCAAGTTACTAGCACAGGCACAAGTCTGGGTAAATATATACAGCGCTACACCACAAACATTTGTTCTACTCAGAATCATTAAATTTACTGTTATGGTCAGTTAACACCACACCCTGCATAGGAGCAACTGCAAGAGTGGTTGTTGCGAAATATAAGAATACAGTGTACAGACTCTTCAACTGTGTGTAATTCTCAGGTTCTAAAGACGCCTTCACATGAGAAAGTTGTTGCAAACATTATTTAGCTTTCCAAAATATTTTTCAAAATATTTCTCCTGCCGTACATGTTCAGAAAGAAACACTGTATGGATGTATGTATGTCATCTGAAATAGGTAAAGCTGGAAGAAAACATGCTAAGTGGGGGACGTACAATAAATAATAATCGGAAGTTGTATTTCTTAAACTTTTTTCTTTCAGGACCTCTTTTCATTTTTAAAAATGATCCCAATAGAGGTTTTTTTTAAAGGTTTATATTTATCAATATTTACCACATTACAAATTAAAATGGATGAATTTGCCGCCACTATTGCTTCACACAATTGTTTTATGAGATCTCAATGTTGTGTTATTTTTTTAACATAGACTGGCAAATAATTTTGATTTTGGACACCCCTGAAATGCTCTTTGAGTTTTTGCCCCAGAGTTTTTCGACCACAGCTTAAGAAACACTGCTCTAGACGTCTATGCTGATTGATCCTAAAATACTGAAGACCAATGAGGATTTGAGTGGGGGAGTATTTCTTTTCTTTTTAAAAAAAAAATATTGTTCTGTTATTGTAAAGTACAAATTGTACATTATATTATTGGGGAACAGTGGTATTTTGCATCTAAAGCTAAATGTGAAATTAATAAACAACTGCTTATTTAATATAGGTTTCTCCTTAATTCTTTTTTAAAAAATATTTTTATTAAACAGTTTTAAAAAAACAAACAAAACAAACAAACAAAAACAGATATTTACATCTTTTCAACATCTTTGCATCAGTAATCCATATTTATACATTTTCTCTTTCTTATCTTAATCTATCTTTTATACATATATTTCTAGTATATCATAAATATACCGTTATAATATATTCTCTTAATCTAAATATTTTATTTACATTTAACATAAACAGGTACCTAGTTTCCTTTCCACAATTTATATCTTCCCATTTGTTTCCATATTCCTCCGCCTAATTTAACCATTGTTTAGTTTTCTTTTGTCCTCCTTTTTTTCTCCCTTTCTCCTCCAACCATTTATACCATTTTTCCCAGACTAAGTAGTATTCTGTTTCATCTTTTTCTTGTATCTCCTTTGTGAGCTTATCCATTTCCGCACACTCCATAATTTTTCTAATCACCTTGTCTTCTGATCTTGTGTCATTGTTTTTCCAGTTTTGGGCGAAAACTATTCGTGCTGCTGTAATTATGTGAATAATTAAGTCTTATTTCTTTTTCATATGACCCAGTAATTATTCCCAGTAAGAAAGTTTCTGGCCTCATTTCTATTTGTTGATTTATAATTTCTTCTATTTGTGTTTTAATTGTTTGCCAAAATTGTTTTGCCTTATGGCAGGACCACCACATGTGATAATAAGTTCCTTTTTGATGTTTACATTTCCAACATAGCTTCTACCCTCCCCCTTTTTAATCCCTCTATCAATTGTGGTGTTTATAAGCATTTAGGCCACCCCACTTAAAAGACTAAATGTAAATATTTATACTTGTCATATTGTATAATATAATGTATATTATACAATAGGAGATAACAGGTGGTCCTGACTTATGACCATATGTTTAACAACAGTTTGAAGTCACTACAGGATCAGAAAAAGGGATTTATGATCCATCCTCGAAGTTACAATCTTTCCACCATTACCATGGTCCCCTTATTACAATTTGGGGGCTTAGCAAGCAGTTCACATTTACGATTATTGCAGCGTCATGTGGTTATGGGATTGCAACTTGCAACCTTCCCAAACGGATTCCAACAAGCAAGTCAATTAGGGAAGCAAGGTTCCCTTAATGAGCATGAGATTCGCTTTACCAACCATGGTAAAAATGGTCATAAAATCAGGTATGGTCATGTGATGACCATGTAACAACCACACCACTTAGCAATTCCAGTCCCAATTGTAATTGTAAGTCCAGGACTGGGTTTTATACACACACACACACACACACATGCACGCACGCACATGCACATATGTGTGTGTGCGTATGTGTGGTCCTCAACTTACAACCACAATTGAACTCAGCATTTCTGTTGTTAAACGAGACATTTGTTAAGTGAGTTTTGCTCCATTTTACGAACTTTCTTGCCGCAGTTGTTATGTGAATCACTGCAGTGGTTAAGTTAGTAACATGTTTGTTAAGTGAATCTGGCTTCCCCATTGACTTTGTTTCTCAGGAGGTCACAAAAGGGGATCACATGGCCCCAGGACACTGGCAATGTCATAAATATAAGTCAGTTGTCAAGCTTCCAAATTTTGATCATGTGATTATGGGGGTGCTACATGAAAAACGGTCATAAATCACTTTTTTCAGTATCATTGTAACTTTGAACGGTCACTAAACAAACCAAGTCGTGTGTGTGTGTGTGTGAGAGAGAGAGATCCTCTAAGATCCTATAAGAAAAAAATTGTATTGCATTTTGGAATGTTAAAGACAGACCACTTTGTTTAAAGATAAAATAAATTTGCCGTATTGAACAGAGATCAGACAGCATTGCTCTTTTCTAGGCTAGAATTTAGCCATAGGTTCTCAGCCCCTGCATATCTCAATCTATCCTGCAGTGGATACCATCTGCCCAGCAAAATTTACCCTATGGGGTCAGTAGGGTGCCAGCTTGATTTGGACCAGCAGAGTTCTGTTAAAATGTTTCAACAGAGTCCTGAAAACATCAGTCTCTGAAACTGGCACTATACACTGATGAATGTTTTAATAAAGGAACTGCAGGCTAACCAGCATATGCTCTCTTGAGACTGAGCACAGGGAACATTTTCATATTTCAAAAAATATTACATGCAAGGCAGAATTTGTCCATCTCACCACCACCACCTCCCATGAGCCATTACCTGTATTTCTTTACAGCTAATCCAGCCAGGTAAAAATGGTTATAATTCTGCCTACCAGGAAGACTCTGTCAGCACTTTTTCTGACTAACAGAATAAAATTCCTCCTCATTTTTTGCCTTTGCCAACCAATATGGTTCTCTTATTTTACCTACTATTGCTACTAGAAAAGAAAGATGACCATTATTAAAAAGTCAGCATAAATCTGTACAATAAAGGAATCTGAAACTCTTTATCAGCACATTGAAAAGGAAAAGCTTGCAATGATATCACTCATGTTAAGAAAGCTGGAATGATTCAGAGTGACAGCTGAATGTAGCCACTCATTAATCAACAGAATTTGTGTTAATTTACAAGGGTTTTCCTTTTGTTGAGGGCTGCATTTTCTCAAATTCAAAATCGGTTCAGCTGTCAGTCACAGCAGGTGCCGCTTCTTAGCCAACTTTAACTGAAATTGAGAAAGCAAAGCAGGGTTGGACTTGGATGAGAGACCACAAGAAATCTCCAGCAATCAAAATAGCCTGTGAAAAAGGGTGTGTTTGTGTATCTCACACAAAACAATCATAAAAAACGTCCATAACATTGCTGAAGAAACTTCATGAACGTATCCATGAAGTTGCAGGGATCAACTGCATCTTCAAGGCAACTATACAGGGACTCCTCGACTTACGACTACAATTGAGCCCAATATTTATGTTGCTAAGTGAGACATTTGTTATGTGAGCTTTACCCCATTTTACGACCTTTCTTGCCACAGTTGTTAAGTGAATTACTGCAGTTGTTAAAATAAGTAGCATGGTTGTTAAGTGAATTTGGCTTCCCCCAATGACTTTGCTTGTCAGAAGGTGATCACATGACCCTGGGACACTGCAACTGTCATAAATATGAGTCAGCTGAATTCAGTCACAAGTGTCTGAATTTTAATCACATGACTATTGGGATGCTGCAACAGTCATAAATGAGAAAAATGGTCAGAAGTCCCTTTTTTCAGTGCCTTTGTAACTTCAAACCAGGGGTGGGTTCTACTTATCTTTACTACCGGTTCGCAGCGGGGCCACGTGCGCGCTCTTCTGCGCATGTGCAGAAGCGTTTTGATAACATTGGGGTCGGTGGGCAGAGCCTCCCGCTGGTTTTACTACCGGTTCTATAGAACCGGTGCGAACCGGGGGCAACCCACCACTGCTTCAAACAGTCACTAAATGAACTGATGTAAGTCAAGGACTACCTGTATTTCATTCTCGTGCCTGTCTGTAGACAGAAGCTTAGATTCCCCTATTATGAGTAGGGGAGTCAGCAAGGTTGAGGTTGGTCATTCAGCTAAAGACAGAAGGAGGTACATTGTGAGGTTCACAATGTTATTCAGCTTCAAACATACAGTGCTTTAAGGGAAAGGAGATGGGTGCTTCCTTCAATATTTTTCTTCCTTTCTCTAAGTGCCAGCCTGTCCCTCCCCCTTATTTTCTGATTCCCCCCTCAGTTGTAGACTCATTCATAGTTAGCATATTTCTTTGACTTGTGAACCGATTCAAATCAAATATCTTTATTTGTCTTTGACCAGCCTTTACAGTACTAAAGAGAGTTTGACACAACAATTCTTTTTTTGGTGGGGAAAGAAAACACACTTGGATAATAAAATGTGACATCTAATTTTGCACAGCTGTGTAGTTTGGTGAAGATATTTGGCACCTGATACGCGAATGTGGGGTTAGCATCCCTTAAAAAAAAATAAACATAGAATTTATCAGTGTGGCCCTCACATTTGGAAAAGTCCTTTTAACACACCTTAAAAAGGACACAAAAAGGACGTGAGGGAGATCCACAAGAGCAAATATGGAATCCCATGAAATTTTCCTGCCATAGAGTTGCTAGGGGACCTCAGAGCGAGCTCTGGAAAAGGCCCATCTTTGGGGTTAGATTGCAGTAGAAGGCTTGTGACTGTTTAACATTTGGCGGAGAAAGAAAAAGAAGAGGCAGAAAACGAGAGACAGAAAAACATAAAATCCTTCACTTAGATATGGGGACTGCCGCCCAGAACATCTTCAAGTTGTTTGGAGAGTTCTGGTTTCCAAGGAACAGAGTTTCACAAAACCTTGTGCTGGATTTCAAGGGCCAGGTCTTTGGCAGTACTGGTCAATGACTCACGTTACACCAACCTTTTTATCAGCTGCGCTGATTATAATTTTGCTTCCTGGTTACTGTTTGGCCTGTGGGAGTCATCTGAAGTGCTGGCTTGACCTTTGAGCCCTAAGCAAACTGATACTTGAAACTGAGTCCCTGAAAAGAGTGAATCCCTTTTATCAACAATCTAAACTTTAACCATTTTTTTATTATACTAGAAAGTAGACATACAAACATCTTAACTATTCCTTCTGCTATTTATTTTTTATTGCTCTAAACCATTTAAGCCTCCTATTCCACAAAATATATTCTTGTTTCACCAAGCCAGAAGTTGCCAAGGTTAAGAAACACTGCTTTAGAAGCCTTACTTTCCTTCCAAATTCAGTTTTTTTCTGGGTGTCTAAGCTTCCCTGGAAAAAGATGCTCTGATCTTAAAGGTTTAAAATTAATACCCTTTTTTTCTTGTTCTCTTAGCTTCCTTTTCAATAGGCCTTTTCCAATACAGAATTTTTATTTCTCATAAAAATATACAATCCATGTTTTTCTTTTTAAAAAACTCAATTAAGAGACCAGACAAGGAAAATGGAACTACTGTATGTTATTATTGTTGCTGATGACTTATAAAAAGGGAATTTGTCAGCCTCTCCTTGGTCAAAAAGTATACAGGTAATCCTCAATTTACGACCTCAATTGAGCCCAAAATTTCTGGTGCAAAATAAGACATTTGTTAAGTGAGTTTTGCTCCATTTTACGACCACAGTTGTTAAGTGAATCACTGCAATTGTTAAGTTAGTAATACAGTTGTTAAGTGAATCTAGCTTCCCCATTCACTTTGCTTGTCAGAAGGTTACAAAAGGTGATCACATGATCCTGGGACACTGTAACGGTCACAAATATGAGTCAATTGCCAAGCGTCTGAATTTTTTGATCACATGACCCTGGAGAGGCTGCAACGGTCGTAAGTGTGAAAGCGGTCATAAGTCATTGTTTTTTCAGTGCCGTTGTAACTTTGCACAGTCACTAAATGAACTGTTGTAAGTTGAGGACTACCTGTACCGTAGGTTAACATCCTTGCTGACAACGACTTATAAGAAAGAAATTTGTCAGAATTTCAAAGTTCCATTTTGTGGGCAAATGCAGATTGTTTCAAATCAGCGCCCCCCCCCCCAGAGCTGAATGATTGGAAGTGATCCATCCACAGGGAAGCTGCATGGAATATTGTCAATGAAACTTGCACTGGGCAAGCATGAATGATGATTTCAGACTGTGCTGGGCTTCCTCCCCTTTCTTTCGCGTTCAAAGCAGCTTTGGAGCTCCCACACTCCGCATTCCAATGGCAGGCACCATCTTGTTCTACGCTGGAATGCTGGCCTCGGTTAAAACATCTGTGTAAAATTTGACACTAAAAAATAAAAAAGATCTAGGCTGCCCTCCATGATTTTGTAGACAGGGACACAATTGATTTCAAAAGTGCAATTAAAACAAAGGGGGAAAAAAGATTTATGGGAGATGTCAGGACAGCGTGCATCGAAGCACAATTGGCAGCAAACAGCAGGATAAAATGGGGGGGGGAAGAATGTTTGCTCTGAAAGCAGAAGAGAGAGTAAAACATTCCTACCTCAGTTAAAGGGTATTAATGGTGTGCTCTTTGAAAACAGCTTTCACCTGCTTACCACATGTTTAACTGAGGATAGATAAAAGAATTCAGAAAAGGATTTCAGATGGAAAAATATATATATTTTTCAGCATGGGATGAATTGTTTTAATGTTTTAATATTTAATTGTGGAAGCATCTAACCTTCCTTGCCTGGTATTGAAAAAATAGGTAGGGTCACCTGCGGTTAGCAGGAACATCCACAGAGGGGGAAGAGTGTCAAAAAATCAAGATGGCAACTGGCAAAAATAAATAAATAATTGAGATGGCAACAACAGAGTTTTGTCTAGTGGTTAAGGCACCAGGTTAAAAACCAGGAGACTTGTGAGTTCTAGTCCTGCCTTAGGCATGAAAGCCAGTTGAGTGACTTTGGGCCAGTCACTCTCTCAGCCCAACCCACCTCATAGGGATGCTGTGAGGAAAATAGGAGAAGGAAGGATATTATGTTCATTATCTTGAGTTGTTTATATAAGGTTAGGATACAAATAAATAAAATAAAAACAAGAGAATAAATAGTGACCATACTGTTGAAGCCCTGTCCTTTTATATTGGTGTCACATGTGTCATGCATGTAAAAAAAGGGGGGGATTTTGATTACAAGGTTAACACCTCCGTCTTGACTTGATTGACAGTCCCTTTTCTGGCTGTCCTTGGCTGTGAGAACACAAACAATCTCAAATTGGTAGACTAGTCTAAACAACAACATCATTGTCAACAACAACAACTTTGGAATAAATAATGACAATCGCTTCAGTCTTCAGTGAGTCCATGAGGGGAATCAGGAAACACATTTGACCTGAAGAAAGCTTCCCTTTTATTATTTCTAGGTTGTATGAAACTTATTTTGGCAACCCAGATTTTGCATTGTGTCTGATATATTTCCTGAACTTCAGGAAACCATTGCTGATGCAGTGATATTATTTCATAAGAAAAAGACGGTCAAAGTTTATGTTTCTTTCTGTCTGGCTTTCTAAGGCATGTTTTAAACAATATATAGCTTCTCTGTTTTATAAATATTGATTCTGGTACAACTTATGAAAATGATCTTAAAGAGGAAGAAATTTAAATATTTAAATTAAAAATATTGACTGTAAAGTTAGTTTGGATTCTTCCTTGTATAAATAAATGCTGCAGTATGGGAATTACCACAAACCATAGCATAAAAATGACAGGGCATTCTCTGCCATTCACTTCACATATGACCATGAAAGGCTTGAATCCAGAGTGTCTGGAGTTCGTAATTTCCATATGACTCTACACTTGTTACAGTTTTCAGATTTGCCCAATATTCCCCCTTTATCTGGGACAAAACAAAAAAATGATATAGAAAGGAATCTTCCTGAGTGGATTTGAAAACCGGCTTAACATTTGGATGAAAACAAGAACATTTCTTTATAACCATGGTTAGCATATCAAGCTCAGCATGAATGGAATTGTTATTGGGAAAGACCGAAAGCAGAAAATTCCCTATTCCTGATCCTTGACTATCAAATTGGGAACATTTCACATGCATTGCAGAGGTGGGTTTCAGCAGGTTCTGACCAGTTCTGGAGAACTGGTAGCAGAAATTTTGAGTAGTTCAGAGAACCGGTAGTAAAAAATCTGACTGGCCCCACCCCCATCTATTCTCTGCCTCCCCAGTCCCAGCTGATCCGGAGGAAATGGAGATTTTGCAGTAACCTTCCTCTTGATTGGGGAGGGAATGGAGATTTTACAGTATCCTTCCCCTGGAGTGGAGTAGGAATGGAGATTTTACAGTATCCTTCCCCTGCCATGCCCACCAAGCCACACCCACCAAGCCACACCCACAGAACCTGTAGTAAAAAAATTTGAAACCCACCACTGATCCATTGCCTTAGAACAGGGGTGTCAAGCTTGCGGCCTCGCCCACCTCCGGTTTAGCAAAGGGGAGGAAAGTTGCGATACGCCATGATGACGTATGATGACAATGTGACAAGTTTGACTCCCCTGCCTTAGAAGATGGCTTTCTTATTCTCGTGGAATATTTCTCAACATTTCATCAGGAAACCATTTCTGGCCTACCTTGGTTCTGGCCTTGCTTTATTTTTTATTATTTTTTTATTTATTTTATTTATATCTTGCCTTTTATTTTATTTTTTTACAAACAAATCAAGGCAGCAAACAAATATCGTACTCCTTCTTCCTCCTATTTTCCTCACAACTACAATCCTATGATGTGAGAAAGTAATGGCCCAATGTCACCCAGCCAGCTTTCATAGCTAAGACAGGACTAGAACTCACATTTCTCCAGTTTCTAGCCTGATTCCTTAATCACTAGACCAACCTGGCTTGTACCAATGCAGCAAAATTGGAAGCTGCTTTGTTTCATATTTTAACCTCTGTATCTTACTTACAGTCTACACTGCTCAGCAGCAACTCTGAAATTTTAGGCTGGAGGTTTTGCCTGGCCTCTTTGAAGAAATGAAGGATTAAATCTGGGGCCTTTTGTATGCCAAGAATGTATTTACTCTCTCCTTCAGGATAAAGCATACCTGAAATCCATATGGCCGGGCCCAAAATAAGTAATAAAAAAAAATCAGGGGTGATTAAGAACTCTCAGAAGAATCTGCATCATTTCCAGATTGTGCAAACATGTTTGTGTCTTGGAAACTGCAAAAATAAGCAGAGGGGTGTCTGCTTTCACACAGACAGTTATCTTGTATATTCCAAAGGTAATAATGGAATCGCCTCCAGGAACTGCATCCTTTGCCAGATCTGTCTGCCATTCTTCATTTTCTTTCAGGTTGTTCTGAAAGCAAATGCTGGCCAGCTGTTGGTACAGTTGTATAGCTCATCCTGTCATTTGCCAAACTCACAGTTAAATGCAACAGATCAAGCAATAAACAGATAGAGGAATAAATAATGACCTTAAATGTGTGCATCATATCAAAACTATCATGCATGATCATCATTTGCTAGTCCAAAAATCATACCTCGCATTCAGTTTGCAGTACAGGTAGTCCTCGACTTACGATCACAG
Organism: Pantherophis guttatus; assembly: GCF_059756535.1. Taxonomy (NCBI): domain Eukaryota; kingdom Metazoa; phylum Chordata; class Lepidosauria; order Squamata; family Colubridae; genus Pantherophis; species Pantherophis guttatus. The sequence goes on from NC_142068.1 coordinate 65,877,422, forward strand.
TTGAGCCCAAAAAGTCTGTTGTTAAATGTCTGTTGAGACATTTGTTAAGTGAGTTTTACCCTATTTTACGACCTTTCTTGCTACAATTGTTAAGTGAATCTCTGAAGTTGATAAGTTAGTGACCTGGTTGTTAAGTGAATCTGGCTTCCCCATTGATTTTGCTGGTCAGAAGGTCGCAAAAAGTAATCACATGACCCTGGGACATAGCAATGGTCATAAGTATGAACCAGTTGCCAAGCATCTGAATTTTGATCACATGATCCTGGGGCTTCTGAAACGGTCGTAAGTGTGAAAAATGGTCATAAGTCACTTTTTTCAGTGACGTTGTAACTTTGAATGAACTAAACGAACTGTTGTAAGTTGAGGACTACCTGTATAGAATAATTATTGAGCTATTTAGTGCTTGAAAGTCAGAACGACATGGTACAAAATAACTGTCCACAATTATTCAGAATAACAAACAGTTGGAAATCTTAAAATGGGAACATCAGTAGATGACAGTGATTAAAAAAGAAAAGCAAATAATTGTGTCCTTTACATCAAGCATGCAGATTACTGATACACTAAGGAAGGCCTGTGGTCATTACAATGATCAGATGGAGAGGGTGGTTTTAGTGTAAGATAAAAGGTTATTTTATCTTCAGTGAAAAATTTCTTCAAAATTCAGTGACTCCCATTTGTTTATGGATATGTGCACGCTTGGCATAAAATACCCGGTGCTTTATTATTTTACCACATACTTCGTCAAATCAGCCAATGCAATTTGAAATAGCTAAACATTCCAGCTATACTCTTTGTAGGTGGAGGAAGGGAAAATGCTATTTTTTCCTTGCCAACTAACCTAGAATGAATACAAAGACAAGATCAGTCCTAAAGTGAAACATGGTAGATTTATTAAACTCAAACAAAATCTTATTTCAATTTACGCTGAAAGAATACCAGCAGTTCACTCTTGGTCAGAAAAGTATGTTTTGCCTCTCATGCATTCAAAAAAAGTTTTAGATTATACTAAATCTGGAAAAAGATGAGATCAAGGGACAAGTATTATTCTGTTATTCTGTAATGTCTTGGAGAAAGGACCAGCTTTCCTGAATTCAGGAGAGAAGCACAGGCTGAGAGTGAAAACCTTTTTCCTGCAATTAAATGCAGGAATTTTATGAAATCCCATTGTCTTCAAACTATCCCAAACTATCCCAAATTCTTCTTAAAACTAATCACACACAGATCAATATCTGTGTAACTGAAATAAAGTCTAATTATTTTCCCCTCTAATGATTTACTGCCTTGTGGCCTGTCTTGGAAAGAAATATAGCATAAATTTAAAAAAAAAGGAATAATTAATTGAGGCTTAAAGTTGGCAGCAACTGCGAGGAAAAGAAATAGTCAAATGATCCCAACAAACTGGCCCAAAGTCCAACAGTAAATATTTGCTGCTTGAAAATAACTGCGATGCATTTTGTTTAATCAATAATTTTAGCCTTTCACCGCAACTCAGCTGCACATCGTGACTTAAGCAGTCCATTGATTTATTTATTTATTTTTATTTTTATTTGATTTATATGCCGCCCTTCTCCGGAGACTCAGGGCGGCTTACAATGTGTTAAGCAATAGCCTTCATATATTTGTATATTTATACAAAGTCAGCTTATTGCCCCCACAAACTGGGTCCTCAATTTACCTACCTTAGAAAGGATGGAAGGCTGAGTCAACCTTGAGCCTGGTGAGATTTGAACTTACAGTAATTGCAGACAGCTGAATGTTAATAACAGGCTATTAGTCTGCTGCACCACCAGGCAGTGTTAGTTACTTTCTTCTATTTTATTTATTATTTATTTATTTCCCGCTTTTATTATTTTTATAAATAACTCAAGGTGGCGAATCTTCCTCCTCCTATTTTCCCCACAACAACAATGCTGAGAACTGAGTTGAGCTGAGAGAGAGGAACTGGCCCAGGATCACGCAACTGGCTTTCATGGCTGAGGTGAGATTTGAACTCAAGGTCTCCCTCTTTCTATCCTGATGCTTTAGACACTAGAGTCTAGACCAACTCTCCAGAATCTTATACCATCAACATAAAAAAAAAAAACAGTTGTTTGTGACAACTACCCAGGGGAAAAATGTATCTGGATTTGGACTACATTTTCATTCAGAAGCCAAGACTACAGAGTCTAGATCGGTGGCTGTGGTATTCTGGGAGTTGAAGGTTACACATCTTCAAGTTGCTAAGGTTGATAAACCCTGATCTAGATCTCTTTTTGGAGGTTCTCAACTTGTTTAATTTTATTTTCCGTAATGGCCATTCTAGAAGCCTTTTGCTGTACAGTGAGCTAAATTGCTCCATCAGTCAATTAAACTGTTTTAATTGCATCTGTTTCAAATTATATTCATCTCATAGATGGAAAAACACACTATGACTCTTACCTCCATTTTTATGATGGCTATATTTTGTGCAAACAGTTTTAAAACTGCTTGTTCTTTGGTTGTTAGTACAGCAGTATGCAAAAAAGTTAGCTGTTAAAGAGGTTTGTTATCCTTGTTTTCCCTCTTCCCACCCTCAGTCTCTCTGTCTCTCTCTCTCTCTCTAACACACACACACACACTAATTCCAGCTTTTGCTCATAATGCATATTAACAGGGAAATATATTTCAATCAGAATAGAGCTGGAAAGGACCTTGGAGGTCTTCTAGCCCAGCCTCCTGCTTAAGCAGGAGACCCTATACCAGTGTTTCTCAACCTTGGAAGCTTAAAGATGGGTGGACTTCCAGCGCTGCTGGCTGGGGGATTCTGGGAGTTGAAGTCCACCCATCTTTAAGCTACCAAGGTTGAGAAACACTGCCCAATACCATTTCAGACAAGTGACTGTCCAGTCTCTTCTTAAAAACCTCCAACGATGAAGCACCCACAACTTCTGGAAGCAAACTGTCCTCACTGTTAGGAAGTGTCTCCTTAATTTCAGGTTGCTTCTCTCCTTGATTAGTTTCCATCCATTTTTTCTTTTTTCTGGTGCTGTGAACATTCAAAATCTATCACGAAAGATCTTTTTACGCAAGCTTCCAGCCTTCGTTCTGTGTAAAAATAAGGTAAAAATAATCATCTCTTTCTTTTATAATTATGGAAAGGCTAAGCAAATATTTTGTGAATCAAAAATGCCAGCAACATTACTGACCCGTATACTACATAATGCAGAATGGTAACATACTACAGAGGGAGACTTTTTCATAGTAGATGCTTAGTTGGCAAACTTGGGTATTAGATTTAGGTCACCTTTGAATGCATATAAAAGTTTAAGGAGTTTAAATGCATCTTTAAAGCTATGGTTGTCCACCCAACCATGCAAAGTGTATATGCAAGTAATTTTAAGCAGTACTTGAGGATGCAAAAGGGTGTGCACATCATTCTTGTTCAGGATATTGTTGTTGTGTTACCAACCAGCAGAGTAAATGCACAAGGAAACGTTGCTGAGAGCGATGAATAAGAGATATGCAAACTGGTTTATCAAAAGCTTACTTTATAGTGGAAAAACAATCTCATAGTCTTTAAATCAATCCAAGTCTTTGCCAGTTAAATCAGTCCAGTGATATAAAATCTTCTTACCACACAAACAGTAGTTGGTTGGAATAACAAACTCACTCTGGTTCACAAACCACGATGGTAGCAGATCACACTCAAACCATATCCTAACAATTCTTGTTCAGGATTGCTCTGGGAGAAAAGAAGCAGATGGAGAAGAAATGTTCAGAATAACAGGACAGAATAGAATAACAGAATTGGAAGGTACCTTGGAGGTCTTCTAGTCCACCCCCCTGCTCAGGCAGGAAACCCTATACCATTCCATGAAAATGGTTATCCAATCTTTTCTTTAAAACTTCCAGTGATGGAGCAAACATAATTTCTGGAGACAACTCCTTTGATTGATTAATTGTTCTAACTGTCAAGAATGTCCCGAAGGTGCTTTTTTCAATAGGCAACTGGACTTTCTGGTTTTTCTTTGAATACGTTTCGCTTCTCATCCAAGAAGCTTCTTCAGCTCTAACTGGATGGTGGAGAATGGAAAGATTTTTACTCCTTGCAGACAGCTGGTCATTTGCATTATTTTATCTGTGTCATCATAAAATAAACTCTGAGTAGTGCAAATGGGTGTGGAGCCTTCTTGGAACCATTGAAAGGACTGTGTTGTAGATTGGAGATAGATGATGTCAAATCTGTTGAGAGAGGGCTGTTAAATTTTGATATAAATGTCTTCTTTGACCCCCTCTTTCAATCCAGCAGTCCTCTCTGTCCAAAATGTGGACTTTGCTGTCTTCAAAAGAGTGGCCTTTGTCTTTTAAATGCAGATGTACTGCTGAATCTTGTCCTGATGGGTTTGTTTTCTTATGTTGTGCCATGCATTTATGAAGTGGTTGTTTTGTTTCCCCAATGTTTCACCATAGGAAAAAGTACCTTTGGGACAACCATGATCTGGATGACTGAGAATCTCTGTAGACATTTAACCGTCAAGAAATTTCTCCTTAGTTCTAGGTTGCTTCTCTCCTTGTTTAGTTTCTATCCATTGCTTCTTGTCTTGCCTTCAAGTGCTTTGGAGAATAGGTTAACCCCCTCTTCTTTGTGGCAAACCCCTGCGGCAACTGTTCAAGACAGAAATATTTATTGTATGTATTACATTTCTATGTTTTCTATGCTGCCCATCTCCCCTATAAGGTGGCTGAGCAGCTTACAGATTATAAAAAGACCAATAGATATAAGTAATTTAAATATTACAACCATGGAATTTAAAACTTTAAAACCATAGGAAAAACCAGGACTAAGAGACGAGGATAAGATGGTCTTACCTCATCAACCATCTTCAGGAGCACCGCCCTTAGGACCCCAAGGCAACTGGCAAAACCAAATTTTAATACTTTTCCAAAAGGCCAAAAGCGTGGGAGCCGTTCTCACCTCTGGTGGTAGAGTGTTCCACAGGTGCGGGGCCACAGATGACCCTGCCCATCAGAATTCCTCAGCAGATGAGATCTATAACAGGCCTCTGCCGCTGGCATGAGTGGGGCAGATAGACTCATTGGGGTGAGATGGCTCTTCAGATACCTCAGACCAGTGGTGGGTTGCTACCAGTTCTCCCTGGTTCGTGTGAGCTGGTAGCAGAGATGGTGAGATGAGAGCGAACCGGTTCACTCTGACCATCAGTTGGGCCCTCCCTCCCATCCCTGCGCTATACCTACTTATATTTGTTCATTTTTAGCCCAGCTAATAGGCACAGCAGAGCAGATTGCCATGCCTCAGCTATTCTGAAATTCAATGCATTTGTGCGAACCAAAGCACGTGCAGTGCACGAAATAAACTGTTGGTAACACCGGTTGAAATCCACCACTGCCTCAGACCCATACTGTATAGAGGTAACCAATATCTTGATTTGGACAAACTAGCAACTAATGCAGCTTGTGCAACAATAGTGTTATATGTGTCACCCTAAGGGACCCCAGAGATGTGCACACTGCTGCATTCTGCACCAGCTGTAGTTTCCAAATACTCTTCAAGGGTAATCCCATGTGTTGCAGTAATCCAGCCAAGAGATGACTAAGGCATGAGAGACTGTGTACAGGCCTTCACAATCCAGGTAAGTAGAATAAATATGAGGGAACACTCTCATTATACTTTACTTTCAGTTGTTTACCCTCTACTCCACTAGATGATGTTGCTTGAATTCACGTCACTTATGTCAGTTTTTTGCAAAACTATTGTAAAATGCAGTCAAAAGACCACAGCAGTGGAGGGCGACCATCAGAACTTCAAATCCAGGACATAAGTAACTCCAATATAGGTTTGTCATCATAATTTGAGGACTATCTATAATTTACCTTCTTGTATTAAATCAGAATCAATGTGGGAAGGCTACAGCACTGTACACCAATTCATATGCAGCTACTAAAACTAAGGGGGACTGATGTTTTGGTCCCCCTTTTCCAATGAAAAGCGATTTTGCTCTGATTGTGTAAGATACTTCCCAACTGCAGAGAGGAGTAGCCAGTTCTGTGTTCCAGAATCCTAAAGTTTCTCATTTATTGCTTTTAGTCCACATGGCATTTTGGAGTGGGGAAATCATAGTCCAAAGTATCTTGGGAAGACGCAATAGATTCTCAGGAACTGAACTGACCTTCCTCTTTCCTGTTGCCGTTTCTGACTTATTCCTCTCTGACTGCACACCTAGGGAGTGAGTAGCAAACACATTCCATTGCTCTAAAAATACAACCTATAAATTACAGCAGCAGCCGCAACCAAATGCTGTAAGAATGCATCCAGTGGCTTATTGTTTGCTTTTTAAAGGGAAGGGTTTTTCCCAGTAAAGCCTCATCATGCATAGTTACAGCCTGCTTCTCAGAGTCCAAAAATGAAAATAAAATCTGCTTGCAAAACACACATGCATATACAGGATCACATTGATTGCACTTTCAGAAACAATCAATGTGATCCTGTGTATGTGTTTTGCAAGCAGATGCCTTGTGAGTTTCCAATATTAATCTGAATTTGTCCTCTACTTTAACCATATAATAGCACCGTTTTGCATGCATAGGCTTCCCGCTCCTTGAAATCCATATTCTAAAATCAGGCATTATTAAGACTTGTTTTGTTTTTTTGCTTCCAGGCTTATAAGGGATGAAAAGATTAAAGGTGATATGATAACCTGTGGAAGATCGAAGCCTGTGGCAACGATTGCTACTTTGGCTTTCAAAGAATCAGATTTTATTTATTTTTTATGGTGGGGAAATTGACCTATGCAAGGGCAACCGAAGACTTTTCAGTGCCTGAGGCAAACAGTACTGTGGACCTCTTTTTTCTACATACTGAAACCTACCTGATTGTGGAAAAAGCCCAGGGGCTATGGAACAGAGCATATTTGTTGGCATACAAAGCTCAGACTAGTTTAAAATGAAGTGTTTTAATCCAATTTTTGTATGTTTTCTCTTTTTAAAGTAAGGTGCGAAAGTCCAGGCCCACACATGAAGGTATAATTAAGCTGAATTATTGCTACAAAGCCTATGCAAAGGAATCTCAACTAACGGTTAGCATCTGCTTGGAATTAGCTAAGGGTGAACGGAATTCAAAGTGTTGGGTAGACTTGGTTCACCTGTGGCTATGTAGGGATTCTAGGCTGATCCCTCTTTTAACTCTGCCCCAGGTTCTGCCACTCCTTCTCCTACATTTCACTTGCTATAGCTGGTAATATTAACAGAGTAACAAGCATAACCTCTGGATTATATTTTACATTTGTTCAATGCATTTCATACCTAAGGCTTTTTGGAGAATACCTGGGGAAGACAGAGAAAGGAAGAAGGGAAAGGATCCAGGTTTATTTGGAATAGATGTAGTGAAATAAATGGGAAAGTAATAATGATGAATTCAAGGTCCACTAACTGATTTGTTATGCTGTGTAGCATTATTCAAGGCCAGAAAAGTTTATAAAGGGCAAACAGATGAACCCTTTGTATTCTAGGAGCTTGAAGATTAAAATTTGATATCGTAGGAAAAAGAAGAAGATAAATAAGAAAGAACAAAAATACTATTTCAGTTGCAAGGCATAAATAACATGTTAATTTTCTTAGAGTAGCACATGAAAATTTTTGAATCCTAGTTTCTGTTTTCCACTCTGCCAGTAAGAGTTTCTCTTTGCAGTTTTATTTCACTTTATTCAGAAAACAATTTTTCACCGAATGACATTTTTGAAATTTCACTGTTCTTCTTGTAAGCAGTTACTCTAGTCATAAATCAGATTTTCATTTGAGGTTGCTTATAATATTTCATGCCAACATTGTGTGATAAGTTCAAGCCCTTCTTAGTTCCTAAAAGAAATAGAAAGGCAGATCCCAATAAATCAGAACTGTTGGCCCCTTTTCCATTGTTCCCTTTAAAATAAAGGATATGTAACAGAAGAGAATATGTCTATAAACCCTTGACAATTTTATATTTGTAAAAGAACATGCCTTTCTACCACCAAACAGGCAGTTAGGTTTCTTTCCTCCCCACCCCCCCATTCCTGACCCTAACTCTAACCTATACCTCCCATGGACCAACCAGCCTGGTGAGTGGCAGCTGGCTCATCAGTATCGACTGAAGGCGGAGACGTCATTGGTCAGAACAGCTTCAGAAGAACAGCACACGGTGTGGTGGCAGCCACTTGAACAGCATGTGCACAGCGGTGTAGAAAGCAAAGGGAAGACTACTACACTATATATTTCCTAGGAAAATCATGTTAACGGTGGCAAAATCTAACAATGGCCCCAAGTACAGGCACCCCTTAAATGGGGCAGGGGTGCTAAGAATCTCCTAGTCCGCTAGAAGCATGATAAACCCAAAACTACGAACTGAAACGTGGAACCTGAGAAGCCTATATGAATCTGGGAAAACACACAACACTATCCAAGAAATGTTCAAATACAATATCTCTATACTGGGAATGAGTGAAACCATTCAAAAGCGAAAGTTAGAGTATTTTGGACATGTGATGCAACACCCAGAAAAATACAGCATCCTTCACTTAATCCTCCAGGGAAAAATTGAAGGCAAACAAGGCCCAGGCAGAAGAAGAACATCATGGCTTCAAAACCTAAGGGACTGGTTTGGACAAAACTCAGCAGCACTTTTTCATATGGCTGATGACAAAAATAGGATTGCCAACATGATCGCCAATGTCCGATGATGGACATGGCACAAGAAGAAGAAGAAAAGAACATGACTGCATTCATAATCAAGTCAAGTCAAAAATGGTTAATCTGTTTACTTGTTCCTTCTGCATAAGATCTCCCTTTTTTTCCCAATCCTCTTATTTTTTTAAAATAACCTTTTATTTTATAAAGTGTCATTACAAATTGCATATGATTGGAAAAACTGGAAACAAAGCAGGTATATTTGCTAATGAGTATCAAACATGGCCCAGAGATTCCCTTCAGAGTTCATATTGTATTAGAACTGTCCACCATCAGGGTCATCCATCAGGCAAATGCCAAGGATGCTAAGTCAGTAGAAATGTACAACACAGAATCAGCTCTGTATCCCCAAACTATGACTGCTGGAGGCAGGCAACATCTGGACCGGTAGCTCGATGCGGCAGCTCCCATCATCCCTGACTGTTAGCTAAAGCCAATAGTTCTAAAACATTTAGATGGTAGATCACATCTTGCCTATTCCTGCAGGAGCAGATGCTGTTGCCCTCCTAATAATGAAGATTTAAATCCTAATCTGGTTCCCTTTTGAATATGGATACTCCTCAACTTATGACCACAACTGATCCAAATTTCTGTTGTTAAGTAAGATAGTTTTTAAATGAGTTGTGCCCAATGTTATGAACTTTTTGTCATGGTTGTTAAGCAAATCCAGCTTCTAGCATTGCTTGTTGGAGGCCAACTGGGAAAGTCGAAAATGGCGATCACATGACCCCAGGACGCTGCAAACATTTTAAATATATGCCAGTTGCCAAGTACCTCAGTTTTTATCGCATGACCATGGAGGTGATACATGAGTTGTAACTGCAAGGATTGGTTATAAGTCACTTTTTTTTCAGTGCCGTTGTAACTTTGAACAGTCACTAAACGAATGGTTGTAAATCAAGGACTATCTGCCTGGAAATTGGGAAGGCGCTACCTAGTCCTTTGTTTCAAAAAACCAAAATGCCTTGGCAGGCCTGCACAACATACCTGAAACAAATGGTCCAGAGACATTATCAGGCAGGAAAGAGTTAGATATATTGTTCCTTAATTTATCTAAATTGCAGTTTCTAAAGAATGCTTTGGAGAAAAGAAGCAGTTGTCAAGCTAATGTTGCACGTAGTTACAACGTGAGGTGCAGTTTGACCTAGAAAGAAAAATCACAGCCAGTCAGAGCCTGCTTGCTGTTTGTTCATTCCTAACTCCTGATTCCAAAGAAAATGTAAAACCAAAGACTTCTCCGTGGATGAGACAGAATGGCACCAGCCCTTATGTAGCCCTGTTTAATGAGTGCTAGGTTGGTACTAATGGCCTTTTGTTTTGATATCAAGTAATTAGGAAGGATCAAAGGAGATTTTGGACCTGTCTTTTCTAATATTGGACAGGAAGTTTTATATCACAATTTTCAAAGCAGCTGCTATCACAAGTTTGCTAAACTAGCTTTGGAATTCTGTCAGAAGAGCCTTTTTGTTTTTTTGGTTTTTTTTTTTTTGCAATAATGCTTTAGTCCCATAAACTTGAAGATGATGTACTGGATTCTTAACTTGGCTAAAATATTTTCTTCCTCAAAAATGCAATTTTATCCAATGGAGTGTCTTTCAGGTAAATTTGGGTCATAGCTTCCCTGATTCCCAATCAGCACATATAAACAATTGTGAGAGTTGTAGTCAGTGATGGGATTCAAGTAATTTAACATCCGGTTCTCTGCCCTAATGATTTCTTCCAACAACCAGTTTGCTCAGAAAGTTAACAACCGGTTCTCCCGAAATGGTACGAACCGGCTGAATCCCACCACTGGTTGTAGTCCACTCTTACCGGAAAAGGCGGTTGATAGAAGAACACTGCATACAAAAAACAAAAGCATCTTAAGTCCATCTGATCCTGAAAGTTTCTATTGGAAGTTGCTATACTTTTAAAATTTATTGATGTCCATGGTTGCAAAACATATCTAGATTTTTAAAAAAAATATTATTTGGCTGTTCAAGTTTGATGGGATCTGCACAGCACCCAATCATGAAATACAACTTGTTCATACATATCTTAATTGTCATAGCCATCTGTCCTCTTTATAGACTTTGGTTACAATCACAGTCAAACCAGTGTAGATCTCATGTCTATATCCACAGTATGCTGATGAAGGAGTCCTGGAGAGAAATAGCTTGCAACAAGTCTGCAGCTTTTTCTTAACACTGCAGCATCATGCTCACTAGAGAATTCTGGGAGTTGAAGTCCACACATCTTAAAGTTGGTTGACACTGAGAAACTCTGATCTTACAGGATATTTTGCTCTTAGAACTGGCATCAGCTTTTTGCTGTGTTAGGCCAGGCAGCCAGATTCTTGTCACAGATTAAAATGTAATTGCTTTGCATACATACATAATAAATGGTTGCCATAAAAATGAAAATATTGCCGCAGCAGGGTTGAGGAAAGGGAGGTGAAAGTATGTTCATGCAAAATGTCACTTTCCGGTGCAGATCTACTATAATCCAGGTGTTCTCTTGCTTAAGTTTAAGTTGTCACCGTTTCTTTAGGCAGACTTCATAGAAAAAGAGCTAATTGCCTGTTTCAAATATTAGAGGTTCATCCCATTCTTCCTGCAGTAACTTAATCCTTTGTAGCCCTAGCCAATGGAAGCTGGCAAATGATAGATGTGTTTACTTATTTTAGAATTTACGATAACTCCTATGTGGAGCGCTATAGTTACATTCAGGTGACTCTACTTCTCGTTGACTTGGAAACTTCTCAGAGAGTTCCAGGTCAACCAGAAAGACTAGGTGGCATTGGGGTTGAAATGGTACTGGTAGGGTCAGAATGTACTTCTCGATCAGCCTCCATGCTTAGGTCTGCTGAATGGCTGCCCAGGACAGCCATTCAGCAGACTGATTCTGGAAAAGAACAGAATCTGTTGATTCTGGAAAAGAACAGCTACAATAACGTGAAGCTTATGTTTTGTGCTTAGGTGAAGCTACAAGACAGGGGAAATCTGTATTATCTGCTTGCATTGCTGTATTTTAATATAAAATAGTTTCATTTCTCAAATTTCTGTAGGTGACTGCTTTAATCCTAAATGTTTTTGGATGATAGAGCTATGTTTCATATGTTTACAGATTGTGATGGTGATGATAATGATGATATATTGATGGAGGCTGTCTTGAAAGAAGTTTGTCCTGTTCTTAGAATTTGGGTGGGTGGGGATGTAAATTCTTAATCCCATCATCTGGACCTGAAGGTGTTTTGTTTGTGAATAGGCTGGCCTGGATTTCTTAATGGGCACAAAATATCCATCTCTAAAAGCTTCAAGCATCTGCTGGAGGCTATAAAGAAAGACTGGGGCTGTCTTTAAGAACATGTTTCTCCATTTCTCCTTTGAGGAGAAATATAATATTCTCCTCAATATTTGAGGAAATATAATCTGCCTCTTTTAATATTCCCCAAAATATTTCATTCTTCTAGGGAGAAGGGTGCTTCCCATACATCAATAATTTGTGCTCTGTTGAGGACACTACGGGACTCTGATAGCTGAAAATGCAAATGATCGGGAAGCTCTAGTGAAAAATCAAGAAGCACAGTGGGAAAAAATGAGACTAAAATTCAATACTGTATAAAGATCAGAATCGTGCAGGTAATGGTTTTCGCTGTAACTCTGTGTAGAAATAAAAATGGGACCTTGAAGAGGCAGAACAGAAGGAATATCAATACTTTTGAACTTTGGTGTTTTAATATCATGGACAGCCAAGAAAATAGATGGATCATAGAACAAATCAATCCAGAATTTTCTTTTTCTTTTTTTTTTTAAATATACTTTATTGAGTTTTCCAGTATTTAAAAAGACAAAATACAATCTCAATCTTGATCCGGGGTACGGTGTTTACACATTTCATAAGTCAAATATTGGATGGATTCCATCCATAACTATCATTATATTATATTATACAATACTATATAATTCTCTATATTTCTACACAATTAAGTCCATTTCTGGTGTTTAAACAACCATAGCCTATTATCATACTTTTATCCTATTCTTTAACCAGTTATACCAAATTCCCCATACTTCATAGTGCTTAAAATTTTCTTCATTTTTTAGCTCGTTTGTCAGTTTAGCCATCTCTGCGCACTCTAGGATTTTATTTATTAGTGTTTCCTCAGAGGGGGTAGATTTAGATTTCCAAAGTTTCGCAAAAGCTATTCTAGCCTGTTATGTCCTTCTATGGGCACCCGCCGGGGATTGGCTAATCCTCCGGCGGGAAATTCAAATAACTGTCAGTGGGCGGCTGAGTCTGCCGGAGCGTATAAAAGGAGCTCCGGCAGCCCAGCCGCTCGTCTTTTTCCTGTGCTTGAATAAAGTACTGAACTGGACCAGAGCTGGTCGCGTCTTGCTTTCCCTGCGCCGATCTAACACTGGCGACGAAGGAACTGAACCAAGCGACGAACCTCGTGGCACAAGCCAACCTCAGAGAGCTAAGTCACTGAGAACTGAGTCACTTCGTAGGGATTTCCAGAGGCATGGCATCAGCTGAAGTCACTTTGCCAGCCCTTGCTCCATTCCGCCCAGGGAAGGACAAGTGGAAATCCTACGTGGTCAAATTTCGGCAATACCTGAGAGGAAACAACATCAGGGATGCCGATGATGACCGGAAAAAGTGCATCTTCTTGGCTAACTGTGGATCCGAAGTCCTCGATATGGCAATCGATCTCGTAGCACCACGAGACATCGAAGAAGTGCCATGGACGGACCTGCTACAGATCCTGGAAGAACACTATGCCCCAACTGGAACACCAGTGGCGAACCGTTTCACCTTCCATCAGAGGGATCAAAAGGAAGGTGAGACCATCAAAGAATTTGTGGCCGCCCTGCGCCAAATTGCAGCCAGCTGTGAGTTCGATCACGTGGACAACGCCATTGCTGACCGCGTGGTTTTCGGCATGAGGGACAGAGGCCTGCAAAAGAAATTCCTGAGCAGGAAGAAACTCGTGCTCAAGGATGTGGTGGAGGAAGCCACCGCATCCGAAATCTCGGAGAGAGCGGCTGCCGCAGTAAGCAGAGCAAAGGGAATCCACAAGATTCGCTCCACAACGCAATCATCAACTGAGGATTCCACAGCTGGATCAGAGTCGGAGGAGGAATCCACCGTACACAAGGTATCCAGACCCCCAAGGCGGGAAACCGCCCAAAAAAGTTACAAGGGGGAGCGCTGTGCCAGCTGCAGAGGGGACCACGCCAGAGCCAGCTGCAAATGGAGAGACGCAACCTGCCGGCGTTGCAACAGGAGAGGGCACATTGCAGAGGCATGCAGAGCTGAGGAACCAGCCCCAGAGCCCTCCAGCCACCGCCCTCGCGAAAACCAGGAGGACAACGCGAGGGCATCCAAACGGTCCTCCTACCAATCCAGACGGGGTGAGAGCGACGGGAACCGGAGGAGAGCAGTACACCAAACCACAATACACCTCTCCGACGACGCCGACACCGCCACCAAGTGCCACGCGACCGTGCTGCTCGAAGGGACCCCATGCTCCATGGAAGTAGACTCTGCTCCATCTACTCAATCATGGATTGGAAAAACTTAAAACGCATCAAGCCAGACGTCCGCAAGAGAGACCTGAGACCCCTGCGCTCCAGGCTGGTGGATTTCGGAGGAAACCACATCGGAGTCCTGGGAAGAGCCTCGCTCCACGTGTCTTACCAAGAATTCCAAGGCAACCTCCCCATCACCATCGTCGAGCACGACCGCCCAACCCTGCTAGGCATGGAGTGGTTCAAGCCACTAGGGCTCGGAATAGTAGGGGTTAACCAAATTCGTCAGGACGAACTCGACACCCTCCTCGAAGAGTTCAAGGAAGTCTTCGACGGTAAGCTGGGGAAATTTGTGGGGAAGCCCATTTCCTTTAATCTTGATAAGACAATTACTCCCATTAGGCTTAAGCCCCGCAGAGTTCCGTTTGCCCTGAGGCCCAAAGTAGATGCTCAGCTAGATAAGCTGATAGCCCAGGGCGTGTTGGAACTGATCGATCATGCAGCATGGGAGACACCCATTGTGACCCCCATGAAGCATGATGGATCTGTGCGCATCTGCGCCGACTATAAATGTTCGATTAATAAGGCCCTGTCGCAGAGCGCATACCCAGTCCCAGTGGTGCAACATCTGCTGCATTCACTTGGGAGTGGGACAATATTTGCAAAACTGGACCTGGCCCAGGCTTACCAGCAATTGCCAGTGGATGAAAAAACTGCGGAGGCGCAAACGATTGTCATCCATAGGGGCGCATTTAAGTGCAACCGCCTCCAATTCGGAGTCAGCGCAGCCCCAGGCATTTTTCAATCAATGATGGAACGCCTTCTCCAAGGCATTCCAGGGGTGGTGCCGTACTTTGATGATGTGTTGATCTCCGGGCACTCAAAAACCCAGCTGCTTGAGCAACTTAAACAAGTTTTGCAGCGCTTCAAGGAGAAGGGTTTGAGAGTAAGGAGGGACAAATGCATCATTGGAGTCCAGGAGGTCGAGTTCCTGGGCTATCTCATAGATGGCACCGGCATCCACCCCACCAAAGCTAAAGTCAGGGCAATCCACGAAGCTCCAGCCCCCAAAAACAAAGCCGAGCTTCAGGCATTTTTGGGATTGCTAAATTTTTATGCAGTGTTCCTTAAACAGAAGGCAACAGCCGCTGAGCCACTCCATCGATTGCTGGGGAAAGCGGTCCCGTGGAGATGGGGGACAGAGGAAGAAAACGCCTTCAAGACCATCAAGGGGCTCCTATCCTCCGACAGCGTGCTGATCCAGTACCACGAGACGCTTCCTCTGCTGCTGACCTGCGACGCTTCACCATATGGGATTAGCGCAGTCCTCAGCCACCAGCTCCCCAACGGATCAGAGGCACCCATCGCCTACTTCTCTAAAACGATGTCCAGCACCAAGAGGAATTACAGCCAGCTGGACAAGGAAGCCTTGGCCATTGTGGCTGGAGTCAGACGTTTCCATGAGTACCTATATGGCCGGAACTTCACGGTCATCACTGACCATAAGCCACTCTTGGGACTATTAGTGGGTGACAAACCCACACCCGGCTACATGTCGCCCAGGATGACACGCTGGGCCATCTTCCTTGCCGGGTATTCATACAGACTCATTCATAAGCCCGGCAAAACCATCGGGAACGCAGATGCCCTGAGTAGGTGCCCATCCAAAGAGCCAGTAGAAGACCCCGCACCCACCATAAGCCTCCTCCACATCGACACCGACAGAGACTGCCCAGTGACGTCAGCAGATGTGGCCACCCATACCCAGAGGGACCCCATACTCAGGCAAGTGAGATCCTGGGTCCTGCGAGGCTGGCCAGCAGAAAAACCGGCAGAAAAGTTCAGCCCTTTTGCACGGAAGCAACAGGAGCTGTCCACCATGAAAGGCTGTATCCTATGGGGAGACCGGGTGCTGATTCCCAGCGCTTTACAGAAGAAGACGCTCGAGACGCTCCACAACGGACACCCGAGCATCGTAAGGATGAAAGGACTGGCACGGAGTTACGTCTGGTGGCCATCCCTGGACAAGGACATTGAAGAGTGGGTCGCCAGATGTGACCCGTGCCAAGAGGTACGTCCCGCCCCCGCCCAAGCCCCAGTGTCAGAGTGGGAGATGCCCAGCAGCCCATGGGCACGGATCCATATTGACTTCGCGGGTCCAATGCAGGGGCACTACCTCTTAATTGTTGTGGACGCTTTCTCCAAGTGGCTAGAGGTCATCCCCATGGCATCTACCACTTCCGAAGCCACCATCAGGGCACTCAGGCGCCTATTCGCAACACACGGGCTGCCGGATGTCCTAGTCTCTGACAATGGCCCACAGTTAACATCCAAGGCCATGGAAGAGTTCCTGGCGGGACAGGGCATCCGCCACGCCCTCACCGCATTTTACAGGCCAGCCGGAAACGGTCAAGCGGAACGCATGGTGAGACTCACCAAGGAGACGCTCACCAAGATGGGTCCGGGCGACTGGCAAGAGAGGATCGACAACTTCCTCCTTACACAACACATCACCCCGCATGCCACCACCAAGAAGAGCCCAGCTGAGCTACTGATGGGCAGATGCCTGAGGTCACCCCTGGACTGGCTGCACCCCCAGTACAACCCTGAAGTGACAGCAACGGCCAGCCGGCCACTCCGCGCCTTTGCCATAGGAGACCCGGTGTTTGCGCTTAACTTCAACGGCTCTCCGAAGTGGCTAAAGGGGAGAATAGAAAGCACAACCGGCCCGAAGTCCTACCGAGTCGAGCTGGAAGATGGACAGGTCTGTAGACGGCACATCGACCAGTTTCGGAAAAGGTGGAGGGGATCGGAAGGAAACCAGCCTGACGAGGTAGGCCTACCACACCCCGACGAGGTAGGCCTACAACACCCCGACGAGGTAGGCCTGCAACACCCCGGCAGGGCAGACCTACAGCACCCCGGCGAGGTAGGCCTACAACACCCCGATGGGGCAGGCCTACAACACCCAGGCGAGGCAGGCCACCGACACCCCGACGAGGCCGGCCAAGCACATGCCCATGCACTCACCCATCGGCGATCCAGAGCGGTAGACCGGGACCTGTCACAAGAGGGATGGCATCCCCAACCCGGCAAGGTGGGCATCCGCCACTCCATGGAGAGGGACCGCCACAACAGTCAAGGGGTAGACCGGGACCCACCCAGGGAGGGAGAATCGCACCCCTCCAGCGACGAGTACCAACAACGGCCCTGCCAGGGAGACCGACGCTCCAGGCAAGTAGACCGGGGACAACCACACGGGGGAGGCGCACAACACGCAACCCAAGCCGGCCAGCGACCGACCGGCAAGGGAGACCCCAACCAGCATCCAGACCGGGTCGACCAACACCAACCCTGTAAGGTCGACCAGCACCACTCCAGCAAGGAAGGCGCACACCACCCAGACCAGGTCGAACAGCACCACCCCAGCGAGGTCGGCCAGCACCAACCCTGCGAAGCCAACCAGCTCCAACCCAGCCGCGGAGATGAACACCACCCCGGCGAGGTTGACCACACTGGACAGCGACAGCGACGGGAGCCACGGAAGCCCAACGAGACACCAACGGACTTACCGGGTTTCGGACGGCACCCACCGGACAGCAGCGATGTCCCGCCGCGAGGTTCCAGATTCTCCAGGCGAGGGAAGGACCAGCGACTCCAGCGCGAACTTCCAGATGTTGCGGCCGGAGGTGCTGGGACGGATCCCGCACACTCGACGGCCGGAGCCCCGGCCACCCCCACCGGGGAGCCGGGAAGGACAGGAGCTTCGCCTGCACAGGCCGGCGGCGAAGCTCAGACTGAACTGCGCAGGTCATCTCAGGCAAGCAGGCGCCCTGCCTACTTGCGTGACTTTGTCACGTATATTAACTGTGATGGACATTTTTCAGACTAAGGGGGGAGGAGTGTTATGTCCTTATATGGGCACCCGCCGGGGATTGGCTAATCCTCCGGCGGGAAATTCAAATAACTGTCAGTGGGCGGCTGAGTCTGCCGGAGCGTATAAAAGGAGCTCCGGCAGCCCAGCCGCTCGTCTTTTTCCTGTGCTTGAATAAAGTACTGAACTGGACCAGAGCTGGTCGCGTCTTGCTTTCCCTGCGCCGATCTAACATAGCCGCAGTAATAATTTGAATTGCCAAATGGGTTTTATTATTGTTGAGACCATCTTCCGTCATACCTAAGAGAAAGAATTCCGGGGCCAGGACTATCTCCTGTCCCATTATTTCAGAGAGCCAGAGTCGGATCTTTAACCAAAACTTTTTGGTCTCAGGACAAGTCCACCAAAGATGATAAAAGGTGCCGACCGTTTTTCCACATTTCCAACATAGAGCAGAAGAGTTTGGGAATATTTTAGCCAGCCTGTCCGGGGCTAGATATCACCTATGCAACATTTTGTAGTGATTTTCCCTGAGTGTTGCCGATTTTGTTATTTTGAGATTCCTATTCCCAGCTGTCTCCCAATCGTTGAAATTAAGGCCATATCCTAAATTTTTCTCCCAAATGCTTAACTGTTTTTTAGCTATCATCTCCGCTCTATCCTCATCTAATATAAAGTTATAAATTTTGGATAGCATTTTCTTATCTGGACCCCAAATAATTTTATCAAAATATCCATATTTCATTTCAATACCCCTTCTATCTCTATCTTCTTGAAATCTAGACTTAATTTGGAGATAGTTCCACCAATCCAGATTGAACCCCTGGTCCCTTAATGCTTCCAAAGGTTTGAGCTTCCCTTCTTCGTCCAAGATATCCTTATATGTGCCCAGTTTATAGTTTCCTCTCCTATTTGGGACCGCTAGAATCCAGAATTTTCATTCAAAGCAGAGATGAAAAATAAACTTTTGACACATTATGCAAAGACGGAGCTTTCTTGAGCAATCTGTAAAGCTGGGAAAGATGGAATGGAAAGAAGAGCAACCAACAGCAGAGTAGATGGACTTAATTACAGTGATGATGGATTCACTGTAATTGAAAGTCTATCTATATTCTGAGCTACTAAGAGTTGACATCAACTTGATGGCACATAATCAAACAGTCAATCAGTCAATCAATCACTAAGTAACAAATTGTCATGTGACAAAGATCTTGCTGCCTAAACAAAATAGCAACACCAATCTAATGGGATAAATAGTGCACTCCAAAAGAAATTCCCTGCCAATAGTTTTTAATGTCCAAGCTCTCCTAGAGTGGCATAGTTTGTGGTTTTATAGGAAGGGAAAATATTTATAGACAAGAACATTTGTAAGCTGTATTACAGTTACATGGACATTCTTATTCTTACGCTCTGAAAAGGAACATATAATTTATTTAGCCAATTCTCAGATCAAATCTGCAATTAATTTGCATGCAGATACCAAGTTCTTATCAAAGTTTTTATTCAGGTTCCTTGTAACCAGGGAGGGCCTAACTCGTATGTCATTCTGAAGACATTCTGTTAAATAGAAATCAGCTTGGGAAAGTCAACCAATATTTCTGGTTGGCCTCAGTCCAACGCAGCCCTTCCCTTAAACTGCCAAGCTAAAATCAACAGAACTAAAATTACACAGCCACCTGTATTCTGGATTTCTCATGACTCAGAGCAATACAAGGCAAGATCACTGTGGCAGCATATATTAAATATTACACCAGCCATCTGAATGCAATGGCTCAGGTAGTCTACACTTCTTTGCCTCAGGAAGCTGGGCTGTTGTTTTGGGTTGATCTGGCATTTGTCAAGCAAGCATGTTGTATCTGCATATTTTTATTTAAAAGCACAGTTTTTGCTTTTTATTAATCTAGGATGCAGATCATGCATGCATAGTAAGAAGAATTGCTCTTATGTTTAAGCTTATTCTACATGCATATTTACATGCTTACATACGGTACATATTTGCTACATTATTTCCTTCAGAGACAAGCCATCTTATGTCCCAAAGATGCTTTTTTCAAGAGGCAATTGGACTTTCTGGTTTTTCTTTGAGGATGTTTCGCTTCTCATCCAAGAAGCTTCTTCAGCTCCGACTGGATGGTAGGGAATGGAAGGATTTATACTCCTTGCAGACAGCTGGTCATTTGATGATCATGGTAATCATGTATCTTTGGAAATGTGCATACCTACCTGCTGAAAAAGGACAAAAGGATAATGGGGGTGATAGAAAAATTAGCATGGCTGTCTTCAGTATATGATCAAAGAAATCAAGCTGTGGCCAAATAGTATGGTCAAAGCTCTTCTTTCCCATTTTTTGTGTCACTCACATTTCAGCTAATTCTATTGCCTATAATCCCAACTCCATATTCTGTATGGATTCACACAGGCCATCTTGTTTCGTTGAATTTTTTTAATTGACTTAGAGTATTGAACTCAACTGGGCCATTTATAAGTCATGGCTTAGCATTAGTAGGTTTGGTAAACCCATCAAATTGTGGTTTATTCAAAACAAACTATGGAAAAACAGAGCACAGCACAGCGTGTAGTCCTACTTGTTATTTAAAAATAGTATGGAAAGGCACACTGGGGCTTCACAATCACTAGGCTTTTAATATTCCTTCTCCCAGCTTGATAAGAACTCTACAATACTGAGAAGATTGGGCACTGTTTGGTAATAGTTTGATTGCCACAATAGGCCCTATATATTGATATTTTTAATTGTTCT
Organism: Pantherophis guttatus; assembly: GCF_059756535.1. Taxonomy (NCBI): domain Eukaryota; kingdom Metazoa; phylum Chordata; class Lepidosauria; order Squamata; family Colubridae; genus Pantherophis; species Pantherophis guttatus. The sequence continues at coordinate 65,898,264 of NC_142068.1, forward strand.
TGCCAGCATAGCTGCCCTCTTTTTGGGGGGAATCAAGCATGGATCCAATCTGGGTCAGTCACTGGGATCAGAGGTTTAGTCTTCCAAGATTTGAGACTTGTGCTGGAGCCCATTCTCAAGGAATGTCTCTCTTCCAAAATTTGCATTCTGGTAGAGAGAAGTTCCCTGAAGATGGGCTCCAGATTGGATCCTGCAACATTATCCCAGGACACATATATTTGCCTTCATTCATGGAATCAAGCATATTTTGATGAACTAGCAGGACACATCTTCAATGCTGTTATTGCTCTGTGAGAAGCAATAAGAAAAGTCTCATTCACCTATTTGACATCATCTCAAGAGATGCCTTGGAATTTCCATTCGTGACTCAGATGTTACATTATTCCTGTTTACAAAGTACTTTCAAAAACTTTCCACAATGGTTGCTTTATTCTGGGATATTGAAATCACCAGTACTAAGCAAGATTTACCTTCAACTGTTAAATAAAATAAATGTATGTTAGCAGCCATAGTCAATGTGCCCCGCTCTGCTCTTTTGGTGACCCGTATGTTTTCTGGAAACAAAAGAATAAAAACATCACAGCAGCTTGCCTGTCTTGAAGGATACCCAGAGGACAGGCAGGTGCTGAAGAGGAAGGCCAGGTGGGGATCTCAGCTCCACATTCATCACCCAACAAATTTGCAAGCTGCATTTATTTTATAAATTTGCCTCTCAGATTGGGGAAGATTTTGAATAGCATATCCTTGTATTTTGCATATTTTTCCCTCTCTAACATCCATGGAAATTTGGTGGCATTTTTTGGTTTGTTCTTAAGGAGATTTCTCTCTCAAAATGAAGAGCAGAGGTTGGATGACGCACAAGCAGCTGCCTGCTCTGAATAATAAGGCCTATCCAAAGTCCACAAGGTATCACCAGTTGCATTTCTGAAATGAGTAATAGAAGGTTGAAATCTCAGACATTCTGATTCCAAGTAAATTCTCCACATCCTGTCTTCTGCCCACTTCATTTCTTGGAACAGTCTTAATCTCAGATTTAGATTGAAACCAATTTATCAGCACTGCATCTTGAAAATTAGATTGGATTTAACTACAGAAATATTGTAGCTTTTAAAATAGATTATTTACATTTTATAATTTATTATATGGTAGATTAAATTAATAGAAGAACATTTTATGAATAATGGTGTTTTTTTTAGTATGCTGCCTAGAAGCATTTTAATTTTTTTTAATAGATTGGTGTTATTTGTTAAAACTTAAAGAGAGATGATTATACTGTTCATATCTAAAAGAAGTACTAAAAGAAAGTTGGAGGTCATTTATATTATATTTGTTTGATGCATATTTTTGTCACTTTTAATTGGCTTTGTTATTCTCTTTCCCTTTTTCTTTTATGTTATGTGTAGTTTGTATTTTAATGTTTGATGTTGGAATCTAATAAAGATATTATAAAAAGGATACCCATTCATCAGCCAAGAAAAATAAAAATCAATCTCAAAAAAGAAAATGGACTTTGAGAAAGATGACAGTGTTTTAAATGCTTATGTAAAACTAAGGATATATTTATAAATTGTTGCTGAAATATGAAATATTTTGAGAGATGTAATTATACTGAACAGGGGTGGGTTCTACTTACCCCCGCTACCGGTTTGTAATGGGAGCGCACGCGCACAAGCTTCTCCGCATGCGCAGATTGTTCATGATGATGTCCGGGTGGGTGGGCGGAGCCTCCCGCCACTGTTACTACCGGTTCACAAGAACCGGACCAAACCGGGAGCAACCCACCACTGATACTGAACCAATGGAAAGGCTATGAGAAAAAAATAATAACATTTACTCCAAACTACAATGTAATTGGTACAAAATGTTCTGCAGACGGTATGTAACTCTGTCGGCAACAGCTAAGGCAGATAAAGCATTTAACAATTGTTGGAAATGTCATAACAAAGAAGGAACATTTTACCACATATAATCATGCAAAACAAAACAAAACAAAACCCCAACCCCAAGTCCGAAGTATTTGAAAGAATTACATTAAACATCCAAAAATTTCTAAAAACAAAATTTGAACTGAAATTACAGGCATAATTCCAGAAAACATAAATGAAAAAAAAATATACAATTTACTAATACATTTGAACCACTGCAAGAACCCACCTAGCACCAAATTGTAAAAGAGTTTTTCTATTCTTATCAGCTTTAAGATGTGTGGACTTCAATTCCCAGAATTCCTCAGCCAGGAAGTTGATGTCTACCTATCTCAAAATTACCAATGTCTGAGGAAATTTGGGAGTTGAAGCTCATACATCTTAGAACAGAGAACATTAAGCAACACTATTCTACATAAAGAGTGGCTCTGTTCTGTGCCTCTACAGTTAATTGTGACTTTATATAGAAAGTATAAACCACTGGAATCTTCTCTACTTCAAAACTGACTTGGCCAAGAAAATTCTGCTTGGGCATGCATTCTGCCTGAAAAAGTCTTCCAGGTGTAATCCTAGGTTTCTAGCTGTTGACAAACAGGACTGGCAGGTACGACAATCACTACTTTCTTAATCAAGCTGAATTCCTCATGCCACACCCCAGCCTTCAGTCTGCATTATGTCATTAATGTCACAAATGGCAGTTCCACAACCAGTTAAGAATATCAGGGGAGGAATAAAGTGGAAAGAGGAAGAGATGTAGGCACGGCCAAGGATGAAGCTTTAGATTCGGTCTACAAATCAGTGCTGTGGAGCAGTGCCCCCCCCAACCTTTTGGGCACCAGAGACCGGTTCCATTGAGAAAGGTTTTTCCGTGGACTGGAGCAGTCATGGTTTTGCATGCTGCCTGCATCCCGCAAATGGGGCTTCGTTTGTTTGCGCGGGCCGGTTGTTGCCATACCATGGACCGGTGCCAGTCTACAGACCACGGGTTGGGGACCCCTGCTGTAGAGAACAATGAACACTGAACTATAGACAGTTCTTAATTTAATAATCCACAATTGGTACCAGAATTTATTTTACTAAGCAATGTGTTTGTTAAGTAAGTCACACCTAATTTTACAACCTTTCTGCCACCGTTGTTGAGCGAACATTAAAATTGTTAAGTGAATCCTGTGGTCATTAAGCAAACCCAGCTATCCCCATTGACTTTACTAGTCGGAAGCCAGCTGAAGAGGTTACAAATGGTGATCGTATGATCCTGCAAACATTATAAATACATGCTGGTTGCCAAATGCCTGAATTTTGATCACGTGAGTGTGGGGATGCTTTGAAGATTGTAAGTGCGATGACAGATTGTACATCCCTTTTTTCAGAGCCGTCATAATGTTGAATGTTCACTAAATAAATAGTCGTAAATTGAGGATTACCTGTACATTGTGAGCATTAAAAAAAGACTTAGTAGTATAGTTTGCCATTTGCAGTATTGACAGTGTCAGGAAACAGATAGACAGTAAGCTCCTATTCATTATTTAGAAATGTTTCTTGGTTTGGATCTAGATCAGGGGTCCCCAACGCCCAGGCTGTGGCCCGCTACCAGGCCTCAGCCCATTCGGCACTGGGCCACATGAGTGATAGGTATGCGCGCACATATGCACAGCTCCACTTGCATGAGTGGCGGTTGCTTGCGATCACGCGTGAAGCTCCATTTGTGTTAGCAGCGGGCGCTTGCACTCATGTACGAAGCTCACACAGAACCATCCTCTCCTCCCCCCCCCCTTTGCTGGGTCGCCAAACCAGAAAGGTTGGGGACTGCTGATCTAGGTAAAGACTGTCCCCAAGGCCCAAATTATCCCAACCTCAGAAATTAATCTCTTGATTTACTGGATTTACTCATATAGAGTTTTAGCAGCAGTAATATATGCTGATTGAAAAGATGCATAAATAAGTCAATAAATAACATTTTCTATTTACAACACTTTGATTACTTTTGTATTCTTAATTGTTGGCAGGAACCTTCCTACTACTTTATCTGTTTTCTAGGAATGGGCCAACTAAAAATAAAATTAAAAAGCTCAAAAGAGTAGTTCTGAATTTGTCAGTGCTTTAACCAATGAAATCTTCCAAAATGCACGCCTGTCCAGTCATATCTCATGGGCTTCCTGATTTGTTTCAATGTTTGTATTTTTAGCGTAGCTATAGCTTGCCTTTACAACTCTGTTTGTGAGTCAGAGATTTGATGATGTCATTCCCGCAGCTGTGCATTTATTGTATGATAAATATATCTTGTAAAAATGGTTAGCTCAGAAATTGGCTTTGTACAGACAAAGAAAAGGATAATTGTGGCTACTATTGTTAAAACCACATTGCATGGACACAGTGCATGTTTTCAAAAATAGAGTTCTGCCAAAAATGGTATATGTGGAATGAGCATATGTCACATGTCCTTGAAAAGATGTTACATGTATTATTCTCTAGACATAAGGTAATTTGTGCCCCTAGCTCTGCTAACAGCCCCCCAATTCCTGTTTAGTTTGATTGCTAAAAACCAGCAACACAATTGTCTACTATTTGTCTACCAAGAACTATGGTGGTGCAGTGATTAGAATGCAGTACTGCAGGCTACTTCTGCTGACTGCCAGCTGCCAACAGTTTGGTAGTTCAATTCTCATCGGCTCAAGGTTGACTCAGCCTTCCATCCTTCAGAGGTTGGTAAAATGAGGACCAAGGCTATTGTGGGCCTCGCGGCGAAAGGAGCTGGAAAGGTTAGTGAAGGGATGTGGCTGCCCTAGGTGGCAGGTGTGTATGTGAGGGTTTGGCCTGGGTGAAGGCTGAAGCCGGAGTGGGGTGGGGTGGGTGGAGCAGCTCTGCACCCCCTTCCTTGCTTTGTCCTCCACCTCCCCTGCCTCACTTGGTTCTTCACCACTTCTTCTCCTTGCTCGCCACCATACCCTAGCAGGAGGCTGACCAACACAATGATGCAACGGCCAAAAAGCAAGGCAAGGGGTGCAGATCTTCCCTGCCATGCCCTGCACCGGCTTACCTGAGTACCCTTCCAGCTTGGCTGCCGCCACAGCGAGACAGAGAGAGGGGGGGAACTCTGTGTGTGTGTGTGTGTGTGTGTATGAGAGAGAGAGAGAGAGGGAGAGGGAGAGAGAGGGAGCGATTCTTGCTTGTTGGGGCATTCAAGCTGCTGGCAGTGGCGGGGAGTGGGGGGAGAGCCAACTGAGCAGCCGTTTTTCTCTTCATTCTCCCCACTCAAGCAGCACAGGCTCTGCAGGACAGCAAGGCCTCTCATTTCTCCCCTAGAGCGGCGAACTCCAGCTTCAGTCGAGGCATTTAAGCTGCTGGCGGTGACAGCCACCTAATGATTGCCCCCTCCCCAACCAGCCACCCAGCCAGCACCACCTGACCTGCTCCCTGCCAGCTGGCGCAAAGCCTCACGACTCTTCTCGTCCTCCCTGCCCAAGTGGCAGCGGGCTCCGCGGGACAGAGTCTTATTCCTGCCCCGGTGTAGTGAACTCTGACGGGCTGGATGCAGGTGTGAAGGACCTGGCCCCACAGTGCTTCCTTGCTCAGTTGAAGGCTTCGTTCAACCTTCAAACAGTAAGGCCGGCCGTGAAATCGGAATCGGCTGGGTGCAGGAACCAATGCCATCGGTGGCCCTGGTGCGCTGCTCACTTATGTGGGCCAGCCTTACTGTTTGAATTGTGAGCTCTTAGGAAAATATCCCCTCCTTGTGTGTTGCAAACAGCTATTTCCAGTGGGGAAAACAAGAGAAGGTAAGAGGGGAAGAGAGCAAGGAAGGAAAAAGGAGAAGGAAGAAGAAAGAAAGAATGAAGAGAGAAGGAAAAAGAAGGGAGGGAAGGAAGGAGGGAAGGAAGGAAGAAAGGTTGGTTATAATGAGAGAGAGTGAGGATAAATCCTGCCTTAGCACTTGGCCACCAGCAGCCTGCTGCCTTTTGCCATCCCCTTGTCCCCTCCTGACCTCCCCTGGTGGTCTCCCATCCTATCACTGAGGATGTTTTGGTTATAAAGCCACATCTCCTCATAAGGAGATGGAGTGGGCCTCCCTCTGACCCACACACTTTGTCCTCCTGCACATACCGTGAGCAACCTGGCCAAGGAGAGCGAGCACAGCAGCAGTGGGAATTGGCCACGCCCACCCTGGCCACGCCCACCCCGGCCCCCTGAAGTCAACCACAATCTTGATGCCGCCCTCAATGAAATTGAGTTTGACACCCCTGATTTAGAGTCACAAAAAATAGTAAGAAATCAGAAGGACTGTGTTAGCAATCATAATAACAAAAGTTATTAAAAAGCCTATGATTTCATGAGATACATTTCACTTATAACCATATTTATTAGTCTTAAAAATTATGATAATTTTTAAGAGAAGAGAAAAGAGAACTACAGAAAAAACAGAATAGAAAAAAAAATTGAAGGAAAAAGCCAGCAACATCTCACAAATTAATTATGAAATTGTAATTCCAAAAAAAACAAAAGGGAGAAAGGTAGAAAATGAAACAGGAAAAAAACCTTAAAAAATTAAATGCTAATTTACTTTAAATCACCTAAATTATTATATAAATATATTTATATTTAACAATGGATCAAACTATGCAATAAAACCTGTCAGTTCTTATAAAATACTATGAAACCTGCACCAAAGAGAATTTTATCGTGCCATTTGTCAATTAGTAGGAAAAAATGCTGTTTCAAAAATAGGTAAATTACACATTTCTTAAATCTGTTTTTGCTAAATGAGGTAACAGCACTTTCCGAACTTCTTAATATTTTGGCTATTCCCCACACCCAGTATAATCAACACTCCTTAAAAATAGTCAGATTCCACTATTTTGAAATGTAATTCAAAATAATGTTGACATCTTTAACTTGAAAAATATTTACCCAGACATGACACTTTTAATTAAAGGATGTTATCCTAACCAAAGCTTAAAATATGTATTTTTCCTACTTTCCAATTGATTTTTTGGCAGTATGATCTTGACAGCTCCAAAAGTCATAGAAAAGAGACTGGCTAGCCACAGATTGTGAATTCACTGCATATGCTATAAATCCTCTCGGAAAAAGCTATTTTCTAACACAGAGGAGAAAATCTAACAAACACAAAAATCAGCTTTGTGTTATTCTTCTTATTTGCGTCTCTTTGTCGATGGATCAGAGAAATCTTGTACATATAAAAAGTTATCCTGATTTTTTTAAAAAAATGCAACCAAGTCATTTTTTGGGGGGGGAAGAGTCTGTTATTCTGAATATCAGGGTTTGCTTCTCTGAAATCCAGCAATCCAAACATGCAGGAAAGAATTTGAACAATTCTGTCTAGCACATTTTTGGGCCTTATCCCAGCCCTTGTAGCTTCTGCTTTGAAAACTCTGCATGGTTGAGTTGACTCCTGGAAGGAAGTGACTAAGCACATTTTTGTCCAAATGCATTGTCTAGCTGAGAGGGGGCAGGGGTAAGAATCCCTCTCTCTGCCAAGTTATACTGCCAAAAATAGCGTGCAGACTGACATGGAAAAAACTGCTGCATCTTGGAATTAATTTTCTACTGATTCAGAAGGTCTAGGCTCCAAGAAGATATAAAGAGTCTATTATTTAACAGGCAAGAAATCACAGGTATTTCTAATTATTATCTTACTTCCACAGAACCCTTTGAGAAGAACAGGGTTGAAGTGGCCACAGGGGAATTCAACTGGTATAGTCTTGTCCATTTCATTAGATGCCCAGAATCTAATTCCTTTTTGGTTCCATGAGACACTCAGTACTATTTTTTCCCCTCTCCCTCTTACTATGGCACACTCATCACCCTCTGATATTATTTTAAAATTATTAAGACATATATAATCAGTGGTGAAATTCAAATTCTTTTACTACCGGTTCTGTGGCCGTGGCTTGCTGGGCGTGGTGTGGCTTGGTGGGCGATGCAGGGGAGGGATACTGCAAAATCTCCATTTCTACCCCACTCCAGGGGAAGGATACTGCAAAATCCCCATTCCCACCCCACTCTGGGACCAGCCAGAGTGGTATTTGCCAGTTCTCCAACCTTAGTGGTGGGTTGCCCCCGGTTCGCATCGGTTCTATAGAACCAGTAGTAAAACCGGCCGGAGGCTCCGCCCACCAACCCCGATATCATCAAAACGCCTCTGCGCATTCGCAAAAGAGCACGAATGCGGCCCTGCTGTGAACCGGTAGTAAAGGTAAGTAGAACCCAACCCTGTCCGAACTACTCAAAATTTCCGCTACCGGTTTTCCAGAACCTGTCAGAACCTGCTGATTTCACCCCTGATTTATATCCAGCCTGAAATATAAATATATTTATTTTATTTTAGTGCCTTCAAAACAGTTTTTTGCTCCTGGCAACTGGCTGGACATTTCATGTTTTCATGGCAAGGTTTTTTAGAAATGGTTTGCCATTCCCTCCATCCTAGAACCGAGAACAGTAACTAGTCCAAGGTCATCCAGCTGGCTTTGTGAGTAAGGTGAGACTGATTAGAATTCAGAAGCTCCTGGTTTCTAGCCTGGTGATTTTAAATCGTAATTCTAAAAGATTTAAGTGTTTGATCCTGCTTCATGAGGGGAGATTTATCATCGGGAGTTAGGCCCCAAGTTGAGTAAAATGGGGTCAGATGAGGTGGCTTCCTTAACGAAAGCCACAAAACTGTAGCATTCCTTTCCTCCTAATATGCATTATACAGGTAGTTGTCAATTTACAACTCAGTTCATTTAGTGACTGTTCAAAGTTACAACAGCACTGAAAAAAGTGACTTATGACCATTTTTCACACTTACGACCGTTGTGTCATCCCCATGATCAACTGACTCACACTTATGATCTTTGCAGTGTCCTGGGATCATGTGATCACTTTTTTTTCAATCTTCTTATGGGCAAACTCAATATGGAAGCCAGATTCATTTAACAACCATGCTACTCACTTAACAACTGCATTGATTCACTTAACAACTGTGGTAAGAAAGGTCATGAAATGGGGCAAAGCTCACTCAACTGTCTCACTTAGCAACATACGGTAAATTTTGGGTTCAATTGTGATCGTAAGTTGAGAACTACCTATATTATTTATTTTTTTTAAAGATCTTTGTATTATAAAAATGAGAAGATGGAGCAATATGTTTCAATATGGTATTGCATAGATTTTAAAAAAAATAAATATCAAGACTGAATTAATTTTGTGCTAATATTATATGGGTCTTATTTTGTTCTTAGTACCTTTTTCACTCTCTCCATATGTTCACTTTATTTTAATCATTGTAATCATTGTAACATACGGAGTTTCTTACTGTGCTGTCACCAATGTGTCTCTTTTTGTTTATTATGCTTCAGTAATACAATTAAAACAAACAACGCACCTTCTCTCCTCCATTTTCCTCTAAGGCTGAGGATACATTGGAACATGGATTTCCAAAATCTTAGTCCAACATCCTAACATTGTCCTATACTCCAGTTTACAGTTTATTTCGTGACTGTTTGAAGTTTCAACAGCATTGAAAAAAATGACTCATGCCTGTTGCAACATTCCCCATGGTTACATGATAAAAATTCAGTACTTGGCAACTGACTCACATTTATGACAGTTACAGTGTCCCGGGGTCATGTGATCACCTTTTGCGGCCTTCTGATAAGCAAAGACTCAAAAGTCAATGGGAAGCCAGATTCACTTAGCAACCATGTTACTAACAACTCCAGTGATTCACTTTACAACCCTGGCAAATAAAGTCGTAAAATGGGGCAAAACCCACTCAACAACTATGTTGTTAAGAAAATTTGGGCTCAATTGTGTTCATAAGGACGAGCACAATGTACAAGGAGCATGTTTCAAACGAAAAAGACCCATCACATCTAAGACAAGTATTTTGACTGCTTCTTTTTAAATCATATTATTTTGTAGATCAAAAATGCTTGTAAGAACAGTGAAGAACTTTTATATGAAATATTCTTCTGTTCTACTATGGCCTATGTTGGACAAAGTACTTGATATTTAGAGTTTTTTTCTGAAATTACATCAATGTGTATATTTTTCTGTGTAATACTATATACACATAAAGTATCTTTTAAGGAAAATATTCAGTATAACAGGAAAACACTCACAGGACTAGTGTGTTCCTCTGGAACTTACTCTGAGATTTCCAGCTCTTTACTTTTCCTCTGCCTTCTTTGATGTAACATCTTTTTCCTCATGTTATATTTCAAAATCATTTGAAGGTTCTGGTGAAGAATCAGAGTTTGTTACAAAGATTTCATTCTGCAGTTGACCTGCAAGTAAATTGGATGGGCAGAAATTGGGGATACGGCATCGCTCTCTCTCTCTTTGAACCATGTGCCAATTATTAAATGCATTACTTTATTTATTTATTTAATTTTATTTATTTTATTTAATTTATAAACCGCCCTTCTCCCGAAGGACTCAGGGCGGTGAACAGCCGTAATAAAAACAATGTACAAAAATAGAATTTAAAAGCAGATTAAAATAATTAAATCATAGGCCGAATTTAAAACTCTCATTTTAAATCCAATTTTTAAAACCCCATTAAAACCAAATTAAAATCATTTATCCCATCAGAGCGGCTTGTTGGAATAACAGGGTCTTCACTGCATGACAGAAGGCGCGGAGGTCGGGGATCCTTCGTATGTCCGGAGGTAATTCATTCCAGAGGGCAGGGGCCCCCACAGAGAAGGGTCTCCCCCTGGGGGTCGCCAGTCTACATTGTTTGGCTGACTAGTGCTAGTGATTGGTTCACTAGCAAGTTATCCAATAAGACCTATTGAAAGTTTGAGCCTAAGAAGACCATCATCAATAGCCTTCATCAGTAGCTCTTGTTATCCCATACAACCAACCACAGAACAGATACTAAAATTACTGCTAGCAGAACCATTACATGATGTAGTTACTACCTTGCCTTCCGCAGCTGGTGCGAGGTCTGCTTAATGTAATGCAAACTCCCTTGTGAGACTAAGCATTACATTATGCACAGCTTTGGGAAATCTTTATGCACAGCTGTTAGGAAATACTGGCCTTTCTGGAAAACTATGCACCCCAAACACTGTTCTAAAGTCATCTTGAGAGGCAAAGCTGCCACCTTGGGAAATCTTTAATTCATCAAGCACTAATGTAGCCAGATGTGTTGAGGCTAATTTATTAATTTGGTTTTAAGGGATTTGAAAAGGAAACTTCCGATCTCCTTTCATTGGGAGACAACGATTAATTTCTGGAATTAATCGAAACCCACTAGCCGTTAAAGGGTAGGAATCAAAAGCTCACTTCTGTTGGAAACTTGAAGTGTGTGTGTGTGTGTGTGTGTGTGTGTGTGTGTGTGTGTGTGTAAATAAAACCAAAGGAAAACTGAGCAGTGCAATCTTTTGCATATCTATACATGCCATTCCTGTTGCATTTAGTGCAATTCACACCCAAGGAAAAATAGGTTATAATTTCAGTACTGGGATTCCTTTTTTCCATATTTTTGCATCATCACTGAGGTACAGGTAGTCCCCCCACTTAACGACCACAATTGAGCCCAGAATTTATGTTGCTAAGTGAGAAATTTGTTAAGTGAGTTTTGCCCCATTTTATGATTTTTTTCTTGCCACATTTGTTAAATGAATCACTGCCATTGTGAAATTAGTAACAGGGTTGTTAAGTGAATCTGGCTTCCCCCTTGATTTTGCTTGCCAGAAGGTTGCAAAAGATGATCACATGACCCTGGGACACTGCAACCTTCATAAATATGAACCAGTTGTCAAGCAACCAAATGCAAATCAAATGACCATGGGGATGCTGCAACAGTCATAAATGTGAAAAATGGTCATAAGCCACTTTTTTGTAACTTCAAATAGTCACTAAACTAACTGTTGTAGGTCGAGGACTACCTGTATTCTGAAATGCCAGTTCAGGGCAAACAAATAGACTGGGAAAGAGTACATGAGCTTGAAGGGCCAGAGACAGCAATAGCACTTAGACTTATATACCGCTTCACAGAGCTTTCCAGCTCTAAGTGGTTTACAGAGTCAGCATATTGCCCCCAAGAATCTGGATCCTCATTTTTCTGACCTCGGAAGGATGGAAGGTTGAGACAACCTTGAGCTGGTGAGACTCGAACTGCCGAATTGCTGGCAGCCGGCAGTCAGCAGAAGTAGCCTGCAGTACTGCATTCTAACCACTGTACCACCACAGCTCCTATAATCTGCATACGTTTACATATTATTCCTACAATTTAGATATCCACAATGGAATGTAAAACTGCAAAGGATAATGGTGTTTCACTTGGAATGAAAAAAAAAAAAGATACAATGAAGAAATCAAAGGCATGATGCGTTTACGGGATCATTATTTGAAATGTGTAAAAAAAAATCTGCCTTGACAGAATGCATCTTTTGATTTTCTAAACAGATTCCTTTAGCAGGAAGATAAGAACTTGAATTTACTACCAGAGTAAATCTGGGCAAGTCAGAAATGTTTCTTTCTCTTTTTTCCTATTTTGATTAGACATTCAGAATCTTCACTGGCAATCTTTTTGGTGCCTTCAGGAATTCAGCCTATTTTGTCTGCCAATTGCAGTATCCCCATCAGGAAATAGATGCTCCAAACATAATTTCTTTGAACAGTTCTTGCTGAGAAGGATATGCTTCTCAAGCAGAGTAATCCATGGAATAACAATTTCATGTCCCAGAATTCTGGAAGGTTTGTAATCTTAGCTTTAATCCATGTTTCGAAAAGACAACACAGATTGGAAGCATCTGCCATCACTGCACCTCCCTTAAATCCAAAGCAACAGATTTAGCATTAGGAGAAAGGAATGTGGAAGTGTTGGGGGTTTAAAAAATACCCTGTCTTCTTCTTTCTTCATTTAACTGTAGGGTATGGAGCAGGGGTGCTTTTCTCTGTGATCATCTCTAATAAATTCTTGTGAGGCTCTTTTGATATCCTACCTGCCTTAAGCAGAGAGCTCTGCCTCCAAGGTTCGGAGAGGCATGGGATCTATTGATTCAATTTGGCCGATGCAAAATCCTGCCTTCTTCCCTTCTTCAACCTTCCCACCTACCCATCCATTCATCATACTGTAGGATTATTGACATAGCTATCCTGAAGCAATAAATACTCTATTTGATCTGGCTTTGGCTTCTGAGATCTTCTGAGGCATATGGATCCTAATGGCTAGCAACTTTCGATTTTAAGAAAAGAAATATGATCACAAAATTATACCAGATCAGACTCCAATTCCGTACCTGCACCTTGGAAATGGTGGTGGACTTTAGGAGAAACCCTCCCATACTACCACTGCTTACAATACTAGAGAAAACAGTATCAACAGTGGAGACCTTCAAATTTCTAGATTCTACCATATCTCACGATCTAAAATGGACACCCAACATCAAAAATGTCATCAAAGAAGCACAACAAAGAATGTTCTTTTTGTGCCAACTCAGAAAGCTCAAACTGCCCAAAGAGCTGCTGATACAGTTCTACAGAGGAATTATTGAGTCTGTCATCTGCACCTTTATAACTGTCTGGTTTGGTTCTGCAACCCAACAAGAGAGACACAGACTTCAGAGGATAATTAGAACTGCAGAAAAAACAATTACTACCAACCTGCCTTCCATTGAGGACCTGTATACTGCACGAGTCAAAAAGAGGGCTGTGAAAATATTTACAGATCCCTACCATCCTGGACATAAATTGTTTCAACTCCTACCTTCAAAACAACGCTATAGAGCACTGCACACCAGAACAACTAGACACAAGAACAGTTTTTTCCCGAATGCCATCAAATAATTTGCTAAACAAATAATTCCCTCAACACTGTCAAACTAGTTACTAAGTCTGCATTACTATTAATCTTCTCATCATTCCTATCACCCATCTCCTCCCACTTATGACTGTATGACTGTAACCTTGTTGCTGGTATCTTTAAGACTTTTATTGACTGTTTTCCTATGACTATCATTAAGTGTTGTACCTTATGATCCTTGACGAATGTATCTTTTCTTTTATGTACTCTGAGAGCGTATGCACCAAGACAAATTCCTTGTGTGTCCAATCACACTTGGCCAATAAAGAATTCTACTCTATTCACTTTGCAAATGGTACCATCTACTGTTCTACAGTTATGGATTGCATTAGGCATAAGGCCTTCATAAGCCTTATCTTCATTGAAGGCATCTATTTCTTTACAAGGCTCTGGGGAAAATACTTCTGTTTGACACACTAGATCCATTATGACAGTTGTTTCACAACCCGACCACTGGACATGATACCACTCCTAAAATGCCCTTGACCATGTCATACTTCTTGCCAAGGTCTTCAATGGATGCCCCAGTTTGTTAAAATTAAGTGAGGCCCTCTGTAGACAGATTCTGGCATCAGAATGACAACCATAGCACAGCATGCAATCACTGATTTGCAAAGACACTTTCCAAGATTTTAAAGAATTACCAGGACCAGCACATGAGCCCTAAAAAAAATGCCTATTGATTTTATGATGTTGGCAATTTCTCTCACTTCTTCAATATAACAAAAATCTGAAAAGTGAGCCACTTTCTTAGATTTCTGCATTCCTTGGTTTGGGCAGGACTTTCTGCCTTTAGGGCATGCCCCTTTCACACAGCAAGTATCTTCAGAGCTTCAGCTTTGTTGGGGCAAATGGTTCAGATTGTGGGCACAGTCCATCTGCTTTGTGTTACTGTCAGATTTCTCTGTAGAGCAAGGGTGTGCAACTTTGGCAACTTGGAATTCAAGTCCCAGAATTGGCTAAGGAATTCTGTGTAGTTGAAGTCCACAAGTCTTAAATTTGCCAGTGTTGGACACCCCTTCTCTAGAGCTTTGTGTGGGTAACTGAGGGCTTCTAGCAAAAACTTGTAGACCAGGGGTCCCCAAACTTGGCAGCTTTAAGACTTGTGGACTTCAGCTGCCAGAATTCTCCAGCCAGCATAGCTGGCTGGAGAATTATGGCAGTGAAGTTTACAAGTCTTAAAGCTGCCAAGTTTGAAGACCTCTGTTGTAGACCATGAGAGTTGCTTAGCTCTGGCACTAGCCCTTGATCAGTTCAGAATTTCGTATCAGCTGCTCAGCCTTGTACAATCCTCAGCGTAAAATCATTTGTTAAGCAACCTTTCAAAGTTATGATGGTGCTGCAAAAGTTATTTATGACCAGTCCCTGCATTCATGCTCAAATTGGGGCCCTTGGCAACCGGCATGTATTTGCAATGGTTGCAATGTCCAGAGGTCACATGATCACCACTTGCATCACGTGATCATCACTTGCAACCTTCCCAGCCGGGGTCCAACAACCAAGTCAATGGGAGAAGCCAGATTCACTTGACAACCCCATGATTCATTTAATGATCATGGTGATTCATTTAATAACACAAGAGGAAAAAAAGGTCATGAAATCAGACACAACTCACTTAATAACCGCCTTGCTTAGCAATGGAAGTTATAGTCCCAATTGTGGTCATAAATTGAGGATTATACCTATATTGAAATTTTCTATCTGTAAGCTGTTAGGATGAAAGCTTTGGCTCAGACACTCACAACCAACCTCTGATAGTTTCATTTCTGCAGGCTGACAGTCACCTGCTATCTTATGTCAGCACTTTGATGCAAGCCCAGCAGATTTTGCTGGTGCTTGTTTCCTTTGCTGAAGGCCAGTTTTCTCATACATTAGATTTGTCTTTGGCACAAAATAGCCACTGACATTTCTCAGTACAAGGATTCAGTTATCCATAATTTCAGCCGCAGCAGCAGCAGCTATATAATTGAATAATAATACTAATAATAATACTAATAATGATAATGATACCTAGGATGCTGGCAGCAACCTGTATCAACCATTAGCACCAGTTAATGGTATTTGTGATATTATTATTATTAATAATAATAATAATAATAATAATAATAATAATAATAATAATAATAAAAAAAAAAATTGCCAGGGGCATCCAGAAATAAATGAGGACATATATCTCACTGCAGCCGTCATCTGCATTCAGTTTGGTAGGAATCTACAACAGGAAAATCTCTGTTTCCACTCAAACCATCCAGGGAGGGAACTAAAGTGACAGGTCTCCAGTGGGGAAAAAAATTGGCAAACTGCCAGATTCCAGGCTTCCAACCAGAGTTCTTAATTGCAGATGTTTCCAGAGCTGCAAAGTTCTTCAGATATCTGGCCCCATATTTGTTCTGTACAAACTGGCTTTCAATTTCAATAACAATAATAATAAGTAAGTTACAATAATTCCTCTCTACAGACCCGAGTTTCCTTTTTCTAATAGAATTGTTACTCCGTAGCTCTTATTTTCTTTTTAGATCCTTCTTTGCTATATGAAGCCTTGACTCTTCTCTTCTTCACTGTTTTCACCATAAACCACCAAATGTCCAGAATAGGGTTGGCCATCCCTTGGTGGATGCAGCTACACTTCTATTTCATGGGGAAAATGAAGCATGGTGATTGAAAACAGATGATGCCTACATTTTTCATGGATTATATGAGGTTCTTCATTTTAAATCATATTAGTCTGTCTTCAACCCTACTTTATGATCTTTGTGTGTCCCTAAGCCTAAATTGGCAGGCAACCATACTGCCAAAATGTGATATCATGATCATAGGAGCTTTGAGGACCCGAAAAAAAGGGGATTGAGGATTGATTGCATATTGCCCACTTCTGCCCTAAAGTAACACTATCATGGGCATTATAAGAAATAAAATCTTCATTCATTTGATTTGTGTGCCAATTAAGAGTGCCACAATAATTCCACATCTATATGAATATTACAACTGTTTAAAACTACTATACCTTAATTATTTGTCCCTCTTCCCCAATAGCAACCCCTTTAATTGACATTAATTGACAAGAGATGTCTTTAGTAAAGTAGTTTATTCCCCAGTTGTTAGCTGAAATTGTGTAAGTTTTATTTTAAACAATAGGTTATTTTAAAGGAGTGATTGTGCTGTGCATT
Organism: Pantherophis guttatus; assembly: GCF_059756535.1. NCBI lineage: Eukaryota > Metazoa > Chordata > Lepidosauria > Squamata > Colubridae > Pantherophis > Pantherophis guttatus. The sequence continues at coordinate 65,915,171 of NC_142068.1, forward strand.
TATGTTGAACTACAATCTGCATAATTTCCCAGTCAGCATAACCAATGGCCAAACTGGCTAAGGAATTATAGGAACGTGGTTCAATATATCTGGAAGGCACCAGGCTGAGAAAGTTTGGGTGGGACTATAAGCATATTTTATTCCAAGCATGATTAATGCATCATGACTCAGAATGCTGCTACCTCAGCAAGTAAAAGACACTTGCTGACACAGCACACGTAAATCATTGAGTCTGCTCTAGGATAAGTGAGACACACCCTAGTATTGTTGCTCATAAAAATGGCATAATGACTATGAACTATTTGCATGTCAACATCTTATGCATGATTCATAGCATGACCCCACATTTCATGCAACATGTCTTAGGTGCCTCCCAATTTTCCAAATGGTGACAAATTCCAGGAATATTATTATTGGGTTTACTTTCCATTGGAGGAAGAAGTACTGAGAAACCTGGATATTTTTATCAACCAAAGTATCCTTATAACTCACGCTGGAGAAGTTTATTTGGTCACTAAGAATTAACGTGGACTTGATGGTATATAATCAATCATCAGAAAGCTTATGAAATCTGCTGAATTTCAACTCCCGGAATGCCCCGTTATTGGTTATGCTGGATGGGACTGCAGATCAGCAACATCTAGAGGACTTCAAGTTTCTTACTCAAGTGATAGTTTGCTCTTTGTGAAAATATTCCCACCCACTGCAAGTCAAAAGTTTCATATTTCCAGAAACAATGAAGGTTCATGTTCATCCCAATTTACACACCTCTTGGTTCCCAATTATGAGGGAGGTGATTACAGTTCAGTGGTAGAGCACTTGTGTTATATCTGGAATCTATGGCATTTCCACTAAGGCGTACAAAAGCTGAGAAGAAAGATTCCTACCTGAGATTGCAATCAGATGCAATTGACATCTGCTGATTTAATTGAGACATATCAACCCAAGGTCAAAAAGCCCCTGAGGACATATCGACATGCCTTCTGTATTTTATGGATAGCTTTAGGCTAAAGGAGCCTAAAGAAAGATTTAGGAGCTCCATTTTCTATTTTATTACAGCTTGAGTTGCCCAAGGAAGTGTGTTTGAGGCACTTTCAGCCCTTCCAGGTAGACTTCACAGGAAACCAAAACCTGAATACCAATAGTAACTTTATTGTAAGGGTACAATAACAGAATTATGCATTTCATCCCTACCCTGCCTTTATTTTCCATATAACTAGGGAGGGTCCCTTAATGACATCCTATCAACAATTCCATTCCTCTTTTGGACTCAGAGCTCTCATATCAGACTTTATCCTTTTGCCTCCCGAGGTTATTCTCACATCCCATCACAGTGAATTACCATGTTCTATATCAGGGACCTACATATTGGTTCTTATGCTCTGGACCACTCCTTCCCTCTGGGTCCTGACCACTGTGCCAACCTCATTTTACTTTGCCTGTGTGGGTGACCATATTTGTGTTGCTTTTGTGAATGATATTTTGTAGCAACCAGTCAGATGGTCAACCATACAATGAGGCACAGTTCCTTAGCCTAGACTCTTAAGACTGAGAATTTCTCTTCCCATTAAATGCTTAACTGGGATTCTGTTTTACCGGGTATATGGAGTCGAGTTTACTAGACAGGTCTAAACACAGAACACCATGTGTAATCACTGCAGTATCAATCTATATGCAGATATGAAAATATATATATTAATATATTTCTCACGTCCAATCAAATCCTAGTTTTAATCTTTTCCAAAGAATATATTGCAGTCCTTAATATTGTACTTGGAACAAGCAAGTTCATTCCAATCCAATCCAATCCAAGTCGAAAAAAATATATCCTTTTCCAAAAGAGAACACAGTTAATAGTGATGTGTCTAGACTACACTTCATACCACACTTTTTGTTTGGTATTTTTTTTTTAAAGCCCTCTCAGCTAATTCCTTAGCATATTTTCTGTTGATTATTAAATTACTGGGGTGGATTAAATATACCTATGAGTTTCCTGTAGGGATTATGCAGATTTTTTTCCTCTATATATTGTGTTCCAAGTGCCTTTTTTGTTATACCTTTTGTTATACCTGTATATGTGCTGATTCAGTACAATGAAAGGATCATCAACTTCTAAATATATCAAATATCTTTAAAATATATTGTGGTCTCCACTCCCCTCTAGTCACAATACATCCCATTGGAAATCAATTTTTGCTATTATTTATTAGGTACAAGGGACTGTATCACCAAAAAAGATAGAATTCAGACTTGAAGGCTTTATAATCTAAAATAAATGTAGGGAGGAAAAACAGGAAAAGGAAAGAATTGCAGGGGAGGGTGTGAAGAGAGAGAGAGGAAGCTGAATAATATAAGGTCCTTGCAATGGCCTTTTTGGCATTACTCATTATGTCCATCACTATCACTTTGTATCTACCATCTTCCCATCACCACCATTTTCACCACTGTAGTTTTCCTGTTGCATGACATTATTTTATGGAAAATTCCCGAGTGGCCACACTACCATTCAGAAACTGTTTGTCTCCAGTGAATTCACAGAGGCTAAATAGATGATGGTATTCCACTCCATCAGAGCAAGCAGTGAGTTCACACAAGGACAAATTGTTGCCAGACATGACATCTTTCTACTCTTTGTTGTTCCAAACAAAACGGAGCACAAGAGGCCTTTTTGCAATCCTCCAGCCAATTTATGGGCCTAGCAACTGGGTGAACGATATTTGTGATTTTCTTTACAGGAAATTCTCCAGCAATTTTTCCAGTGACTTTTGCACCACTGGTCTTGATGCCTTGTTCTGGAATTTAGCAGAAACATACAAAACTCATACAGGCTACAAAATTCTAGAGGAATGATTGCACAATGAAGGACTGTGACAACACCACTTAGCCAACTTAGAACTACATCAGATTTTCTCTGAAAGTCCCTTTTCCTTGAAAAACAGCTATTATGCCAAAGATCCATATGACCACTAGGTGGCAACAGAGACAAAAATCCCTACTCATTGCTGCCACCTAGTGATTTTACGGAGGTCTTGCAGCCCTAAAGCAAATTCTCTTTTATCTGTCCCAAAAGTGCTTTTTCAAGCAGCAACTGAATTTTCTGGTTTTTCTTTTCTTTTTCTTTTTTTAAGATGTTTCATTTTTCATCCAAGAAACTTCTTGGATAAGAAGTGGAACGTCTCCAAAGAAAAACCAGAAAATCCAGTTACTTCTTGAAGAAGCACTTTTGGGATAACTATGATCTGGATGGCTGAGAATCTCCATAAACTTTCATCAGACTAAATGACAACTTACAGGAAAGATGCAAAAGAAATTCCTGGAAGTATTAACAAGGGACTAGCGGTGTATGCTAGTGCCGAAGTTGTTCAGGACATGACATCACAATAGGAACCTTCCCCCAGCTTCTTCCTGTACCATTTGTCAGTTTATCTGTACTCATAACCACTCGTGGTCTGTAACACTTTAAAAAAAAGGTTAATTAGTAGTACTGCCAAAAAGAAGAAAAATTGACAGATGTTCTAATTATTTTTCTTTCTCTTCTTTGCTCTTCTTTGAGTACAGCCTGTACCTCATTCATTGAGACATTGGCAACACTGTACATTTTTAATGCCAATTACCCTTTATACGTTGTGATTTAGTGGTTCATTAGCCAGTGCCAAGCTTTTTGTAACGGTGTTTGGCTGTTTTAGTACAGATGTAGTTTTTACAGAGAAACCTTTGGGCAGCCTATACTTTTCTCTTATCTGCATTTCAAAATCATTACATTTCAGTAATATTAAGGTTTCTGAAAAAGAATTACATGGCTTTTAGCAAGCACGATGCAGCTCTATGAGAAAACTAGAGGTGCGCATTGAAACAACTCATCTAGATTTTATAACTATGATCAACTCTGATTTGAAAAAGAAAATTCTCCTTTTTTACTTCTGAAAAGACAGTTCTTGTCAGCACTGCCTCAAGTCATAAATCTGTATTAATGACTTCAAGCATATGCATTTCTGAAGTATAAATATTCTATCAAATAAAATACACTGCACAGATTCAGAATCATAGGTACCTTGATCAGTGGTGGGATTCAAATTTTTTTACTACCAGTTCTGTGGGCGTGGCTTGGTGGGCATGGCAGGGAAGGATACTGTAAAATCTCCATTCCCACCCCACTCCAGGGGAAGGTTATTGCAAAATCCCCATTTCCTCCCAATCAGCTGGGACTCGGGAGGCAGAGAATAGATGGGGACGGGGCCAGTCAGAGGTGGTATTTACCAGTTCTCAAAATTTCCACTACCGGTTTTCCAGAACTGGTCAGAACCTGCTGAATACCACCTCTGACCTTGATACTGAAGCTGTTATGAGTTCTAAAAGTTCCTTCACATGAATTCATGTCCAGTTTCTCAAAAACTCCTTTTCTGTTCTTTGCATGGTTCTTTTCTCCCATGGAGATATCTACCTTGTGGTGGTAGAAGTGTGTAAAAGACACATTGAGAATGCATTGAGAGTAACATTGTTATCTTAGGAACTGTAAACTAATTTAGGAATTATCTTATAAATAACCCTAATTTAGACCTCATACCAAATGAAAGTAAAACAGTTTAAAAAGTAGTTGAAACTTCTTTAGAGTATAAGAATTCCAAAAGATCTAAATGTAGAGGGATTTTTAAAAGTGCTGAATTGTAATCACGACAAATTAATTCCCCTACTTAATTTTGGATTATGGAAAACTATGATAGGAAGGAATACTTAACTGGAAAAGCCTGGATACTAGAGGTCAAAGGTTAAGCTAAGGGAGAGTTCAAGATGAGAACGATCTTTGCCACTTTATTTTTTGATACATTTATGTAGCTTTCAATTTTACATACATGACTGAGCAGTGTACAAAGTTAAAAACAGAAAAGTGATGTAATTGACAAAAACAAAAAATAATCATTAGAAAACCATAAAAACCATAATCTTCAGGCGAACAAACTCAATTTTCTTATTATATTCTTATTATTATATTCTTATTCTTATTATTATATATTATTATATTTCTTATTATATTATATTATATTTCTTAATATATTGTAGCCACTTTGCAAGCTCCATAACCGCAATATCAGATCTCCATACCAGATAGCAAAATCAGGCCTTCAGGCCGCTCTGGAAGGCAGCAAGGTCAGGGCCCATCCGACCCACGGGCGAAAGATGTTCCAAAGAGTGGGTGCTGTGGCACAGAAGACTCTCCTCCTGGGTCCCATCAGATGTTGTGGGACGGGACCCACAACATGTCCTTCCTGCCAGACTTAAAGAGATTAGTAGGCGTAGGTGTGATTTTGTGGAGTTCTTGGTACTTTTTGAGCTTAGTGGTTTTTTGCAGACATTTCATTACCAAACTAGGTAGTATCATCAGTTCTAGAGAGGTGTGGAGCTTACTCTTATTTTTATATACTAGTGGCTTGTCCTTTCAAAGTTGGTGGAAGTAGTCTTGGTGATTCCTTGATAAAGCTGTTCGTTTATCATTAGCTTGTTTGCCTGAATTGGTAGTTCCTTGATTGGGATATTGTTTACTTCTTGATTGTTGGCCTAGTGTAAATTTTATTTATTTATTTATTTATTTATTTATTTATTTATTTATTTATTTATTTATTTATTTATTTAAATTTCTATACCGCCCTACTCCCGAAGGACTCAGGGCGGTGAACAGCCAGAAGATAAAACACATAAATACAAAAATTTAAAATAGAATAAAAACGAATTAAATAATTTGGCTGAACAAATTTAAAATACCCCATAATTTAAAACAGATTAAAATTTGCATTTAAAAAGGGGAGAGGATTTAGGCCAGGCCAGCTTGATGAAATAAAAAAGTCTTAAGCGCACGACGGAAGGTGCGCAGATCCGGGATCCTCCGTATCTCTGGGGGGAGCTCGCTCCAGATCGTAGGTGCCCCCACAGAGAAGGCTCTCCCCCTAGGGGCCGCCAGTCGACATTGTTTGGCTGACGGCACCCGGAGGAGCCCCTCTCTATGGGAGCGTACTGGCTAGTGGGAGGCTATTGGTGGTAGCAGGCGGTCCCGTAGATAACCAGGTCCTAAGCCATGGAGCGCTTTAAAGGTGATAACCAAAACTTTGAAGCGCACTCGGAAGACCACCGGGAGCCAGTGCAGCTCGCGCAGGAGAGGTGTTACATGGGAACTCCACGTCGCTCCCATAACCACCCGCGCGGCCGCACTTTGTGCCAGTTGGAGCCTCCGAGTGCACCTCAAGGGGAGCCCCATGAGAGAGCAAATTTTGGTCTCTCTGGATTAAGAGGGGATGGGGTCACTTGGAGCCTTGCTTCCTAACTGGCCACAGCAGTTGATTCTTGGAAGGTAGAAATTAAGTTGTGGACTTGGCAAAGCAGTGGAGCAAGTTGGAAGGCTGAGAAGATAAGAATATCAGCTACCAGAAGGACTATTCTCTGGAAAGAGAGAAGCCCCTGGAGATGTCCAAATTCCATATACTGCTTGCTATAGTAGCAAAAAACCTGGATGTTTTCAAATGCAGGCAAAATAATGACATAAAGCCTTCATTTCATCCAAAGGTCAGATGTAGAGGGGAGGCATGCAAAGCACTTACTGTCACCTATATGTGCAGAAAGGCTCTCAATGTGGGAATGTTTATCTAATTATGGGAAGAGGGGGGAAACGTTTTCCCCCTTCATTGCCTATGGCTGTTCATCTTCCCTATAGCAGTGAAGTTAATTTATAGCATTATCCAGCCATCACTGTGGCAATATGAAACTTGCCTCCACATTCTTGATATATCACTGCCACTGTGGCTGGATAGCTCTATAAATCACTTGTGTAGATAGTCTTATAAACTGCAGTGAAACTTTAACATTCATTCCTCTCCTCATATAGCCAAGGAGTATTTTTCCAGGTGCTGCTCTAGTGGACATGCTGGCCAAGGATGAGGGCACCAAACAGAGAAGACCGAGAGCCTTCTAAGAGTTAAAGAGCCAGCATGGTATAGTGGTTAATGACAATGGAATCAAGACCAAGGAGGGACAGGATCAATTAATCAGAATAGAGCTGGAAGGGACCGTAGAGGTCTTCAAGTCCAACTCCCTGCCACAGCAGGAGACCCTATACCCGTGATGTGCGAACCTACGGCATGGGTGCCAGAGGTAGCACGCAGCACCCTCTCTGTGGGCATGCAAGCTGCCACTCCAGTTCAGCTCCATCACGGATGCATGCATGCCTTCTACCAGCCAGCTGGTCTTTGGGTCTCTGTTGCAAATGCGGGGGGGGTGTCATGTGCAGGGGGCGGATCGTGTGCGTGGGGGCATGCGCACTTGCATGGGGGGGAGGGCCTGTAGAGGGCCTTGCATACATGCACAGGGGGGTGGGATGCCTGCGGGGAATGCGCACATGCATGGGGGTGGAACGCATGCAAAGGGCCACACGCATTTTTGGCAAGATGTTCATTTTTACAGTTGCAATTCTCCCTTTGAGGGAGAGTTGCAACTTTTTCCATCTTTCCAAATTCGCCTTAATTTGATCATTTAATTTGTTGTAATTGTCCTCTTTAATTGTTATACATCTTGCCGTTAGTAATATTCCTAAATATTTACTTTTTTTCTTTATTTGAAGACTTATTCTCTCCGTCAATTCCTTTTTCCTGTATTTTGGACATATTTTTTACTATCATTTTGGTTTTTTCCTTATTTACCCTCAATCCAGCTATTTCCCCATATTCTTCCAGCACCCACAACTTCTGAAGGCAACTGTTCCACTAATTGTCCTCACTCTCAGGAAGTTTCTCCTTAATTCCAGGTTGCTTCTCTCCTTGATTAGTTTCCATCCGTTGTTTCTTGTCTTGCTTTCTGGTGCTTTCAAAAATAGGTTGATCTCCTCTTCTTTGTGGCAGCCCCTCAAATACTAGAATACCATGGATTTTTTATTAGCTGACTTTAATGCAATCCCTCTCTCTCAACCCAGCTGATTTTGTGAGTTTTTTTATGGAGATAAAATGAAGGAGAACTCCGTGTGAGCTGTATGCGATATAAGGGAAAAGGTGGGGTATCAGTTCAACAAATCATTGTTTAATTAAAAATTATTCCTCTTTTCTTCCTCCTTGTTATGTCTCTTCTCTCTCAAAGGCACAGTATAGGGTTTATTTTCCTCACCCACACTTATTTTTTGTGTCAACGCCGGCTGCAAGAACAATACATACCCTTCTGAACTACTCATACTTTTCAGCAAAATCTGTATGAAGAGTGGGCTGCCATGCCTTTATAAGGAAGCAAACATTTCTTGTAGAAAAATAGAATCAAGATTTGAAGATAAATCCCAGTTTAAGAGGTATTGATACCAAGCACTGACAAACAAGGCGGAGCTGGTTAAGATAGAACTGTAAGGTCACTTGACCACAAACAGACGTATTAGTTAAAGATTAATTGATGTGAGAGGTCAGGTCTTGCCTTCTGGCTGATAGCCAGGTAGCTTTTTGTCCATTTTGTTTTTAACATGATCATGTTGTCATGACACGTTACACAGGCAACAGGAAATACTTACTGATAACACAGGGTCTGGATAATAAGATCATATAGTTTAGTCAGTAAGTAGTCATTTGGTTGTATCCGGGCTGTCAGGCTCATGAATTTCCTTATTATGTGCTGCCCTTGTTTATATGGTCAGATAAATTCCCAGCATTTTTTCTCACAAAGCTTCTATCCACAAATTTGTACCAAATTCCCTTTCTGACTAATTTATTTTGTTTGGTACTTAGATAAAAGAGAGCAGAAAAGAATAACTAAAGTAGTTAGATTTTTTTTTCTGGTAGTCTACAATATAATGCACCAAATCACTATTTTCTTAGTCATGGGTAAATACACCTTGATCATTCATTAAATGTCTAATATTAAAACATATTTATATATTTATATATAAAGCTATAGAGCTATAGAAGTATGCATATTTTTTTAAAAAAACATTGGGGTCCAATTGCAGAAAAACAGATGGGATAAGAAGACTGAATCTATATAATTGAATCTATTAGTAGGAACAGTCAACTTTTGATTGGTGAGTGCTGCGTTCAAGCTGACAGTCAGAGTTGGTTACACATGCCAATAGATATCCATTTTGGACAATTGGATTTTACTTTGTTGTTAAACTGAAGTATGCCTGCATTAGGAATTCTACTATGCTTTTCAAAGAATTTCCCTTTTCAAAATCAAAAGATTGGAAAAAAAAGGATTTAGTCTTGGTCCTGGGGTCATAATCTACCAACACTTGATATAATGAGTAATTTTAAACTTTCCAGATGTTAGATTACAATTTCAATCTTGGCTGATGGTCATGTTGTCAAGAGATTATGAAAGATGGAGATGCTGAACATCAGAAAAGCCACACATAAACTCTACATTCCTATTAAGTCAGACATCTATTTCATTCAGGAAGTTTAAGAATGAACTTTTATCGTCATTGCAACTAACCATAAATATTATTTTACAGAACAGAATGCTCCCTGACAGCTGGAAAAAGGTTAATATAGCATTTATTCCTAAAGAGGGATATGATTTGACTTTAACAAGAAACTAACAAGAGCCATGATGGCACATTGGTTAGAATGTAGTATTGTAGGCTAACTCTGCCCACTACCAGCAGTTTGATTCTCACCAGCTCAAAGTTGACCCAACCTTCCGTCCTTCCGAGGTCGGCAAAATGAGGACCCAGATTGTTGGGGGCAATATGATGATTCTCTAAACCACTTACAGAGTGCTAAAAAACATTATAAAACTGTATACAGGTAGTCCTCAACTTACAACCATTTGTTTAGTAACTCTTCAAAGTTACTACAGTCCTGAAAAAAAGTGATTTATGACCATTTTTCACACTTATGACCATTGCAGCATCCCCACAGTCACATGATCAAAATTTAGATGCTTGGCAAGTGGTTCATATTTATGGTGGTTGCAGTGTCCCAAGATCATGTGATCCCTTTTTATGGCCTTCTGACAAGCAAAGTCAACGGGAAAGCCAGATTCACTTAACAACCGTGTTACTAACTTAACAATTGCAGTGATTCACTTTACAACTGTGGCAAGAAAGGTAGTAGGGCAAAACTACCTTTTTTTGGTAGTTTACCAAAATAGGGCAAAACTCACTTAACAACTGTCTCACTTAGCAACATAAATTTTGGTCACAACTATGGTTGTAAGTGAAGGACTACCTGTATAAGTCTATGTGCTATTGCTATGGCTGTTTCTATTGACCAATGTTGAATAATGGCTACAAATTGTTTACCATATTTGTGGCTGAAAGGTTGAAAATAATTTTACAGAAATTTATTCATGAAAATCAATGTGGGTTTTAACATAAAAGACAATTTGGAGACACTATAAGAAATGTTTGGATATTTTGGAATATTTGGGGCAACACAGTGAAAAATAAGCTGCACTGATCTTCTTAGATGCAGAGAATGCCTTTAACAATTTTAACTGGATTTTCTTGTTTAGACTTCTGGAACAAAAACCATCAGATAATTTAATTTTATGGGTAAGATTGATTGATACCCCAAAGAAAGCACAAATGATTATTAATAGAAAACTAACAAAACCTTGTGAAATTCAAAAAAGGGAAAAGATAAGAATGCCCACTGTCTCCATTGTTTTTCATTTTACTTCTTGAGGTAGTGACATAAGACAAGATGTGAGAATTGTGGGACTAAAGATGTTCATCCAATTACCAATGAAGAATTTAGCAGCGAAGGAAAAGCTTTCTTAAATAAAAATCTTCAAAATGAATTGTGGGTGGCGCCTTATAACGCACTAGACAAAAAGATTGAGGACAGTGAATTTATAAGTCAGGGAGAAAGAAGGCCAGCCAACGGAAAAACTGAGGCAGTTGTGCAAAACCTGATCATTGTGAGGTGATGATGAGGATGACTGATTATTCCTACCTTTTGATTTACCATGTTTTTGTTTCAAAGATTAGTAGGTAATACTTCAGGAGGAAAAATACATTGTTTAAGCAAAGGCACCATTCTGTATATTAGGGCAGAGTCAAAATTTGCAACCTAGAGACTGAAATAGGCAGCGAGAAAAGAGAGATACAACTAGTCCATTAACAGAGCATCTGTAGCTCAGCCTCTGAGGATAGTTTAGGCCTAACTGTCTATACTGCATATGCTAGCGGGATGTGATCAGCATTGTGAAACTTAACAGACAAGATTCATTAGGCTGTTCATGTATAAATGGCACCAGAATTCTGAAGCTAAGAAATTTCCTTGTTAATTCAAATCAATAGGACAATGTATCTATATATCTCTATCTCTATCTCTGTCTCTGTCTCTGTCTCTGTCTCTGTCTCTGTCTCTGTCTCATATCTATCTGTCTGTCTGTCTGTCTGTCTGTCTGTCTGTCTGTCTGTCTGTCTCCAAATAAGAAAAACATGAGGGATATATATTGACAGACTTCTTGGGAAATCTATTATTTGGTTCCAAAACTTTTACTTTTGTTCTGAAATGCTTATTTATTCTGAAATGCTTCCTTTGGAATGGGGTTTCTGTCTTAATTCAATTACGCAACTTAATTCAAAACTTGAACTAGAAACTTTTGGCTTTAGGCCGTGGTGAAAACATCCAAATCAAAGGGTTCATTTAACATCTATGAGGCCCAGGGCATAAATTCAATTCATACAGTATGGAGGTGATCTTGAGAGCTTCTGTCAATACAACATTTTTTGAAATGCCAGTTGAATAATTCAAAAGTTTCCAAACAAGGAAAGTTATGCAATATTAAGGACATCCCAGCTACAGTAGCTTTGATTCATTCTGCTTTGAATTATAACAATTTTTCAAAAATAAAACCAATCTACTAAACAGATGGAACATGGAGGAAGATAAACTGCTTTGGTTTTCTTCTTGAGAGGTCGGTAATAAGCACATTTTGCTGTTATTGCCAGGCAAAAATTCTTTCCTTGCTAGCCTTTTTTCAACACATGCATGCCCATACACATGGAAGTACACATACACAGCAGTGGCCTCAGCATGTTCTGGTGGTTGCCTGTCAAGAGATATGTTTCATTATGATTCAGAGGCGATATATCAAAATAACAAAGTCTTCCAGCTGAATATTTGATTGCGGGTGTGGGAGGGACTAGCACTGTTGTGGAAGAAAATGGGTGGGAGAATCCCCCTTTCTTCAGATTCATATCAGTGATATTGTGTTTCCCTGAAAATAAGACCCTGTCTTATATTATTTTGAACCCTGAAATAAATGCTTGGCGTTATTGCCATGAGCTCAAAAGCCCGATTGGGCTTATTATCAGGGGATGTCTTATTTTGGGGGAAAGAGGGTAGTTTTTGAGATAAAACACCAGGTTCTACTTACAACACTGGTAGCCTGCATTTTGCTCACTGCTCCTCCTGTGTAATACAATAATCTGTTGGGAAACAACAAGAGAAGGGGGTGCTACCATTTTTGGTAGGAAAGGGCTCTAGATCAAGCATCCAGATGTGGCTAAATGTCAGCTCCCAGGAGCCTCAGCAAAGAAGACCAATGGAAAGGGTTAATCAGGGTTGAACCCCATAACATCTGGAGAGCTGCCCTTTTCTTAATAGAGTGAAACATGATTGCAGGCACTTAAAAAGAGGATTGCCAAGAGGCCTTGTGCTCACCTCACTTCCTGCAAACGTGGGCTCCAGACCATTTTTCTGCACTGCTTTTCAGTGTTGTATATCCCTCCTTCTGTTGGTTTAAATGCTACTGTCTGGTTTGCCTGGGAAAATGAGAAAAATGGTGCCTTAGAGGACTGCTTAAAAAGCTGTTATCCAAGCATCTCAGATCAGAGAGCATTGTCCTAAACCAGTTTAGAGTCAACCCAACGGAAGCAAAGGAGGGGACCAGTTTAAGGGTATAGTCTGGACATGTCCCAAGGCCCCAAGCAATCTTTATACACCTACTGTAAATAAATGAAGGTATTATTATTTAATTGAAACAGTCTCAGACTGTTTTATATTATAACAAGTATCTATTTTAACCTTGCAAAGTAGGAACGGTGTTAAGTTTTAAAACAGGCTTTATTAAAGAGAGATGTTGGTTTAGGTCTGAGGTTATGCCCTAAACCTTGGACAGACCCCATTGCCCCAAAGTTATATTACCAAAAATGCAAAATTCATCCTAGCCAAGTCCCTCAATAGCCTTAACAAATCTATCACAATCTACATCTCATAGAGTCAGATTGACGGCCATCAAGCAGCAGTTTTTGCTGGCAGGTTTTAAATATAATTTACTTTGGCCAGTCTTGAGGTGGGAAACATTGCTTGCTTGTTTGATTTACTTGCTTATAGAATTTCTAGACCACTTCAGCCTTAAGAGTCTCTTAAGCATTTTACAAAAGAGCAATAGTGACCTACCCAACCAAGTAATAAGATGCAATAAAATAATTGACATTCCTGCCACTTCCAGTCTGCCACTTCCAATTGTACAACAGCTAGGTTCCAAAGGACTTGTGGAACAACTAAGTTTTTAGCAATTTCTAAAAGGCCAAAATAACTTCATTGCCTTGGTGGGAGGAAGCTGTTCCGTAGCCAGAGATCCCCCAGAGAAAATGCCCACTTTTAAAAACCCTTTCTTTCTCATCTTTGGTTATGGGGCCTTCAGCAGACATTCTCGTTTAACTCAGATTGGGCAAGTAGCCGCTATCGACGATAAGCATACTCAAAGATACAGATTCGTTTCTCTAGAAATTCATAAGACTTTTAATTCTTTGGAATAGGCATAATTCTTTGCAGTTCTGTCTGCTTTTGGCTTCGGGAAAGGTTTTTCTATCAATTCTAAACTGCCAATATAGCAGAGCTGAGGCTGCGTTTAGAATCAATGGCAATCATCGCTCACCGATAATACTACAGTGGGGAAGCAGACAATACTCATATTTGCCATTTCTTTTTTTTTTTTGCAAAAGCAATTGAGCAGTTTGCTGAATTTATGGCTGATAATACTTCAAAGGGAGTTTTCATCAACAATATTGAATACAAAATAACCTTATTTGCTGATAACGCTGGATTTTATTTTTTTTTAATCTTGTAAGAGCTGCAACCTTTTTGCTTGCTCAGCTTTCTTTCTTTTCAGAAAAACTCCTGGATTAAAGGTCAACTGCAACAAATCTGATTTAGGGTAAATCTGCACAGCAGCCTAAGCTGCTTTTCTCCCTTGTTTCAAGATATTCCTGAAGTTGATTTTCAAAATTTCAGATTGCCAGGAAGCTGGGCTGGTACTCCCACTGAAGTTTGGCCACTGCAAAGCCTGACTAGTTATTCCCTTCTTGCTCTTCTTATTTATGCAAAAGGGCTAGCCTCCCTCGCTGGCCTCTGGACACAAATCTCACAGTGCCTACCTTTTCATTTTAAGGTCAGAGCTTCTTATTAGTCTCTGTGCCTTTAGTTATTGTGTCAGAGTTCGTTGCAGAAATTAAATCCAGAAAGCACACACAGGTAAACTGATTCAGCAGGATTCATTAACTTCTTTTTATACATATAATACATGAAGATAAATGTACAATACCAATATAGATTCTTCTTCAATGTAGTAGCAGTTACAAACAAAACACAGGGCAGGAGAGAACAGTTAGTTTCATTTCAGCAGAGCAAACAAGTTTCAGTTTTTCTGCACAGACTCAGAAGCTGCAGACTAAGACACACCCTGGCTCCAGTCTGTCTCCCATCCCAAACAGCCCTCATTAGCTGATTTAGTTACCATGTCCTATTCCAGTTGATGAATATACTCTGACATATTGATTGATTTTTATCCCGCCCTTATTGCTTTCTAAGTAACTCAATCTGGCAATATTCCTTCCTCCTCTTATTTTCCTCACAGCAAGAGCCCTGTGAGGTAGGTGGGGCTGAGAGAAAGTGAACTCCTCTTGGTGTAGTGCAGTGGTTAGAATGCAATATTTCAGGCTAACTCTGCCGACTGCCAGCAGTTCAAACCTGACTGGCTCAAGGTTGACACAGCCTTCCATCCTTCCGAGTTCGGTAAAATGAGCATCCAGATTGTTGGTGGCAATATACTGATTCTGTAAACCCCTAACAGGGAGCTGTAAATTTCTATGAAGTGGTATATAAGTCTAAGTGCTATTGCTATTCTAGGTCAGCATCTTAATCATTACACCAGAGTGACCTTTTGCTGTTACAGATGTTTCCCATTACGGATGCCTTCATACCTCCTCCTTAGTTCCCTATTTTGACATGAATGCAAATTCTTTTATTGTTTTTCCATTTATTTCCCTTACCTGAAATAAGGGAACTGATTATTTCTTCATTCATACTTCCCGTATCAGATCCATGTAACTCTGCAGCAAGGAAGCATTTCAGAGAGAGTTCAACTTCAGTTCAACTTCAGAGAAGCAAAGTTTGTGGCTTTCTTCCAATGTGTTTCTGTTGCAAGTTAAAGATTTGGGAAGGAGAGGCTGGGAAGGAGGGACAATATTGTGGACAGGGAGTGAGAAAATAAGGGGAACATACTTCATTCAACCTGGGCAAAAAACTGAGAGAGTGCCCACTGGGAAGTTCCGAAAAATCTGGCTTTTCCAGAATGTAAGAAAGTAAATTTAGTCTAATGCAGCGGTGTCAAACTGGAGGCCTGCGGGCTGGATGCATCATGCACAGGCCACGCCCACCCCAACTCCATGAATGGGAAAAACGTCGGGAAACGTCATGTAATGGCAATGCGACACCACGAGTTTGACACCCGTGGTCTAGTGGTTAAGGCACCAGGCTAGAAAGCTGGAGATTGTGAGTTCAAGTCTGACTTAGCCAGGAAAGCTAGCTGGGTGACTTTCACACACTGTCAGCTGAGTCCACCTCACAAGGTTGTTGTTGTGGGAGAAATAGGAGGAGGAAGGTGTTTGTTCACCGCCTTGTATTATTATTTGTAAACCTAATAAAGGACTGAGTGGCAGGATGAAGTTTAGATGGGGTGAGAAGCAGACAAGGAAAGGTCATTGATTTAATTGTTCAACTGCAGATTTATTTTTTATTTTTAAATGGAAAGTGGTTGCCAGTGGACAACATAGAAGCCTGGAAGGCCAGATCGATTGTCCAGGAGAGTCCTCAGCTTCTGGAAAAGGGAAGGCATGATAGGTGCTGCAGCTAATAAGAGCTCGGACTGCTAGTAGAGTGGAAGGAAATAAAGGTAGTTCCTGATTTACGACCATCATTGAGCCCAAAATTTCTGTTCTTAAATGAGACATTTGTTAGGGTTAGGGTTTGCTTCATTTTACGATCTTTCTTGCCACAGTGGTTAAGTTTTAATTATTATGATTAAGCTCTGCTGGCTAAGGAATTCTGGGAGTTGAAGTCCACAAGTCTTAAAGTTGCCAAGTTTGGAGACCCCCGAACTACAGCTTCAAAACAAGGCAGGGGATTTGCAATGGTCTGGAAGTGAGGATGAAGTCACACATCCCTGTATTCAAAAAAAATCAGTGGGCAGCCCCGTGAAACAAAAAAGTTCAGTTTCTCCAGCTTAATGCTTACATTTTAATTTTTAAAATATTTGTCTATACACCTCACAAAATTTATTAACCGATCAGTAACAAGAAATGACAAAATATTAGTGGCTAAAATTAAATGGGATCATAAATCATGGTAAACATCACATTTATCCCTTTAGGCCATGCAGCGTTTATAAAAATGCAAATGTTGCTGTTCTTGTTTCTTCTTTTCTTCTTTTTGTTTTGAAAAGAAATGGAAACCATAGCAGTTGCATAATGCTTTTTTTCTTTTTTCAGGGTGGGGAAAGGAATTCAAATGTTTGAAGTCAATTTGGGCAGAGAGAAACATTTTGCCAGACCTAATATCAGTACATAAGATCTGCTGCTTCTCACTGGTAGTATCTCTAAAGTAACAATATATCAGGTTTCAAGACCTCCCTAGAACATATCAAGCTGTTATGGATTCCCATTTTAAGTTTCCTCTAAGTCTTTTATAATTATCCACAAATAACTTTTTATACAACTGTCCTTGGGGATAGTTACAACTGTTTCCTTCATTGCTAGACACTGTAATACACAGTTTGCCTACTGCCTCCCACCCCCCAATCAACTTTAGACTTTTATCATATTTTATGTATTTATTTGTTTGTTTATTTATTTATTCATTCATTTATATTTATTATTTATATATTTATATTTCACCTTTCTGGATTGCCCATGTCCCTCAAACTAAGCCTGAGGAACAAAAAAAGATCTGCCATATTATCATTCAACTTATTTAACTAAATGATTTATTTATCTGTTATACACTTAATTGACTAATGCTACATTTGGAGAACAGTAGACTCTAAGGTAGAATGGAAAACAGATTTGGATATGACACTTTCTCCTCCCCAATAGACATAACCGGTATTAGTGGGATTGGCTGCCATCAGAACTATTTTTGTTCTTTTCTTTCTTTCTTTTTCTTTTTTTTTAAAGTTTTCCTTTGAAGTTTAATACCATTGGCTTAAATGGTGATTTCACATTAACCCAGCGGTGAAATCAGTGCTGGGTTGCTACCGGTTTGTCCCGGATCGGGCGAACCGGTAGCGGTGACGGTGGCGGCAGGAGACTCCACCCCCCCACCCGGACGCCTCTGCACATGCACAGAAGTGTTGTGCGCATGTGTGAGCGCACACGCATCCACGAGCGAACCAGTAGCGACAGGATTTGAAACCCATTACTGGGTGAAATCCAGCCGGATCTATCCAGCTCATGCGAACCGGTAGCACCAGTGGCGGGAGGCTCCGCCCACCCACCAGGACATCGTTACGTCCCATTTTTGGCCCTCTGCGTATGCGCAGAAGGCTCTGCACATGCGCAGAAGAGGCACACACGTTCCCATTCCCAAACCACTAGCGAAGGTAAATCGATTTCACTGCTGCATTAACCCCTAGGTTGAAGAGGCTGGGGAGGAATTTTCACACAAATGTGGTTCACAGACCTAACAGTGTCTATATTTCAGAAAACAGCTCTCCACATTTTTGTCAGATACCCCAAAGCAATCTCTTATGTTTTGTCTAGCATTAATTTTTCCTGAAGTTCTCAAGAACGGTAATGCTGCTTTGATGCATAAAGCCGAAGTAGAGAACACAGCTTGAAAAGACACTTCTGAACCTGTGTTGTCTAAATCAGCCCCCCCCCAATTCCTTGGGCCATGGGCCACTACCGGGCCACGACCCGTTCAGAACCGGGCCCTGGAAGCAGAGGGCGAGCACGTGTGTGTCTGCAGCTCGTGCAGTGGGCAGGCCAGCACATGCATGCAGCTTCAGTTGTGCAAGCTGCGGGCATGTGTGCCTGCCACTTGTGCAAATGGAGCTGTTGTGCTCACTCGCCACTCATGTGGAGCCATCCCCTGCCCCCCCCCGCCCAGTCCGCAAAGCTGGAAAGGTTTGAGACCACTGGTCTAAATGGCTCCCATAAGGAATAATGTCTCACTGAAAAAAGCCAGCTGGAGGACCTTGGAACAATCCCTCTCTTTCAGTCCAAATTAAGGCAGGATATAAACAAACAAACCAATAGACTTCAAGGAACTGCAATGGGGGAAATGAAGTTGCCAAAAAGAGTTTCCTTTTTATTGTATTAATGCTAAGTTAAACATGTTTTCTTCATTCCCCAAAGATCCAGCTATTCTTTTGAAGAGAGCCATTCCAGGATTAAACAGTTGTAAGAGAAGAGGGACGAAAGGGTCCCCATTTTTTATGTATAGGTTTTTCAGCAGGTGGTTAAGTAGTTATTAAGTAATTTATGATGAGCCTTGATTGCCTGAAACTAATTATTGTGCTTTGGAATGCTAGTCATACCTACGTTTTGTCATATAAGTGCTTCCAAAAGCCAGGATGGTCTAGTCCAGTGATGGCTAACCTTTTTGCCGTCGCATGCCAAAAGCGGGGGGAGTACGGGTGTGTGTGTGTGCCCACACCCATAATTCAATGCCCCACATATATGCACGAACCCCACTCCTCCCCGCACACACACACACTTTTGGCACGTGATGGCAAAAAGGTTACTGGTGGGCCTGGTAGGCCCATTTTTCACCCTCCCCAGGCTCCAGAGGCTTTCTTGGAGCCTGGGAGGGTGAAAACGGCCTTCCCCACCCCTCCAGAGGCTGGAAACGGCCCATTTTCTGACTTCTGGTGGGACCGGAAGACCCAAAAACCAGCTGGCCAGCACGCGGATGTGCGCTAGAGCTGAGCTAGGGCAACGCTCTCATGCCCACAGATATGGCTCCGCATGCCACAGGTGGCATGGGTGCCATAGGTTCGCCATCACAGGTCTAGTCAGTGTGTAAAAAAATATACATCCATCCATGTATACATATATATTTGATGATTGCCATAAGCACTGAGGGGATCTGCAGTTCTGTTTTCAAATACTTTTGCGAGGTTTTAAAAGAACGCTTTAGGCATTCTTTTAGCATGAGAGTGATATTTTAGCAGTTTCACAGAAAGCGGAAAATCCAAGGAAGGTATTGCATTATACAACTCCTCCTTGGCATTTCTTGCTGCATTGCTTTTCGTTTTACAAGTAGTCCTCAACCTACGACCACAATTGAGCCCAAGATTTGGGTTGCTAACTGAGAAGTTTGTTAAGTGAGTTTTGCCCCATTATATGACTTTTGGCTGTTAAGTGTGGAAAAATGGTCACAAAATGGTCACAAAAGGGGATCACATGATCCCTGGACACCGCAACCATCATAAATATGAACCAGTTGTCAAGCACCCGAATGTAAATCACATGAGCCTGGGGATGCTGCAATGGTCATTAGTGTGAAAAATAGTTGTGTCACTTTTTTCAGTGCCGTTGTAACTTCAAACAGTCACTAAGTGAACTGACTATCTGTATTTAATTGGTAGAATATGGAGAACTGCAGCTTCAAAAGTGCAAAATTTTCTTGAATTCAAAAAAGGAAGGACGCAACAATATGTTTCCCTCAGTGGTGAAATCCAAATTTTTTTACTACTGGTTCTGTGGGCATGGCTTGGTGGGCCTGGTGTGGCTTGGTGGGCGTGGCTTGGTGGGCGTGGCAGGGGAAGGATACTGCAAAATCTCCATTCCCACCCCACTCCAGGGGAAGGATCCTGCAAAATCCCCATTCTCACCCCAGTCCTGGGGGAAGGATATTGCAAAATCTCCATTCCCACCCCACTCTGGGGCCAGCCAGAGGTGGTATTTGCCGGTTCTCCAAACTACTCAAAATTTCCGCTGCCAGTTCTCCAGAACCTGTCAGAACCTGCTGGATTTCACCCCTGGTTTCCCTTTTTTCACTGCAAAGATAAAAGGTAAAGGTTTCGTTTGCCAGTCAGGTGCAACTCTAGAGGGTGAGGCTCATCTCCGATTCACAGCTAAACAGCCAGTATTGTCTGAAGACACTTCCATGGTCATGTGGCTGGCATGTCCACAGGTAGTCCACAGCTTACAATAGTTCCTTTAGTGACTGTTCCAAGTTACAATGGCACTGAAAAAGTGACTTATGACCATTTTCACACTTATGACCGTTGCAGCATCCCCATGGTTTACATTTGGATGCTTGATAGCTGACTCACATTTATGACAGTTGCAATGTCCCGGGGTCTCGTGATCCCTTTTTGCGACCTCCTGACCAGCAAAGGCAATGGGGAAGCCTGATTGACTTAACAACTGTGTGACTTAATTTGACAACTTCAGTGATCCACTTAACAAATGTGGCAAGAAAAATCGTAAAATGGGGCAAAACTCACTTAACAAATTTCTCACTTACCAACATAAATTTTGGTCTCGGTTGTGGTCGTACGTTGAGGACTATCTGTATATGCTAAAGGCACATGGAACACCGTTACTTTCCCATCAAAGTGCAAAAGTTATTTATCTACTGCATGCTTTTGGATGGCTAGATTGACAAGGGATGGGGCAAGAAACGGGAGCTCATGCCATCATGACCTTCTTAGGTCTTGAACTGCTGACCTTCCGGTTGACAAGCCCAGCGTCTTAACCACTTCATTTAAATATCAGAATATTTCCTCTTTTTTTCTGCATAAATGAGGAGGCCTTTCACTGGAAAAATGTGTCTTAAAATATCTTGGACTTCGTTGCATAATAACCCAAGGAGATATAATCATATTATGGCCATGTTTTAATGATCCAAATATTTACAGCCAATCTTATTATAGTTAAGCAATGCATTTATGAAAACATCATGAACCAAAAAAAATTGGTATGATTCTATGATCCATTCCAACGTTAGAATTTCATGTCCTAGAAGTGAGACCTTAATACATGTTTCATTTGTCCCAAAAGTGCTTTTTCAAAAGGCAACTGGACTTTATTTTTTCCTTGGAAACGTGCTTCATTTCTCATTAAGACCAATGAAAAATTGATCTGCCTAATTTAAATCAGTGGTGGGTTCCTCCCGGTTCCGCCGAGCTGGTAGCGGTGACGATATGACATCACCGAACCGGTTCTGCCCCCCCGGTCGCCTGCCCCCACAACTCCCGCGTTATTCTTACCTTTTATTTGGCCCCACCCCCAATCTATTGCTGCCTCCTGAGTCCCAGCTGATGGCTAGAGGGAAAAACACTGTTTAAACTCTTGCTTCGGGGCTTCAAAGGGCTGCCCTACAGCTGATCAGTGTTAAAAGAAAACAAATGAGTAGACCGGTGCCTGCAAAAATAAATGGGTAGACCAGTGCCTGCAAAAATAAATGGGTAGACCAGTGCCTGCAAAAATAAATGGGTAGACCAGTGCCTGCAAAAATAAATGGGTAGATCGGTACAGCTCTGCAAGCAGTTAAAAGCCTGGTAGACTAGTACCTCTGCTAAATCCTAAATAATTGTCTCATGACCATCAAGCCACGCCCACAAAATAAGCCATGCCCACAGAACCGGTAGTAAAAAAATTTAGAACCCACCCCTGATTTAAATGCCAGGTTACACCCAAAAGAAACAACTGCTGTAGTGAATATTAGTGTTTGATGTTATCCAGCAATGTTCTCTGAAAACCTGCTTGAGAATAATGGTTGCAGGGCTGATAAAAATAACACTCCTACTGCCGGTTCTGAATAAATGATGGGACTGTTATTAACAAGGAAATGTCCAGATTCACATTAGGTTCATAACCTGAACAGCACGGGACAAAGTATCTTGGATTTGAAGCTCTTAGCTTTTTACCCAAGTCAATTATTGAAAGTTTTCATCAAAGGCAGCACTGCATAGAATACACTGTACTAATTAAGACTGGTAGTTATGAAAGCTGGAATCAATTTCATAAGAGGAGGAAAGAGCTTTTTCATTCATTAAACTTGAGAAATACTTCACCTATTCTTCCTTTTCTAGGGCTCAGCCTCAAGCAGCATCTCAATTCATCTGAACTGAACAAGTCACAATATCTTGAAATATTTCTGAAAATGCACCTAACATCGCTCCCTTTTGTTTCTAGGCACAGTGCCCTATTTCTCCTCAAAGCTTTGTCTTCCAAAGTAACCATAAAGTACAGTGTACACATATAAAAAAACAAATATATTCAAAACAATCTACTCCACAAGAGCCACACAACTGAAGCCAGAGAAGGTGCTCCCCAGCAGAATCTATAATTAGCAAGTTTGAAGGCAGCCTAATCATTTGCAGCATCTGCCATTTGCACTTTTCAGTCCCTTCACCTCCAGAATTCTGTCTTTTCTTCCAGCAGTCAGTGCTGATTAAACTCAAAAGTAACATTCACTTGTTGAGACAAAAGTTAATATTCAAGGACAGACAGTCTAGAAACGCAGGGAAAAATGACAGAGGACGAGCATGGACGAGCTGAGCTGATTACAAATGCTAGAAGAGAGATGGAAAACATGACTCTCCAAAGCTACAAGTATTTATTTATTTATTTATTTATTTGATTTGATTTGATTTGATTTGATTTGATTTATATGCCGCCCTTCTCCGGAGACTCAGGGCGGCTTACAATGCTTTTTTTTGTATATACCTGCTTAGTAGGGCTTCTTCCCCCCCCCCAAGTGGTGTTCTTTTTTATACAAAGTCTTGCTTACAATATTGCTTAGCACATTGTAAACCGCCCTGAGCCTCTGGAGAAAGGCGGCATATAAATCAAATTTTAAAAAAAAAGTCAGTTTATTGCCCCCAAAATCCGGGTCCTCATTTTACCTACCACGGAAGGATGGAAGGCTGAGTCAACCTTGAGCCTGCTGAGATTTGAACTCGCAGTAATTGCAGGCAGCTGGCAGCTAAGTGCTACTTAACAGCACTTTAGTCCGCTGCACCACCAAGGCTCCTTGAATATAAGGAGACGTTCTAAGCAAATCCAGAGGAGGAACTGAACTGTGGCTTGAGCACTGCAGTTGATTTTTTAACCTCCTTCCTCCCTGTTCCGTACCATGTCAATTGTGTTCTGTATCCAATAGGCAAGAACAAACAGTGGAGCTCTCCAGAGTTTTGCTGAACTCTTCATCCTGGGCCTTGAAGAAACAAATAATTCAGTAGGGACACTAATGCGGGAATAATCTCAATAAGGATGATCCCTATTCATGCTAAGGAATATCTTCCTTTTTTTTTGAGGGGGAGGGGAGGTGGATTGTGTGTTTTTTATTTTGCACATTTAGTTATTTGTAGCCCCATGGATGTTTTATGACCAAAGTAGGAATGAAGAAGCAATTTCCATATTTCCCTGTTGTAGAAAAACCTTCAGAATGTCAACATAATTTCTCATTCCGATGTGTGGCGGTGCAGTGGTTAGAATGCAGTACTGCAGGCTAACTCACTACTCACTGCCAGGAGTTTGATCCTGACTGGCTCAAGGTTGACTCTCTCAGCCTTCCATCCTTCCGAGGTTGGTAAAATGAGGACCCAGATTGTTGGGGGCAGTGTAAACCACTTAGAGAGGGCTGTAAGGCAATATGAAGCAGTATGTAAGTCTAAGTGCTGTTGCTATTGCTATCAATCACAGTTGGCATCTAATGGGGTTTCTCCATAGGGAAAGAGAGCTGTGTCCAGGTAGGATGAGATTCAGCAACAATACAGTAGGAAGGAAAGGCTTCCCTCCTCAACTTTTCCAAAGGGACAGTTTCGTTTTGTTTTGCAGTTATGTAAACATGCAGTGAAGAAGGAGAAGAGATAATTTTCATAGAGTGAAATTCTCCAAAATAGCCATTAGCACAGAATGCTTTTTATGTCTCTCTTGGTGAGGCATCTGCATATATCAGAAAGTGCACGGGCTGTTTGCTCATTGTTATGGCAAGGAGTGATTGGAGAATCTGCACTTATTTTACTTCTCCCATGTCCTAGTATTCAGGGCAGTGGTGAAATCTGAACCGGTTTGCTACCGGTTTGCTGGCCGCGCTGCACGCCAAACGCACACTGCGTGCGCATGCACAATGCACACCATAAGGAGGCTTGGGAAGGTAAGTAGAATAGCAAGGAGGGGATCAGCTGTGCCGCACGATTTAGCTTTGCTAGATTTCCTGCTTTCTAGCAAAGCTAAACCCCGCGACACAGATGATCGTCAGAAATACCGGTTCGGAGGAATCGGTAGAATTTTTAAACTACCGATTTGACCGAACCGGTAGTTTTTATCACTACCGGTTTGCCCAAACCGGAGCTAACCAGTAGCATTTCACCCCTGATTCAGGGGTATCCACCAGTGAAGGGGATCGAGGTGGCAGCTGCTGTAGTGCAATCAAATCTGCCATCTCAATTTTCTGAATTCCCCAGTTCAGGGGAATGTTTCTCTTATAAATGTGGGCTGTGAATAAAATTCTCTTTTACGACTCTGTAATCCATTTATTTTGGGGAGAATGGATGGAGCTGTGCATTTACTGGTTGGATGCCCTTCCTGACACCACATGGAGCTGACAGCAAATATTTTTTTCTTTGCGCCCTAAACATCTCCCGCTACCTAGGACTGAACTCTCAACCTTCTGAGTGGGAGGCGAGCATCTTCACCACTAGGCCGCCTCACCACTCAACATGGGCTATAGTGATTAACACTCACTAATGTTGAAAAAATAACACTGAGTACTTATTACACAAGTACAGTAGACTACTGTGATAACTTTCTTTTTCTAAGTGGAGATGAGAAAAGGATAAAACGCAGAACGATCTCAAGGGAGATGAATAGATTCATAGAAAACTTGGCTCAAGACTAATTACAGCTACCTTTTCAGAACGAACATGTACTATTTCAAGAGGGCATTCAGGCTACAGCAAAATTGGATTCTGGACAAAGGTGGATGGTAGACATCTATTGTGCAAAAAATGAAACTCTTGTTTGCGGCAATGATGCATCATACTGAACTATTGAAAACATGATGTTTTGAAAAATAATTAGACACAGTAGCTATTCTGTTTTGGCCAAAATGTTGTTGATTACCATAATTCGGCTCTACACTCTGAAAAGACCATGTGCAGAATGGATGTGCAGAATTGACAGATGATAAGTTTTAAATAAGAATTAGAATCAGGTCAGGTACAGTGAATCTTGAGTTTTAGACTGATATCTGTGCAGCAAAGGTGTAAATCCATGGCAACCAAACCAGACCACAGAACATTGCATGCATGTTTACTTTGACAAAACCCAACAGGTAGAATAGCTACAAGTTGCATTTGAGAAAGAAAAAGACAGTTTGGATGTGAAACTCTCTTTCAAATAAAGAATTGATCCAATAGGATGTATATCCCCAGTGCATGTAAATTAAAAAATAATGGCACCAAGTAGACTGTAGGAAATACAAACTTAATCCATCTGGTTCTTTGCTTTGGGATTCGAATAGGATTATACTAGCTTTCTTAAGTAGATTTGATATCCTTTCAGCCAGGAAAAAGAGTAAGTAGAAAGAATTAGGACAGGGATCTGCTAAACACTCAAAAGACCCATTTCCCACAGAAAAGAAAACATCGGGAGCCACAAAACCCTTCCCGTGCGTGACTATTTCTTGAGCAGCCACAAAACTAGCATATGTAGTTCTGTTTTCTTCTGAAACATTTCTTTTCTTGGATTTATCCATGGTTGCCTACCGGGGGTTGAAAAGCTCAATAAATCACGTGCCGGCAGATGTCGCACATTGGCGGTTGTGATGTATATTTTGAGTGACAAGGATCCGCAGCAGAGGGGTGAAAGAGCCACATGCGGCTCCAGAGCCACAGGTTGCTGACTCCTGAATTAGGACATGTGTGTTTGATACCTATTTTTCAACTTATATATGTTGATAGAAAATTTAAAAGTGAAGATTTATATTTTCAAAGAATCATTATTAGGGTTTTTACAGACTTAGTTCTCATCTGAAGGACAGAGACTATGCTGCATTCTTATTTCCTGACATGGCAACATTTAGAGGGGGGAGGGGAAATCTGAGCATCCTTGTCTGCCCCTTTTGTATTAACATTTTTCAAAAGCTTGAGAAGCTGTTTGTCTTAAGAAAGCTGAAGAAAGCAGCTTTCTGAATTGCAAGGCCTTCTATCCTGGGAAATAAAAACAACAACCCCCCCCCACGCCTCCCATCATTCCAATATTCTTAATTCATAGCAGTCGTGGGCCGAACTAATCTCAGCAGCCACCGAGAAGAGCAAGCCTAGATAAAACAGAATGCCGAAGCTCAGCACGGCACCGATGGGCATTGGTGAAAAGGCCAACTAAGATCAGAATCATTTGTCAGATCATTTATGAAGCCCAGAACACAAAATCTTTGTCATCCAAACTGGGCACAATGGAGAAAAGCATGAATGCCCCCCCCTCCCAAGCTCTAAAACGAAAAGGATTACCCAATCAAATAGGCTTGGTTTTTCATAGTGTATGACAGATAAAGATGAAAACAGTCTTTGCAGACATAATTAAAACTGTGTCATTGGATTAAACTTCCAAACTGTTCTTCTGCAACATTAATTTTCCCACCTCTGCAGGTTTGGTTTATTTTCCATTCCTTGTCTTGCTGAAATTTTACTTATTTGTTTATTTGTTTACTTAATGATGTAAAAATGAAAGCCAGAAGGGCTGCCCTTGATCTGGGTATGTCCTCTGTACACAGAGGCTGCTTTGAAGCCAGCAGATTATCTATGAGTGCTAGTATTCTAGCCATATGGATCTATTCACATGCTGTATGTATGTATCTTCTCTCCCTATAGGTCCTCTTCCTCCCTTCCAATAATGAATTTAAAGGGACGATATCAGCTGATGGTCTCCTGTGAGAATGGGTTTCGGAATGATTCAAGTAATGAGTCATGTAATAATCCCTTCATGGCTTTGAATAAAGTTATATAGCAACTAGAAGAAAGTTTAGACCAAAGTTCACATACCATACAGATAGGCGGTAGTTTAAATCCTTTGAAGGTATGACTAAGCTGAGAATTCTGTCCAGGAATTTCAGCAGAAGGAGGTTGCTAAGTGGACATTCAGGCTATCTCAACAGGCAGGGACAGGTGGTCATCTTCACATGCTATCCTCCAATCCTTGACAAGGCAGAAAAATATGTCAGCATAAATTGCCTTGCCGCAATGGTTGAGTGGTATTCTGGTTTCATGAATGAGGGTGATCAGTTGAGCTATCTTGATAATTTTAAGACAGAACAAATTAAGGAAAGCAA
This sequence comes from Pantherophis guttatus, assembly GCF_059756535.1. Classification (NCBI taxonomy): domain Eukaryota; kingdom Metazoa; phylum Chordata; class Lepidosauria; order Squamata; family Colubridae; genus Pantherophis; species Pantherophis guttatus. The sequence continues at coordinate 65,942,710 of NC_142068.1, forward strand.
TTATAGGTTGTGAACTAATGACATTTAGTGCCCATTTAAAGTTACAATGGCACTGAAAGAAGTGATTTATGACCATTTTTTGCACATTTACAACCGTTGCATCATCATCATGGCCACTTAATCAAAAGTCAGACATCTGGTAACTGACTCATATTTATGACAGTGGTAGTGTCCCGCTTTTTGCAACCTTCTGACAAGCAAAGTCAATGGGGAAGCCAGATTCAACAGAGTTGTTTAGTCTAGTGAAGGACAGTACATCTGTATTGAAAAAACAGATCCAGCACCTTTCTAAAACAGCTTTACACACACACACACACACACACACACACACACACACACACACACACAAGCTGGCCAGTATTTTGGAAACCACCAAACCAAAATGGCCATGATTTTCAGTCACCAAAGGGGATGGTGACTTCCACTTTAATTTATGCTAGTCATTAGGAACTGGGCAGATCATATATTCTGACTGTACTATCAACCACATTTTCCTAGACTGTAGCAAACAAATTTGTTGGGTGGGGGGGAACCGACACAAAACACTTCTTTAAAACTTGAACAGCTAAAGGCAAGTTTAAAATGGCTCAACTGTGTTGAGAGAATAAGACAAAGGCAACATCATGATGATAGTTTACGTAAAAGTGGATATTGATCTATATATTTTTGTGACTGCCTGAATCAGGAAAGATTGGACCCAGGTCACCAATTTTGTTTGATTATTATTTAAGTTTACTATTGTAATCAAATAAGCTCCAGGTGTTTTCACATATTATTTGATCCTTCTCATATTATTATTCTATCCTTCCATCCTTCACTTCTCCTTCTTTAAATAACATATATACAGTACTGGGAAATTTATTTATTTATTTATTTATTTATTTATTGGTTCGATTCATATGCTGCCCTTTCTCCGGAGACTCGGGGCAGCTTACAATGGGTTAAGCAATAGCCTTCATACTTTTGTATATACCTGCTTAGTAGGGCTTTCGGCCCCCCATCCCAAGCGGTGTCCTTTTTTATACAAAAGTCAGCTTATTTATATAAAGTCAGCTTATTGCCCCCCACAATCCGGGTCCTCATTTTACCTACCTCGAAAGGATGGAAGGCTGAGTCAACCTTGATCCTGGTGAGATTTGAACTTGCAGTAATTGCAGGCAGCTGGTGCTACTTAATAGCACTTTAGAATCTGGATGAGATTCTGTTTTTTGCAGGCTGTCATTTTATTCTTAATAAAATTCCTGTTTTATTCCTAATTTTAAAAATACCTTAAAATATTTTATTCTTATTAAAAAGAGCCAAGGTGATGCAGTGGTTAGAATGCAGTACTGCAGACTACCTGCAATTTAGCAGTTTGAAACTCAGCAGGCTCAAGGTTGATTCAACCTTCCATCCTTCCGAGGTTGGTAAAATGAGGACCCAGATTGTTGGGAGCAATATGCCGACTCTGTAAACTGCTTAGAGAGATCTGTAAAGCACTGTGAAGCAATATATAAGTCTAAGTGCTATTGCTATTGCTATCTACAGCTATCTTGGGTCAGTGTTTAAGCAGCTACCATTATGTTTTTGGTCTATGGAGGCATTCTTTGTCTATCGCAGTGTTTCTCAACCTGAACAACTTTAAGATGTGTGGCTGGGAAATTCTGGGAGTTAATGTCCACACATCTTAAAGCTGTCCAGGTTGAGAAATTCTGATGCCATCATTTTGAAAGAAGAAAATTGTGCAACAGAGCAGTACTTTAGAAGCTAGCAATGTTAGCTTAAAAATGAGGAAAAAATAAAAAATGAAAATGCCCCAATTCTTTATATTTCCCCTTGACTTTATTTATTGATTAAATAAACTACCCAACTCACCCGTAGGTGACTCAAAGCAGCTTACAACATTAAAAAAATTTAAAAGATCCACTATGTAATAAAACTGTTTTTTTTAAAAAAAACAAAAAACACCCATCCCACTCTCCCACAGCAGGAACTTTCTTCAAGTATTTGCTTTCAAACTTTTATCCGAAAGTAAGTGAAGTCCAGCCCACCAAGAGAGAACAGAAGCAAATCTATGCAGGTTTATTTAATCTGTTGCTTCTGTCTGCATTGGATATGTTGCCAGGGAATGTTTAAATCTGTAAAGGAGCCAGTAGGGAGGGATGGGCCAGTCTAATGCATAGCTGAATTTGCCTGACCCTTGATCAACAGAAATAAGATATGGGGTTGATTGCTAACCCGAGATCTACCCATTTTGATCCTACCAGAGATCTACCTATTTTGTTTTAGGAAGGTCTCTCATTTCAACCCTTGCTTTGCTTGAGAAATTAGATACACCACTAAATCATGCCCAAACTTTTGCATAGTTTCTGCTGCTATAACATTGTTTTGGTTATGATTTATAGCCCCTGCTCATTTAATATTTAAATTTGAGATATTGTTTTTATCTAATATTTCAAAAGGAGTATTTAGTATTAGATTATTTGATTTCCACTGAAAATTCATAGAAGAATCATGAGGTTGTCTGAGGTTTTTAAATTTAGCCAAGCTCCATCCTAGAAACAGCCTCTAAGTTAGGCACTGATTTGCTGTGGCTTCAGCATCCTATATAAATAAATATTTTTTTCACTACTATGAATTGGTGCTATACCGATTATTGATTTTCATATAGGAAATGGGACGTTCCTGAATGTTTGAAGTTGCATGCAGTCACTGAAAATTCATGCTAGGTTAAATTGGATTTGAACATGAAAACATTTGGCATTACAAAGATTCAGTGGCTATATTACTGTGTCTGCAGCATGTATAGCTAGTTTTGTTTGCTCCTAAGGAATATCAGTGGATCAGGATGATTATTTTGAGTAAGATCCCTTTCAGAGTTTTAATAATCCTGCCACTAAAATACATTCAGTATATATGGTGTTAGAATTTTTCAACTCAAGGAAATTTTCTTGGTCTTGGTTTAGCAAATGTCATGGGAGCCGCCTAGTGGTCATTTTGTAAAACTACATAGAACAAATTAAATAAGTACTCAAATGCTCCTTGGAACATTTGACCAACAGTCCCATCTGTTTGGGTGGGTGGTTTTATGTTTTATCTGTTTTTTATATGTTTGGCTTGTTGTTTTTTGTTTTAAACACTACACAGAGTCCATTGCAGTTGGGTGACTATAATAAATTAGCTTGGGGTGAAAATAAAAGCAACATACGGGTCTATCGTTCTTCCCTTTTATCAAGAATCCCCTTTGGTTTTGTTTTTTTTCCCCCTGAATAAAAAGCAAGGAAATTGAAAATGTGAATACAAAAATCTGAAATCATGAAAACCAAGACAGAAAATTGATTGCATTCTCTAACGGTTGCTGTTTTTGTTTGCCCTTAGCCTTAGTTTTTGTAGAGCCCTGGAGTTCAACAAAACAGGGTGTGAAAAACCCTAGTCAGAATCCACTATATCTCCTTGCCCTTTTCTTAATTTTGCCTCCATTTCGGCATCCAAACCAGCATTTCACAACTGGATGCCCCCCCTCACCCCCCCACCCCCGGCCCCAACTGACATGAGCAATTCCTCCTTTCATAAATTTCATAATGGTCTTGCAATTACCTCATTTTTTTTACATTTTATTCCACCACCAAACAAAATCGTTTGGTGTGCATTTCATGAGAAGTCCACAGTAGTTCTCTACCTGGTATCCTCTAATTCAGGGGTGTCAAACTTGCCGTGTTACGTTGCCGTCACATGATGTATCGTGACATTTTTCCCCTTCACAGAGCTGGGGTGGGCATGGCCCAGGGGTGGGTTCTATTTACCTTTACTACTGGTTCGCAATGGGGTCGCACGCCCGCATGCGCAGAAGCATTTTGATGATGTCGGGGTCAGTGGGCGGAGCCTCCCGCTGGTTTTACTACCAGTTCTATAGAAGCAGTGCAAACTGGGGGCAACCCACCACTGGTGTGGCCTGTGCGTGTCGCATCCGGCCTGCGGACTGCCAGTTTCACACCCCTGCTTTAGATATTTTGGGAATTATAGTCCAACCCAGTTAAAGGACCCTTCAAGAAGACTTATACGTTTGTTTTTGAATTCGCATCCAGCTCATCTTATGAAATTCAGCTGTTTTGAAAGTCAACTCAATATTTTCCATTTGAGAATGTGGAATAATATTTTCCATTATTTGCTCAAGCTTAATTATCTGAAACAAAACTTGTTTCAATCTGAAATGTTGCAAGATATTTCCATTTTCCTTTTTTTACCTGACAGGTGACTTCTGTGCTATCAAGTCATTTGCAACTCCTATCAACCGCATCGATAGATTTCTCGATGACAACCTCTCCCTAACCTGGCCTTGCTGGGTTTCCATTGGTACATTCATTGCTACTGTAAATGAGTCCATCCACCTTGCTGATGTTCATCCTCTTCTTCTCTATCCTTCCACCTCCATCAGTGCCTTTTCCAGAGGGCTCAGTCTTCACGTAATGTGTCCAATATAGGATAATTAGAACCTGGCTATTTGTGGCTCTAGTGAGAACTCTGGATTAATTTGTTTGTTGACCCACTGCCTTGTTTTCTCGGCTCTCCACAGTATTCTCAAGAGCGCCTCAAACACCAATGTTCAAAATCATCAACATTCTTCCTATGCCACTTCTTCAAAGTCCTTGATATGCATCTCACATCAATCTGTAACTCATATCAAAGGCTTGTATCTTGCTCTGCGTCTCATGTCTCCCGGCACCTTTCTCCTGATTAGTCACATATATTGGAATTCCTGAGAAGATTGTTTTAATCCATCTAATCTTTCTGGCATTCCAAAATGTCTTCCTTATTGATGCCAAGAAACTGTGGGTGTTCCTGTTACCTTATATAAGACACAGGAACTTTGGATGTGTCAAACAGCTGCTATAGTAGTAGCATAAGTAAAATAAGCAAAGGTAAACAACAACAACAAAAAAGTCCAGAATATATTGTATGCTGTGTTTTTGCACACTAATTAAGTGGACAGTGTTTGTCTGGGATGAGGGGAGGGGAGAGGAGAGGAGAGATTACATGCATTAAAATATGAGCTTGATAGACACTATTTTAATGAATATGTTTTCCCTCTTAATAAATAGGTATATAGAATTTAGGGAAAGGTATAAAAACGGGGACCTGGTTCAATAACAGTAACTATGAGAAGGATCTAGGAGTTCTAGTGGACAATCGTTTAAGTATGAACCAGCAGTGCGTTGTAGCTGCCAAAAAAGCCACTGCAGTTCTAGGTTGTATCCTTGACATCAACAGAGGAAATACTATCAAGATAATGTGAGGTGTTAGTACCACTTTATACTGCACAGGTAAGACCACACTCGGAGTATGGCATCCATGTTTGGTCACCACTATACAAAATAGATGTTGAGACTCTAGAAAGAGTACAGAGAAGAGCAAAAAAGAGGCTGGAGGCTAAAGCATATGATGAACGGTTGCAGGAACTGGAAATGTTTAATCTAACAAAGAGAAGGACTGGAGATGACATGATAGCAGTCTTCCAACATTTGAGGGGCTGTCACAGAGAGGAGGGGGGTCAACCTATTCTCCATAGCTGCTGAGGGCAAGATAAGAAGCTTCAGACGGAAGCTTAACCAAGAGAGATCCAACTAGAATTAAGGAGAAATTTCCTGTCCATGAGAACAATTAATCAATGGAATGGTTGTGGGTCCTGAGTTTTTAAAGAAGAGATTGGACAGCCTTTTGTCCAGAATAGTATAGAACAGGGGTCCACAAAAGTTTTTACCACTTTAAGAGGTATTTACATAAGACAGCCAGGAGAGGGCAAACTCTCTCTCCTTGTGTCCAGTATCCATTGCTAAATTCTCCGTGTAGAGTTAAGAAGAAAATTGAGTGCTTGTCAGATATTTGCTTACCACGTATATTTCTGTAACCACTGTTACACGTCTAAGTCTCTGAGTGCTGTGTTTTGCTCCTGCGTTGTCGTCTACTAGAAGTCATGCTGCAAACGCTCTGACAGTTGACAAATCTTTTCGGCACCGAGTGCTGAAATGGGAGTGCGCACGGGCAGAGGGGAGCGCCAGAAACCAGAAGAGCAGCTCCCTGATGCACACGCACAAGAGTGCAAGAAACTGGAAGAGCAGTATTCAGGGGTGCATGTGCGCACCCCTGAAACACACATGCATGCGTGAAGATCAGCTGGCTGGCACGCATGCACATGCCGGAAACCGGAAGAGCAATGGGTGTCTGCTAGCCTGCCTGAAGAGATGGATTTGTGTGCCAGTTCCGGTACATGTGCCATAGGTTTGCGGGTATAGAATCGGGTATAGAATCTCCTGCTTGAACAGAGGATTGGATTTGAAGAACTCCAAGGTCCCTTCTAACTCTGTTATTCTATAATTCTGTAAATATGAGCTGTATTAGAGACTAAATATGTAGGAAGTCCTAACATTTCCACTGCTGAATAGTGATGTTGCTGAAGTTCATAATTTCTTATTCAGAATGCTCACTGCAGTATTGTCTCCAGTGCTTTCAATGTGAATTTTAATGTGAACCAGACAAGACAGCCATCCACTCCTAAGCAGTGCTACTGACAGTAAATCCAGGAGGAAAACCTTTAGTCTCCCAGGTGCCTGATATGTAGCCACAACAGATGAAGGGCCAGGAGCCTCAAGAAAATGATATTTCTCAAGGTTCTATAATTTCCAATCACATCAAACAGGAGATGACAGGAAAGGCACTTAACCTTCTTTCCATTTGTAGACAATACAAATGTACTTTCAATCTGCCTATAAGAACTTCCAGCAACCGACAGCGTGCATGATTAGGCATATTTGTAAAGTTACAAAGCTACCGTGCCTTCAACTGGTACCTGCAGAAATTTGCTAAGGCACCTCCAAAGCTCTTGGCACCAGCAAACAGCCTGACTCAGACAGCAACAGAAATGGGGTTCATGCCCCCTTTTAAAGGGCAGCAGAAGTTATTTCCTTTTCTGTGTCTCCCCCCCCACCCCTGGGCAGGCATCAGCTAATTTGCTCAGCTCATTACTGGCCTTAAGAAGTAAAGAGAAATTTGAAACACTGCAGACTTAGCTAGTTTCTCAACCAGCTGCCTGGCAGAGTTATACTCTATCTCAGTGTTGGTGAACCGAGTGCCGAAATGGGAATAGGAATGGTCTTCCGGTTTCTGGTGTACACATGTGCACTGGCCAGCTGGTCTTCGTGCACACATGCGCACCAGAAATCAGAAGATTATGTGGCCGGTGCACATGCGCAAGCCAGAAACCGGAAGAGTAGCCGCCCGGTGCGCGCATGCGCACCGGGTGGCCGCTTTTCCGGTTTCTGGTGCTCTCATGCAAATGAAGACCAGCTGGCCAGCGCACCAGAAGCAACAGGAGCACCAGAGCAATGAGCAATGGGTCACGTGCCTGTAGAGATAGCTCTGTGTGTAACTTCTGGCACATGTGCCATAGGTTTGCCATCACAGCTCTAGCTTATCTGAATAGGCAGGTAGCAGTAAGAATGAAATGGTGGGAGTGAAGGAAAGCTGCATCAGGGAAGGCAAGGTAATAGAGGAGGAAATGGAGGAGGAAACAGAGAGGAGAGCAGCTTTGATGAGATATTGATTTGATGAGATATTGATTCCTACTGCAGCAAAATCCTGAGCTGCCTTGACTCTTTTACTGGAAAAGCACCACAAAACTGTCTTGCCAGACGAAAGAAAACAAACATCCTTGTGTTGGAAGAAATGTCCATCTGGGTTCAGTTCCAAGTGGGAAGAAAGACACTGGAAACATGGAGATTGCTTGGAAAGATAGATTAATGGTGGACAGGACCATATGGTTTAAGGTCCTGGGCAAAAAAAAGCACATGGGTGAGAGAGGGAGAGAGATTTATACCCTCTCTTGGGCCCCACCTTGGAGCTTCCTGTTCCTGTGTAAGAAATGTATTCTGATTGGTTGTCAGACTCCAATGGGGCCATGCAGGGGTAACTTTGTAGGTTGTCTTGAGACCCAGGCTTGGTTGAATCTTGCTGGGTGATGATGTAATGAAGGAGCTTTGGGCAATTCTTATTATGGCTTAATGGCTTTGTCCTGGTTTGGATCTTGAGTGAGGGCTAATCCTATCATGTCCTGAGGGCCATGTCTTTTGTTTCATAGATAAACTGGCCCAGCCTTTGTCTTGTAGATAGATTGGCACCAAAATATCTGTTGAGGGGTGGCGGTGGCAGGGAGCTGAGGCTCTGAGTTTGTCTTTAGAAACATGTTTCTCCTTTAGGAAAAATATAATATTCTGCCTTTTTAATATTTCCTAGAATATTTTCCTAGGAGAGGGGTGGGTGCTAACTTCCTACACTTGCATGAAAGAAAAAGGTTTCAAGTCTTCTCTCCATTGTTTCTTTTCATGGTGATGGAATTGAAGCAATTGGTGGTGGCAGGAGAAGGAGGTAGGCAGGAGGAAAGAGGCTTTTATGGACGCAGTTGCTTGTTTGCATCTGAAGGTGTGTGTCCACCTGAATCTGTTTAAGGGAGGCTGTGTGAGGAAAGATGTTATGTATGAGGTGCAAAGTTTGTGACTCTGAATGTGTACAGTACTTCTCTATGGGCTGGTCTTATTTGCTGCTTGATAAATTCTGACTTCCTAGATATGAGTCCTTAAGCCTCCAAAGTTATCTACCCTGCCTTTGTTTATATCTAAAACTCAGGAGCAATCTTTCTGACTCACAATTGCATTCAAAGAGTTTGTAAAACATCAAGTCCACTAATAATATTGGATGAATATCAGTTAACTGCAGCCTGTCTGAGCTACATTGAAAGAGAACAGAAGCAGTATTGTAAGCCGATGCCATCTTGTGGTTTTGTTAGCATATTACATTGCCACCATTGCCAGTATGGGATTTTCCCATGTATTTTACCAGGAAATGTAGATAAGCCAGACTCAAAAAGTCGATGCCCTCCTAAACATACTCATTCACTCCGAATGTTGATGCTTAGTTCTTATTCATAATTCCCATATTTCACTCTTTATATCTTTTTGTATTAAAATGTTATCCTAGTACGTATCACAGTATGTATACTGTATGTATCACAGTACATACAAAATAATCATCCAGTCAATATAATTCGAATGTTAATATACATGTTTTTGTTAAAATATGTTCTTGAACAATCTTTTTTCTTTTTTTTATCCATCATCTCTTACCCACATCAGTACTTTAAGTCTTATTCTTTTTTTTTACTTGCCTCCCATATTCTTCTCTGAAGTCTTTGTCTCTATCTGCTTCTACGTCTGCATCCTGACTGTTCAATCTTAAATTTTTCTCCCCTCCCTACCCTTTCCCACTATCTAATTTTAAAACTATCTGTTCTAACCCCTATCTCCTTTCCCAAAATATCATCCTGTTTCTCCCATTCTCTTTTTAAATCTTTTTAAATGTTTTCCTCCTGTTTGAATTCCTTTAAAGGTAAAGGTTCTCCTTGCATATGTGCTAGTCATTCCCGACTCTAGAGGGCGGTGCTTATCTCTGTTTCAAAGCCAAAGAGCCAGCACTGTCTGAAGACGTTTCCGTGGTCATGTGGCCAGCATGACTAAACACCAAAGGCACACGGAATGCTGTTACCTTCCCACCAAAAGTGGTCCCTATTTTTCTACTTGCATTTTTTACCTGCTTTCGAACTGCTAGGTTGGCAGAAGCTGGGACAAGTAACGGGAGCTCACCCCGTTACGCGGCATAGGGTGAGCTCCTGTTACTTGTCCCAGCTTCTGCCAACCTAGCTTTTCTCTCCATTCCTTATGTTGGTTCCTTCTTTTCCTGGTATAATATTTTCCAGTTTTTGGTCTGTGCCATTAAATAATTCCATAGTTACCTTATGTTGTTTCTGTATAAAATCCTTAATGCTTTGGAACATCAGCTCCATCTCATTTAAAATTCCACTCATTTCCGCCTTGTGTTGCGTCTTATTTTATTTTAGTAGATCCCGTTTTTAGCCAATAGTCCAAGAACCATTTATTCAAAGCTGAGTTTACACAAATCACAATTCTTTATGTCCCATAGATAATCAGTCAAATCCATTTAAATAGACCAGAGGGTTATCCAAGCCTCCTCAAATCACTTTTATGAATTCGATCATATAACATAACATTCAGGGGTCTTTTTAATTAAAAAATCTTCCTTGTACTCATATTTAAATATTCAAGTCTCCTGTGGTCTTAGGATAGATGGATGTAATCCATTACATATTTTCACAGTCCTTCAAATGGTTATTCCCAGGCTTCACAATGTTGTTACTGGCAAGTCTGATTTTAATTGTTTTAAATTATAATTCAAGTAAAAAAGCAGTATTAATTTTTTTAATCCATAGTTCCAGCATTTTAAAATGCTTTCTCAATACCACGTCTTCTCACTTTGAGACTCCAATTTTCTGTATTTTTAAAAATATTTTTTTCCCTTTAATTCTTCTCCTTCCGGTTTAGTAACTTTTCAAAGTGCTTGTTCGCCGCTTTGATAAATAGTTCTGAATAAGTACTTCTCCTAGATTTTCTTGGGGTCAAATTTTAATAGATAATATCCTCTCACCCAGTTCACACACTTTTCACCAAAGTCCGCTCCTGCACAGTGCTTAGATGGTCATCGGCTGCCCCAGCTTTGTGGCAGCCATCTTTGGGCTACTTCTCCTCACCGTGGCTGAGAGGGAAAAAAAGCCCCGGGTCAGGCAGGAAACATGTGGCTCTCCTTGACCTTTCAGAGCTCTCCACTTTGTTTTGCCACCCCTACAAAATGGCTTTGGCTTTCAGAGCCCACCAATGGGGAGAATTTGGCACAGGCGAAATAGAGATACACTTCCCGAGATCCCAGAGATCTCACTGCAATGTCAGCAGGAAGTCCAAATTTGCTTAAATTGAGAGTGTGTCAGTGGTGGGTTCCTCCTGGTTCGGTCCGGTTCAGCCGAGCCGGTAGCGGTGACAATATGTCGGCTCCGAACCGGTTCTCTTTGTTCGGGAGCTGGGCCCTCTCACCTGCCCCCGTGTTATTCCTACCTTTTATTTCTTCTTTTTCAGCCCATCTGATAGGTGTGACAGAGTGGATTGACACACCTCAGCTGGGCATATTCATAACGCGCTTGCACGTGCACGATTGCGCGTGAAGCGCGTGCACGAAGAGGCAATCACGCGCGAAGTGTGTGCACAAAGAGAACCAGTAGTAAAGCCGGTTAGAACTCACCACTGGTGTGTGTGTGTGTGTGTGTGAGAGAGAGAGAGAGAGAGAGAGTGAGTGAGTGAATGAGAGAGAGAGAGAGAGAGAGAGAGAGATATGTGTCTTCTTGGGGTGCATCTTGGAAAAGTGTCAAGAGAAATGCTAAAAGGGCAATATGTTTGGGATTAAATTCCAGATGAAATTGGGTCTTAAGGGCATGGAGACATGAAGAACTGCATGGTTCTTGCATGTTTCTAAAAATCTTATTAAAATGAATGTCTAGAGGCAGCTCTTTAACTCATTAGTCCAGAGAGAGCAAAAGAGATAGCCTCCCAATGAGGGTCTTAGCATATTTAGCTCAGGAATAACAGAATAACAGAGTTGAAAGGGACTTTTGAGGTCTTCTATTCCAACCCCCTGCTCAGGCAGGAAAACTGAGGATGCCAAAATCTGAGTGGAGAGCCTGGTAAAGGTGTCAGAATAACAGAATAACACATAGAAGGGACCTTGGGGGTGGGACGAACTGTTTACCATTTCAGAGAAATGGCTGTCCAGTCTTTTCTTAAAAATTTTCAGTGATCGAGCACCCAGAACCTCTGGAGACAAGCAGTTCCACTGGTTAATTGTTCTCACTGTCAGGAAGTTTCTTCTTAGTTTTAGGTTGCTTCTCTCTTTGTTCAGTTTCCAACCATTGCTTCTTGTTTTGCCTTCTGCTGCTTTGGAAAATACATTGCCCCCCTTCTTTGTGGCAGCTTCTCAAAAGCCTGTTTTGTGACCTGCCTATCACACTCTTGGACAAAACTTGTGAGCCATTTCCTCCGTTCAGTGGTCCATGAAAGTACATCTATAGTATGCAGATGCAGATAATAAAGTCGAAAAAGGTGAACAACATTTTTACAGAACTATAGATACATTGAGGCCGGGCGGGCATGACATGGAGTGGCTGGGAGGGGAGGGGCCGGGCGAGGCACCCCTTGACATGAATGTCAAGTTGGCCATGCCCACCCAGTCACATGCCCACCCAGCCACGCCTACCCAGCCAGTCATTAGGGCAGAGAACCGATTGTTAAATTATTTGAATCCTACCTCTGTTATACATGTAAGCCCAGAAGAGAAATAATGTTATAGAATGATACAAATAAAATAAAGTTATAGCATTTGAATATTAAATTAGAACATTTTTAGTATATTTTTGTTCTCCCTTCTGACTACAATTGCTCTTGAAATCCAAGATTACTCAAGCTATGAATTTTTGAGTTTCTTTAAACTGGCTGTTAACTCCAGGAACTCAAAAGTTTCATTGCTCTGATTTTGGTTATTCCCAGCAACATCATGAGATTTCTATTTCTACTTTAGCTTGGAAATATTTAGGGACACACCCCAGCAGGGAGAGGGGGGGGAATTTCAGCCTTTGACCAAAAAGGAAAAGAAGCAATTCCTTGACTTACAAACCTGCCATTTATATTCTATGAAAAACACAGATGTTGGTACAGGCATGTTCTTTTTTAATATGATAATTATGGGCTGCAATTTACTGAGCTGAGGCAAGCCTACGTGCTCATTAAAACCTTTTCCCACATTAGAAGAATGACTGCCTGGGTTAGTTCGCTGTGGCTATTGCTAACTATTGCATATTATGGTACCAGAAAAAGAGCTTTATTACTACATATCAGAGCACTGACTTATTAAGGCTTCTGTTCAATTTATTCTTTTACTATTTTCAAACACAAGGAAGTTTTTGTCGTAAAATTTTTCATTGTCGAAATAGAGGGGTGGGTGTGGCAGCAAATCAGATTAAGGAACAACTTTGAGTGGTAGGCAGAATCAAGGTCCAGTATGTTGATGTGGTTTTAAAAAATCATACACAAACACACTTGAATATACAGTACATCATGCACACTTTATCAGACACAAGTTGTTAAAATAGGTGATACATTTGCCAATAAAATTGGCAATGCTGTATACATGCTTATGTGGGATAATGCCAGTACTTTGTAGAAGAAGTAGAAGTTATTTTGAATAGCTGATCCTAATGGATCTCACAGTTAATCAGATATCTCCTCCGTAATCCACAAATTTTAAGTCATAATTAAAAATTGACACACACTTAAATTTTGCAAAATAATACTGAACTATCAGGATCAGTGGAAGGAAAGACAAAAAGAACAAGTGACCAGCATCAAGTATAGCAGTCAAGTATAACAATTAAATTAGGTATGGAAAAGAATAGTTAAAATGTAAAAAATAAGAAACCCTTTAAGTATTCTGGTACTACACAAATAAACTTAGAAATAAAACTGCTTAGGGACTTTAGCAGAACTATGTACAACTCAATTCTGTGCTTTTTATTCTGATATAAATCATAACATACAGTAGATGGCACTGTTACAGAGTAAAGAAATAGCTGTGAACAGATGTTCCTGTTTTCCTTTACAATTTTGGCCATAGACCAGTTCTCCTAAATGTGTCCAAGATTTCCTTGACCAAAGGGCAGGAAGAGAAATATGCACTATTTTTATTTCTGTTTAATAGGCAGTTTCTATACCATAACAGGAATTATTTCCTCCAGAAGTGACCATCAGTGTTTCTGGATTCTATTTATAACGAAGATTGTTTATCGTTCATCAACTAACTGGAATATACATTTCCATGCAGTAATTTATTTTCTAATAATGTTTATCATTCACAAAATGGTTTCTTCTTAGCGGGTATTAAAAATTCTCTGGATGTAAATATTTAAAACAGGGCTGTTATTCAAAATACATAGTATGATATGTATCTGGAAACATAATTTAACTAAAGCGTGTGTGGACAGAACAGGCCTAATTTAGGTATTCACATCATGACAGGTTCTATACAAGACATTGACTGAAGATGTAGGACCTGCGTTGTATTTGGCTCAAAGTATGCACTAATTCTTAATACCAAACATTATACAGCAAGCCATATTCTTGAATTTGAAGCTTACTACAAACTGAATACAGAAAGAAGTACTGTAGGTTCCCAATCCATTTCTCTTCTTGCTTGCTTCCTTGTGTTGTATGGATATCTACCAAGGCTTATTTAAAATCTGAAATCTATAGGGAATGATTTGGGGGTATCTCACTAATGGGGAAAGAGAGTGTGTCATTTCCCCCCAGCTGCAGCCCTTCAGTGTATTGCCATCAAGCTTCAAAATAGTCTTCATTGTTGTTAGTGGAGATCAGAGGTGGGTTTCAGCAGGTTCTGACCAGTTCTGGAGAACCGGTAGCGGAAATTTTGAGTAGTTTAGAGAGCCGGTAGTAAAAATTCTAACTGGCCCCGGCCCCATCTATTCTCTGCCTCCCGAGTCCCAGCTGATCAGGAGAAAATGGGGATTTTGCAGTAACCTTCCCCTGGAGTGGGGTGGGAATGAAGATTTTACAGTATCCTTCTCATGCCACGCCCACCAAGCCATGCCACACCCACCAAGCCACACCCACAGAACCGGTAGTAAAAAATTTTGAAACCCACCACTGGTGGAGATGTCTAGCCAGGATTGTCGGAAAAGTCAAATGGCAGTCACAACTGTGCTATCAAAGCCCTGTCCCTTTTTAATATGTTGCAAATGCAACACAGATAAAAAAAGAGGTGGCACTTTGATCATTCAGTCGCGGCCACCATTTTGATTCACTGCAAATAGTTGTGGTTGAAGAATGTGAAAATTAAAAAGAACGATATGCATGTATTTGGAAAGAGACAGAACGGTGTATGAATGTGTGTATTTCAGTGTGCCCTATAAATAATAACAGCAATAACAATAATTGGGGGCAGCTTTTAATAAATTTTGGTCCAAAGACCCTGAGATGGTGCTGCTGATGAATTGTCTAAGATATTTTTCTCTTTGTATCCAATATGATCACCTGCATAGCAATATCTCAATTTCTCTCTTAACTTTTTAAAAGAAGACTTCCAAAATCTCAATACAACGATTGAGTGAAACATTTTAAAGCAAAATATTTTTATTTCTTCTATCTTTTGAAGAGCGACTGCTCGGACTGCTATCTGGACAGAATGAGAAATTCACTCCACTCCTATCCTAATTGATAAAATGAAACCCACAATAGCTGGTTTAGAAGCAGCTATTGTTTATACCCAATCTTGCTGCTTATTCTAAATCAGGGGTATCCAACCTTGGCAACATGGCTGGCTGGGGAATTCTGGGAGCTGAAGTCCTTAAGTCTTAAAGTTGCCAAAGTTGGACACCCCTGATGTACAGCCTAGCAAAGCCTTCCCGATTCCCACCCAACAATCCAGATGATAAAGGGCACCAGGATATAGAAGGATAGTACAACATACATACATACAAACCATACTGCAGTGGTGGGTTTCAAAATTTTTTACTACCAGTTCTGTGGGTGTGGCTTGGTGGGCGTGTCAGGGGAAGGATACTGTAAAATCTCCATTCCCACCCCACTCCGGGGAAAGATACTGTAAAATCTCCATTCCCTCCCCAATCCAGGGGAAGGTTACTGCAAAATCCCCATTTCCTCCCGATCAGCTGGGACTTGAGAGGCAGAGAATAGATGGAGGCGGGCGGGGCCAGTCAGAATTTTTACTACCGGTTCTCCGAACTACTCAAAATTTCCACTACCGATTCTCCAGAACTGGTCAGAACCTCCTGAAACCCACCTCTGCCATACTGGTATCTTTAACAGTTATACTTTCACTCATCATTGGATTATGTTTTAGATTTTGGATGGACTGCTTCCAAACCAAAAAGACTTGTCCATAATGCTAAGGTTCAAATTTTATTTTCTATGCTATAGTAAGAATAATGTTCCCATAGTAAATGTAACTATTGGGTACGACCTGTGATAAAGTAATTGTGAACTCAGTTCCAAATCCAGATTCCATGGACCACTTCATTCTATTTATGTTGTAGGGACAGGGGCAAACTTTATAAAATCCACTGTATTTTTCTATCTTATTTCCTTGTACTTTGAATTCAGTTCTGTGACATTTGTTTAAATCCAAACTGGGGATTCGAAATTCTAGACATTTAATCTTATTCCACAATGTGCTATTAATTTGTTTTTCTGTATAATTCCACCCAGTTATTAAGATCTGGGAGGAAATTAGAGTTACCATTTCAAAAAACTGAACTAAATTGTCGTATATGGAAATAATCTTGTTCTATAATTTCTTTTTAGCTAGATATTGGGGGCATTTGAAGGTGGACTCAAAATGGTAGCTGACCTAATTAGTGAATGAAAATCCACACAGGTTTTTAGTCCTAAATGACTAGATTGCATAGATGAAAAATTTCCAATTTAATCTAGGGGGAAAACCTACTTTAATCTATTTTATAATATACATGTTTTTTTTTAATTAGCTTTTGAAAACATTGGCACATAAGTACATCATTCTATCTCTGTGTTTTATTTTCCAAAATATTGTGTAGGTTCAGTGGTACTTACCTGGATGTGGATATGTGTGTTTTAAGAATGGGGCATATCTGATTATGTGGTTGTGGCCATCAACTTAATTTCTGCAATCTGTTGCCATCTAGATATATGAAATAATATCTCCCATCAGTGGTGGGTTGCTATTGGTTCGCCCCGGATTGGGCAAACCGGTAGTGGCAGCGCTGGGAGGCTCCACCCACCTGCCCAGACATCTCTGCGCATGCGCAGAAGTGTCACACACATGCGCACCCATGAACAAACTAGTAGTGGCCAAAACTGAAACCCACTACTGTCTCCCATCTATCCTAAACAATCTGACCAATTCAAGTGAATAAAGAACGGTCAGAAACATAGAGCACAGAAAAATAGGATTGGAAGAGACCTTGAAGATTTTCTAGTCCAACTCGCTGCTCAAGCAGGAGACCCCATATCATTCCAAAAAAATGACTGTCCAATCTCTTCTTGAAAATCTCCAGTGATGGAACACCCACAACTTCTGGAGGTAAGCCATTCCACTGATTGATTGTTCTCACCATCAGGAAATTTCTCCTTAGTTCTTAAAGAGAGATTATAGGTTGGATCTCTCTTTAATGATCTTCCATCCATTATTTCTTGTCCCATCCTAAAGCACTTTGGAGAATAGGTTGACCCCCCTGTTCTTTGGGACAACCCCTAAAGTACTGGAAAACTGCTATCATATCACCCCTAGTTTTTATCTTTGTTAGACTAGACCCGTGATGGCAAACCTATGGCACGGGGGCCACAGGTGGCACACGGAGCCATATCTGTGGGCAGGCGAGCGTTGCCGTAGCTCAGCTCCAGCGCGCCAGCTGATTTTTGGGCCTTCTGGTCCCACTGGAAGTTGGAAAATGGGCTGTTTCCAGCCTCCAGAGGGTCTCCGGGGGGTGGGAAGGCTGTTTTCGCCCTCCCCAGGCTCCTAGAAAGCATCTGGAGCCTGGGGAGGGTGAAAAATGGGCCTACCAGGCCCATTGTGCCATCACGTGCTAAAAGCGTGGGGAGGTGTGGGGGTGCACACGCACATGCGCAGGGGCAGGGTGCATTGAATTATGGGTGTGGGCACGCACGTGGGTGACGTCCCCGCACTCCCCCCGCTTTTGGCACGTGACAACAAAAAGGTTAGCCATCACCGGACTAGACATACGTAGTTCCCTTAATCATCAAGTGATTTAGCCTCCAGACTTGATCTCTATCTATCAGAATCTCAAGGTGTTAGATATATAACTGATCTTTCACAATGAAAAGGCAGCAATGGGGCATTTGAGTTCCAATAGATTTCTTTGCTGAAAACTACAAAGAAAACTCAAGGAGGGAGTATTAGGTTCCCGACCTTTTGTTCCTTGAAGAAAAGTGGGTTACAAATCCGGTAGATAAAATTCTGAAATTCAAAATCTCACTTTCCACATTTTTGTTCTTAAAACAATTACTGGTGTCTGCTACATACTTTCAATCCTCCAGCCTACATGATGATAATTCCATTAAGAAAGCAGCAACCTGACATCTTAGATTAATAGCACCACTGAAGAATTCTATTTCTCTTGACAGAGCATTACCTCTGGGAATCAGCTTTGCCTCCTGCCAAAACCAGCCAGAAAGGTTTAAACGTCTGATATTATGATCTGTTGTGATTCAAACAGCAAAAAGCACATGCATGAACAAATGTGAAGAAGATGTGTCAGCAAGGACAAAAAGGCAGCCTTTGTAGACTTGTCCTTGTATGCTCCTTCAATTCAAATAATTAAACCCACCTTGTGTAATCAGGACTACTAAATCCATAATACAAAGGAAGAACTCTGTATCTGTTCTCACACACACACACACACACACACACATACACACACACTTTGTGCAAGTGTTCATCTGAATGTCTCCATCCCCATAGCTACCATGAGCCTGCTGTTGTTGTGGGAAGGGGAATTTTTAAGACAGAAGTTATTTTCAGATATTGGCTGTATTATGTGTTGAATGGACATGGAAAAAAGGGCATATTCATTCCAGTTTCAAATCCTGTCGCTACAGGTTTGCTTGTGGGTGTATTTGCATGCAAACACGCAACACTTCTGCACATGCGCAAAAGCTGTGCATGCGCAGAGATGTCTGGGTGGGTGGGTGGAGCCTCCCGCCACTGCCACTACCTGTTCGCCCGATCTGGGGCGAACTGGTAGCAAACCACCACTGATTCATTCCTTTTATATACAGTATATACCTCACTGACAGCCTGAAAATGATCACCCTGTGTACAACTCTACCCGCAACGGAGAAATAAACCTCTGGCATTCATGGCTATTCTACATCAATATTCACATTCTTTAGACCATGGATATCCAAGCTTGGCAACTTTAAGATCTGTGGACTTCAACTCCCAGAATGGCCATGCCCACCATGCCATGGAAGCCCACTATCCTTCCACTGTTTTTTTTTGAAAGTGTAGAAAAATAGGAACCTAATAAGGATACATATCCAACTAATTTGCAAAATATATTGCTTGATAACAGTAGTATGGGAAGGTTATCTGCGTGGAAGGAAGAAATAATCCCTGGCCTGAAGCAAGAATCTATAAAAGTGATGTCACCTATGCTAAGATTAGGAAGAACCAACATGAGAAATGGAGAACTATTGCCTTTTATAATGTGCTCCAAGCATCTTTATTTTTTAACTTTGAATCCCATTCCCTTGAGTGATTATATGCAAATTCCCATTTTCTTGAGTGATTATATGCAAATTAGTCAAATCAGGGCAAGCAGTTTGCTTTATTTGTGTTCAAGCTACAAAAATGCCTTAATAACTAAACTTTAACTACATCCAAAAGCCTGCTTGAATCTGTTCAGCGTTAACAAAATGCTGTCCAACAGGCAGCCGTATAAAAAACCAAGATAATGAAAATGACAGTGATATCTTCTGGCATGCACTTGCCCTTCTCCTGTGTTTCTGCTTTACTACACTGATGTGAAAGATGGGATAAAGCCACAGTGAAACAACAACTATACACCAATGCTATTCAGAATTAGTCTCTGACTTTTGCTCTGGAAACCTGGAAAACCTGTGGGCCAAAGGAATGACGCTTGGAATTAGACTCAATACTATAGGCAATCTTGTTAAGCAAAAGCGACAGTGATATGGCTCAGGAAAAGCTTTATAATGGAGAGAAACACATTCAAGTAACCAAAGTCTGTGCCAAATTACAACATAAGTGCAGAATTTCAGACTCACATCGGTAATTTTTAAAAATGTATAAATGGTTTGGTATGGCACTTCTCTAGGATGATATGTGATGACAGAAGAAAACATCTTAAGCAATCTTTAAGAATTACTGCATCTTAGGTCCCATTTCCCAGGTTATCATTTCCCCTTTAGTTAGAGGTTCTGATTTATATTGACTGAGAGCAAATCAGGGGTGAAATGCTCCCAGTTTGGACCAGATCGCCCAATCTGGTAGCAGCGGGTGGTTTGGAGAACCAGTAGCAAAAATCCCTCCCCCCCCCATGCCCAGCTGAGCCACGCGATCATCAGAGGCTTTTAAAAAAAAAAAATTAAAAGGATTTTTTCTACAACCTCTTCGGCCAAAAAAAATGCTTTTAAAAGTAAAAAAAAAAAGCTTCTGATGATCGCACAGCTCAGCTGGGATTGTCAAAGGCTTTTAAAAGCATTTTTTTTACAACCTTTTCGGCTGAAGAGGTTGTCGAAAAAATGGTTTTAAAAGTTAAAAAAAAAAAAGTTGGCCACGCTCACTCAGTCACATTACCCCCACCACCACCAAGCCACGCCCACAGAACCGGTAGTAACAAATTTTACATTTCACCACTGGAGCAAATCAATCCATGGGTTTCTTTTCTCAAACTCTGTGGTAGAGAGGCAGTTAGGAGAATAAAAGGATGAAAGAGAAAATGATGATGGAAGTATTTTTCCCTTGAGCCATCATTCTTCAGTAATAAGTTGTAATAAGATAGCCTACCAGAAATATAAAATTACCAGCAACACTTTGCTGTACTGCAGGCTATCAAGCAGTATATATCTAGTGAACTTAAATTAATATCACTGAGTCATATATCCATACCTAATTATTCCTTTAACTCTGGTATCACTTTGACATTAGGTTTTATTACATCCTTCTAATGTTCAATTAGAATCCTGTGAGGCAGCAATATTGCTTAACGATCTCAGCCTCTGATGCTTCAGTTAAGGCTGTTCCCATTTCTCTCCCGTGGTGAATCTTCATATTTACTACTTTCTGTGCTGCAAGATGTGCTTTTATCTCATCAGATCATAGAGTCAGGCCACTTAGACTACAGAGTCCAATGCCTTTCTAGGCACATTAAGCATCCCCAACAGACTGTCCAGTTCAACTAGTAAAAGAGAGCGAACAACCTCTCTGAATAATTGGCTCCCACAGCTCAACTTCTCTTATTATTAGGAAATTTTACTAACCCTCAACTGGAATCTGCTTTCACATAAATTAAACCAATTGTTCTGTCGAATGTTGTATGGGATGACAGACAAAAGGCCAAGGCTAATGTTGCAATTACTTTAAGAGCGATGTAATATTCCCACCCAAGAGTCATTCTTTACTTGCCAGGGTACAACAATTTCTCTGCACCCAATAAATAAGGATAGCCCCTTATTTGGCACTATTGTGTTTTGGGGCAGGATAGGGTAGATAATGGGAGCAGCAAATATCATGGCAATGTAGGTTTTTGCTGGCTCAAGGATGAGGGCATAGCACTTTAAATGTTCCACAAATGATTAATAAAGGACTCGGCCTATTTATTTTATTCAGCAAATGATTTGTCTTTCCTAATTCAAATTGGAACTCTCATCTTGGCTTGCAATATATTTATTTATTTTATATACATTTGTATATATATTAAGAGGGGCGCGGTAGCTCAGTGGCTAAGACGCTGAGCTTGTCAATGGAAAGGTCGGCAGTTCAGCAGTTCGAATCCCTACTGCCGCGTAACGGGGTGAGCTCCCGTTACTTGTCCCAGCTTCTGCCAACCTAGCAGTTCGAAAGCACATAAAAAATGCAAGTAGAAAAATAGGGATCACCTTTGATGGGAAGGTAACAGCGTTCCGTGCGCCTTTGGTGTTTAGTCATGCTGGCCACATGACCACAGAGATGTCTTCAGACAGCACTGGCTCTTTGGCTTTGAAACAGAGAGGAGCACTGCCCCCTAGAGTCGGGAACGACTAGCACATATATGCGAGGAGAACCTTTACCTTTACTATATATTATATTTTTATTCCCGAATATATTGGTTTTCCATCAACAATTTGAAATACACAACTAAGTCACAGAATAACCTACTGGATAACAGATGGCATTGATATCATGGCCTACAAATATATGGTGGAACATTATGAAAAGTGCCTCCCAAAATACATGCTTGGACTCAAAATAAATCACAGGTCTGAAGAATATATTTAGGCAATAATGAAGGCAGGCAGTGATATATTCCCAGCACAGACTAGAATGAAAAAACAAAACAAAACAATTGATTCCCATCTGCAGGTCCATCACTTCATTTCCCAATGCTTGATTTGCTATGTAAGAATTGATTATTCTCAGTTGAACTCTCCTGTTGGACAATACTGTGCTAAACACTATAACCTGGGATTGCTCATTCACATATCAACTTTGAGGTTCTAATTTATCTGTAAACTAAGAATTAATTTTTATTTGTTTGAAGAAGGTTTTACAGAGATCCACGGCAATATGAAGAACTGTGTCTACGGTTCTAAAGCTAATTCAACTCTAAGCCCTTAAAATCTAAGCTCACTTTCACAGTAACTTTGATGATGGAAAGCAGCAGATTAAGAAATAGAAATAGATTCGCTATTTCCAAATAACAGCTCTAAGTTTCTGTCTTTCTAGGCGATGAAATATTATTACTTTTCCAAGCTATGAAATAGTGGCTTCTGTGTCTTAGCATAAAATGTATATCGAGGGTAGATAAAAAAAAAAAAAATGAACTCTGTTCCAGAATTAATAGCCATCATTGTTGTTGGTATTCTTATGTAGAGATAGGGAATTTCTTTTGAATGCCAGATTTTAGAAAAATAGAGTACAGGAACTCTACTCCACATGTCTAGTTAATGAGCCTCCTGAGATATCTCATTGTTCTTCTAGACATGAGGGATTAGATTCTTCTTTGCCTTACTCAAAAAGGAATATTATATTCTGAATATCTGGGAAGAATACCACTTTATAATGCCTTGGTAAGGCCACACTTGGAATACTGCATTCAGTTTTGGTTGCCACGATATAAAAAAGATGTGGAGACTCTAGAAAGAGTGCAGAGAATAGCAACAAAGATGACTAGGGGGCTAAAACATATGAAGAATGCTTGCAGGAACTGGGTATGTCTAGTTTAATGAAAAGAAGGACTAGGGGAAACATGATAGCAGTGTTCCAATATCTCAGGGTCTGCCACAAAGAAGACGGAGTCAAGCTATTCTCCAAAGCATCTGAGAGTAAGACAAGAAGCAATGGGTGGAAACTAATCAAGGAGAGAAGCAATTTAGAACTAAGGAGAAATTTCCTGACAGTTAGAACAATTAATCAGTGGAACAACTTGCCTCCAGAAGTTGCGAATGCTCCAACACTGGAAGTTTTTAAGAAGATATTGGATAACCATTTGTCTGAAGTGGTGTAGGGTTTCCTGCCTAGGCAGGGGGTTGGATAGAAGACCTCCAAGGTTCCTTCCAACTCTGTTATTCTATTCTATTCTATTCTAGTCTAGTCTAGTCTAGTCTAGTCTATTCTAGTCTAGTCTAGTCTAGTCTAGTCTAGTCTAGTCTAGTCTAGTCTAGTCTAATACAGACATGGCTGTAGAGGAAGAGGGATTGGCCATGAAGGATAGAAAGAAGAGTGCTTACTAAGGCAATTGTCACATAAAAAGGCCCTGAGCCCAAGCCAAGAATTTAACTTGAGAAAGCCTCTCAGACAAACGCTTCCTTAGTTTACATGACAATGAAGGATAGGAAGGGAAAGCACATTCCAACTTGCAAGGTTTAGATACTATAGTTTTTCTGACCTACCTTCTAGGGCTGACAGTGCAGGGGTGAAATGCTCCCGGTTCGGACCAGCTCGGGCGAGTAGGTAGTGATGGTGGTGGGCAGTTTGGAGAACCGGTAGCAAAAATCCCTGCCCCCATCCCCCATGCTCAGCTGAGCCGCGCGATCATCAGAGGCTATTTTTTCTTTTAAATTGCTCTGACGATCCAAGCTCTGACGATCCAAGCTCTGACGATCCCAGCTGAGTTGCCTGCTAATCGGTAACAAAAATCCCTCCCCCTCCCCCCCTCAGCTTGCTTACCTTAGCTGCTGGTCGCAACACCTTGCTGTAATCCCTGCAATCCATTGCATCAGCAAGCAACTGAATCTTCCTGCCTGCAATCAAGCAGGCAGGGAGTTGTGGACTTCAATTCCCAGAATTCCTCAGCCAGCAAAGCAAAGCTGGCTGAGGAATTCTGGGAGTTGAAGTCTACAAGTCTTAAAGTTGCCAAGGTTGGAGACCCCTGTTCTATTGGGTAAGTTTTTTTCCCCTTTGGGAGCTTTAAAAAAATAGTTAATTGTGGGTTTTTTAGTTGTTCTTTTTTTAGACCTAGCCATTTAAAGTTTAGGAAGTTTTAAATTTAGCTGCTTTTATATAAAAATAAAAATAAATAAAAATAAAATAATATTTGTTCAGCTTTCTGAGATTTAGTGTGTTTCTGTAGTGTTTCACTCTAACTACACAAACACACAAAATCTCACAAAGCTGTATATGGAATTTTGTGTGTGTAAAGTGTGAAAATTGGTTTTTTGGGCTTTTTGTGGCTGTGTGAGGTCCTGCTTGTTGCAGGGGCCATTTTGGGTCTAGCACAGCTGCTTTTATATTGTGGGTGAGCCAGTTGTGTTGTGTTGTGTTTTGTAGGTTAAAAAAGGGCAAAGAAGTGACATTGACTTGGCCACGCCCACCTGACCAACAAGCCATGCCCTCCCAGTTACCTTACCACCAAGCTCCGCCCACTAATTAAGCCCCGCCCACAGAACCAGTAGCAAAAAATTTTAGATTTCACCCCTGTGACAGTGGCCCTTTCAGTTAGAGAATAGTCTATTGATATTTGGGCAAGAGGACCATTGATAAGAAACTTTTTTATCATCAGTGAAAAGTCACCCCAACTTTGATAATTTTATGTACTGCATGGCTGAATCACTGAATTCCAAAGGAGGATAGCAACAGGACTTGGCAATAGCACTTAGACTTATAAACCACATTTTTTCTACAAATGCTTTTAAAAGTTTTTAAAAAAGCCTCTGATGATCGCGCGGCTCAGCTGGGATCGTCAGAGCCTTTTAAAAGCATTTTTTTTACAACCTCTTAAGGTTGTAGAAAAAATGCTTTTAAAAGTAAAAAAAAATAAAGTTGGCCATGCCCACCCAGTCACATTACCCACCCTCCCCACCAAGCAATGCCCACAGAACTGGTAGTAACAAATTTTACATTTCACCACTGCTTCATACATAGGGTCACCTCCAAATCTCCAAAAATGCAGGGAAAATAAAATCTGGCAACTTGTTGTATCTTTTAATTAGGTTTGCGAAACTGACAAGAAAAGATCCTGTTCCTTGATATGATTGCCTGTATTTCATTGCCTTACATATTTTCGTTGCAGTGAAGCTGAACAAGGGCTCAGTTAATCCTGGAGCTGGGAGGTGTGTTGAAACTAGAATAGCCCTAGACAAACAGAAGGAGAGAAAAGTAACCTTCTCAACTACTTATAAAATACGATGGAACAAAATTTATGGTTACGGAAAAACTTGTTTTACTCTTTGTTATTTGGTTGGGAATGAGGAAGTGCAGTATATTTAGGAATACATTTTAAAAAATACTTTGATACAACCCAAAGTCACAAGGTTGACACGATGCACTTTTATAAAGCATGTGGGCCTGTTCTGAGATCTCTGCAGGGTCCAAACCTTTGGTCAAAGTGATTAAAATAGTGTCTTTCCAGTGCAATGCAAGCTCTACCCTTTTCATATATGTGCATAATGATTTCCTTACATTTTTTTGCCACTGCAAATGTCTCTTGCACAGCAATAGAAACAATAACTAATCATTCCATTCAGTATAATGTACTTGCTTTAAGATACCACTATACCTTTATTTTTGTTTAAAACACTGTGTTAATGCTGTACTTTGACCAAGGAAGAATCAAATTCATCCAAGATCATTTCATATTAATCAGTTTGCTGAATCCAGAAGCTGTTTGAGATGGGGGCACTCAGTGGTGGGATCCTTCCGGTTTAGCAACCGGTTTGGTGATCGTGCGCTGCACGCACGTGCGCAATTCAACAAAAAATCACCTTCTGCGTTAGTGCTAGGGAATTAAAACAGCTGAGGCACGGCAATCTGCTTTGCTGCGCTAATCAGCTGTGAAGTTAAAGATAAGTAAAGCGCAGGGGTGGCCAGGCAGGCCCAGCTGATTGTCGGAGTGAACTGGTTCGCTCCCAGCTGATAATCGGAGCTAACCAGTTCGGCCAAACCTGTCCGAACCGGAAGAATCCCACTCCTGATCATAGGGCAAAACATTTTAACCAAGGTATCTCACTCCCAGCTGATTGTCGGAGCTACCAGTTCACCTGAACCGGTCCAAACCGGTAGAATCCCACCCCTGGTGGCACTAGTATCTACTTCCAGTTTAGAAATGAGGAGGAGTATTCCGTATTGGATGTATAATACTTTCCTCCAGATTCTGGAAAATTCATTGAATTCAAATGGAACAGGTTCTGACCTAATAGCACTTAGAAATAGCAATAGCACTTAGACTTATATACCATTTTACAGCCTTTTCTAAGTAGTTTGCAGAGTCAGCATATCGCCCCCAACAATCTTGGTTCTCATTTTACCAACCTCAGAAGGATGGAAGGATGAGTCAACCTTGAGCCGGTCAGGATTGAACTCCTGGTAGTGAGCAGAGTGAGCCTGCAATACTGCATTCTTCTAACCACTGCGGCATCACGGCTAATGCAGTTCTATGCATGAAGAAGAAAAATTGACAGAAACAAAAGCTAGAATTCCCACTTGATTCTGTAAGGAAAAAGGATCATCTCCAAAAATCTTTGTTTCTTTGTATCTGTAAAGCATACTTAGCACAAGGACCTGTTCTGGTCAGGAATAGTGCACTGATTGGATCAGATGAAATTATTTCAGTAACTGGAATCCATTCTTGGAACAAAGAAGATGAGTTGTGATGGAGGAATGTAAAATCACGCTTAGCATTAGCCCACAGCATATCTGTAAACTCAACTGGCCAAATTAAGCTTGGGATTCAGCAGCATCCTTATGTGAGGGGGGGGGGGCTCTGATCATCTCAAGGGGCATATTGACCAAATCCCTCAAAAGGCCCCATGACACTCACAAACGATGGATTGCCTACATTCGGTCTTAACCCAAAAGCATAGCAAAGCATTTGAAGGGGAAGCATGAGGCAGCCACAAGCAGAAGGCTTGGCTAGTTTGCTTCAAGGATGTTTTGGGGTTTTTTCTGCACATTAGCATTCAGTCCCAGCAGAAATATATAGTCTGCATCAGGGAAAGCCCTCAAAGTGGCCCCTCGAAGCCTTAAAGAAGACAGGATTACCTCAATACTTTGCAGTGGAACGCTATTTAGTGACGTACCCACTCAAATATTTGATACAGCCCCTCCAAAATTCAAACGTAAAACAATTTGTGACCCTCTGCAGAAATCCATCCTGGTTTTTCTCTCTTCTTATCAAGTTTTGGCAAACAAAAGAGCCATTTCTGTGGAAATATTTTGTCTCAGGCTAAGTGCTTCACTGTTGATTGTTAGTGGGAAAAAAAAACTTTTAAAAACCTTACATTTTATATGCGCTTGTATAGTTTTTAATGAGTGTCCAGCAATCACAATAAGAAGCAAATTATTGTTATCCCCTATGGGATAAAATAGGATACAAGATAGGGTTAGAATCAATAGCAAGAAAAGAGAGAGGGGGGAGGGACAGACAGACAGACAGACAGACACAGAGAGAGACAAAGACAGAGACAGAGACAGAGAGACAGAAAAAGAGAGAGACAGAGACAGACAGACAGAGAGAGAGAGAGAGAGATCCTGTAATCAATAGAAAAAATGTACAAGTATGTCGCAAATACACCAGTGTGTATTTGTGCTTCATGGGGTTGAAAAGGCAGAAAATCTTGCTTTATCTCCCTTTGTTTGCAAAACAAATGGGAGACTATGATTTTTGTTTGAATATTCAAACTGTCATCCTGGATAGCAAAACATCTATTCTAAGCACATGGTTTTATGTTGCACGCTAGAGTTAGCAGTGGATTGTCCTAAATAGGTGTTGTTAAACTTCCCTCAGAACCTTAATTCCTTCTCAAGCCACAAAACTGTCACTGTGAACAGCTGTGCCCATCAGTTCAACCAGGGATTGTTGAGCACAAAACTTGTGCCACACCATTAACTCAAAAGAAAAATTGCAGGCACATAAACAGCCCAATTTGTCACCACTCCACTCTGGATTGGCCCTTGCAGAGGTATCTGTGACAGCTTAATTATTATCAATCAATTGGAAGCTTATGGAGGAGACAAAGTAAAACACAGTAAACAGGAGGAAAAAAAGGAATAAAGTGTCCTTCCGAGTATTTTTCATGGTAAAAGATGTTCAAATCATGAATAGGTGCTTGCATTTGGAAAAGTAAATTTAAATAGATGGAGTAAATGTGTTTGGACAGCAAATGAAAAAATCTATATGTAATAAATAAGACTACAGCTGTATCTGCACATGTACATATATACCCATACATGTGTTTACAAAAGAGAAAAGCAATTAGAAAGGAGAGGAGGAGGAGCAGGAAGCAAAAAAACAATTGGCCAATAGGAAATATAACCATTTGTATACATCATAGGAGAGTCAGTTTGATATGAGGGTTAAAGCACCAGGGTACAAAGCAGGAGACTGTGAATTCAAGTCCCACCTAAAACATGAAAGCTTGGACAAGTCACAATATTAAAAAAAAAAAAAAATTTGTGTGGCATGTTGCGGCCTGGACCATGTTGAAACAGGTTTTGAGTTGTAGCTACAAGCCAATTTTGAGTTGAAATAATTTTTCTCAAAAGATCTAATTGGGGCAATTAATTTGTTATTTATAGAGTATGGTGCTCCCCAGCTTGCTTTCTCTATCATTAAATTTCATGCAATATTTTTTTCCTCCAAAAGGAGATCAAATTCAGGTAGCTATTACCCTTGAAATATCTCACTGAGGTTTGGGAATGTCATGAAATACTTGATCAAAATGTTGTGCTGAAATCAAGCTATAATGTACTCACAACATTCCTGGTATCTATTAAGCAAATTGTTTGATGAAAAGAGAGAAGGTTTGTTGAAAAATCTATGTTGATCTTTGGTAATTACTGCATTTTTACTAGTTGTTTATAGAGCAATCTCTATTTATTCTAGAAGCGTTGATGAGCCAACAGTTCTTCAGGTTATGTTTTCCCATGTTTGAAAATAGAGACAGTTCTCCCCTGAATTCATTAACATCTTCTCTTCTAACGACAAAGATGTGGATTCTGCTACACTCAGCTTTTAATTTTGTGTAAAATCCTGAACTCTAGCATAACACAGCATTACACAGTCCCTTTGCCCCATAATTCCCCTATCTTAACTTTCCTTCACCCTCGAAATGAAATCCAGAATTTTCAGTAGCTATCGGTAAAAGTGTCATGCTTGATAGAATTTGTTTCCCAACAAATACCAGGTCAATTATAATTATTACTTCTTTATGATGATTATGTTTAATCATCTGCAATTTGCTTTTGGAAATCATCATCCATATATTCTTTTTTATTGGACTGACAATAGAAGACACTCCAAACAACATGGCCTTTATTTCTCTACTTATATTAATCCAGTTACTCTAGAGTCTAGACAGCTTCACCAAATTAATTTACTTGGATTTCTGAACAGGATGGATGACTTTACATACAGTGCAACTCATCTTTTTAACTATGCTACATTTGCTAAATTCCACACATAGGACTCATTTTCTAAGATCATCATTATTAAATCATATTTGCCTTTTCTGTAATTTCACCTCATCTTGCTCATACCCTTGAGTATTAATATTTAGACAGTTAAAGCCATGACCTTTATGAACCAATAAGTGTTACTGAGTTGTCTAATACGCCTCTTACAGCAACACTTCCATTTCTTTCTAAATAACACATCTGAGAGTTTATCGGGAGTTCTACTTCAGGGTTTTCAACTCCAAATCTCACAGGATTTAGTTTGAAGTTCTTGCCCCACTTTGTCCAAATACATTTTAATAGGTTTTCGTGAGGTGCAACTCTTCTCATGCCAGCTAGCCATTATCCAGACAATTGAGATGACAGTCTCAGAAAGCAACCTCCTGCATAATCAACCATACTTTTCTGTGGACTAGAATAGGGATCTCCACCCCCGGTCCATGGACTGGCACCGGGCCGTGGCATGCCAGAAACTGGACCACTCAAACAACCAAAGCCTCATCTTCAGGATGCAGGCAGCATGCAAAACCACATCTGGGCCATGGAAAAACCTCTCTCCTCGTGTTGGGACCACTGGACTAGAAGAGTTCTAAACCAGTGGTGGGATTCAATTTTTTTTACTACCGGTTCTGTGGGTGTGGCTTAGTGGGTGTGGCCTGATTTGGTGAGCATGGCTTGGTGGGCGTCGCAGGGGAAGGATACTGTAAAATCTCCATTCCCACCCCACTCCAGGGGAAGATTACTGCAAAATCCCCATTTTCTCCTGATCAGCTGGGACTTGGGAAGAAGAGAATAGATGGGGGCGGGGCCAGTCAGAGGTAGTTCTCTGAACTACTCAAAATTTCCGCTACCGGTTCTCCAGAACTGGTCAGAACCTGCTGAAACCCACCTCTGAACTAAACTCCTGAGAGTCTACAATAGCATTATAGCAGTTCTTTGCATAATCCCCTGTCCCCATGCAGATTAACAGGAAAGGATAATTGTCCATGGATTTGGTAAGGTTTGGAGGTTGTTCTGTCACATCTCTGAACTTTGCTTCTAGCACATAGCACATTTCACAAACAGATCAGTCTGATTGGCACATGCCTGTTTCAGTTCTTCGTAGTAGTGACTCATAAGTATCAGGAATTGCGTCTTTCAATTAATACTGAGTTCTGCCACACCACTATCTCCTTGAAGGTGCCTTCAGGCTACTATATGCTTCCCATACCTTGTCCTTGCTATCCTGGTATCCACATTATCCAGTGATTCCAGCCATGTTTGGCAATCAATAAAGCTCATAGCAAGAAACCTCACTTTACCTACCCATTCTGACCCCAGTAACAGCCCTGTCATCACAAGCCAGTCAGTAAAGACAGTCACAGAGTTCACTCTTCACAAGTAATCCCAGCCCTCTGTGAATCAACAAATGCCCTTCCCTCTTTCTTAAGAAAAACAGAAGCAAAGCAAAAATAGAAATTTAAAAAAAAAGAAAGAAAAACTTTTGTTTCATCACTATGCCTTTCCAGAAAGTTTTGTAATATGTGCTATCTCAGCAAACAAGCCTGCTTTTTTCCTTTAACTCCAACAGATGATTAGGAGACTAGAGGTTAAAACATACAAAGAACATTTGCAGGAATTGGGTGTGTATGTCTAATTTAATGAAAAGAAGGCCTAGAAGTGACATGATAGCAGTGTTCCAATATCTAAGAGTCGGCCACAAAGAAGAGGGGGTCAAGTTATTCTCCAAAGCATCTGAAGGCAGGACAAGAAGCAATGGGGGGAAACTAATCAAGGAGCGAACCAGAGAATTCTCCTGATAGTTAGAACAATTAATCACTGGAACGGTTTGCCTTCAGAAGTTGTAAATGCTCCATCACTGGAGGTTTTTAAGAAGAGATTGGACAATCATTTGTCTGAAATGGTATAGGGCAGGGGTGTCAAACTCCTGATGCCGTGTCGTCACCTGACGTATCACAACTTTTTCCCCCTTCGCTAACTGGGGATGGGTGTGGCCAGCGCATGATGCATCCGACCTGCAGGCTGCAAGTTTGACACACCTGGTATAGGGTCTCCTGCTTGAGCAGGAGGTTGGACTAAAAGACCTCCAAGGTATCTTCCAATTCTGGAAGATGAGTATACAGGAGGGTGTTAGCTTAGAAACAGGCCTGCTCCTTTAAGTATCACCACTAATACAGAAACATATATTTTGTTCCTTTTCTTCAACTGAGAGGGAGATGGTAGATGACGGTAGATAAGTTTCTTTCTGCCAAATGTCCCTAGGAATCTCCACTTATTTCCTAGCCATTCTAAGTCATTTCCTATAATTTTTCTAACACCAGACGTAATGGGTATGCTTGCCAATGGCTATTAAGGAACTCTAAACACTCATCTTAATCTCCCAGCCTTCACTTGTCTCAGAGTACATTGCCAGCGTATATCAATGTGAAGAGTCAAACTTGGATGTTGATCATTAGGATAGCATAGGAAAAACAACAATGATAAGTATCCTTTATTTTTTTAAAAAAGCCCCGAGAGTAAAACTCTTGACAGTAAATGTATGAAAATACTCACTTGATATTTCCGTGCAATAAGTTGCTAATATAACAAAGACCCATAAATGAAACTTGAGTGTATTTATGATAAATGCAATAGTTTTATTCAGACCTGCAGTAAATGTTTATCTGAGTTATATATAGTCTTATCACTTCTATAATAACAACTGAGTAGTTGATTTACTAACAGCCTTGAAGATGAGCCTGTATTTATGACATTCATAAATTTGAAGTTCCAGCTTTGACAGTGGCACCATTATTTAGTTAGAAGGGTTGCTCTGTGGTATCATTTATATTTATCTTCTGGGCTGCTTTCATATGTATAGCTCGATGTGTTCATGTATATGTGATAATCTCAGATTCCAAATGTAGGTACTGCAAGGCCTCCTGGCTATTTGTGCCTGCCCAGCCATCAGAATACATGTATTTAACTTGATTTCTTCCAAAAGTATTATTGAAGACTGTGGACTGGCAGACAGACCAAAGTATCTGTGATCCTATCGGTTGCATTAAAGCAGGGGAAGGAATTGATTGGTCTAGATTTCCCTTCTTGCATGGAGGAGATTTATGTTCATACGTTACAGGGCCCGGCCTGTTGAGTGAGTTCCTCCATTGTATATGGAATCTAGCTACATTATCTTGTTTTATGAACTGGTAAAGACAATCATTGTCTTGTTCATGCATTTATTTGGCAAGCAAAATCTATCCTTGTGTGTCTAGAGTAGACCTGGGCATTTTAGGGCCCGTGGGTCACATCCAACCCTTCAGCTGTCCCTATCCAGCCTGTGGCATCAGTGGCAAAACTTTGGTGTTGAGGAAGGGGCATCCATGGAGGGGCAGCATTTCTGAGGGGCAGTATTGGGTGAAAGGATGGCTGCCCACCACAAAAGTCCCAAGCTTCTCATGTGGCTCCTTGGGAAAATTAATTGCCCACCCCTGGTCTAGAGTGTCTATTGGTAAACATTCAAGTATTGCATTCATTCAAGTTTCAAACAAGAAATGACAACTATAATATGGACAAGATTGAACTTCATGTTAATTGTACCAAATACTTGCTGCCTTAAATTAATCTTATCTACCCCAAATGAGTGAATTGCCCTTCAAGGAAATATGGCATCTAAACCATCCACAGCTCTCGGGTTGTATTATATTATATTTTGATAGTATCAGAACAAATGAGTAAGGATTATGGGAAGTGTAAGTGAGGTATTTGAATGAGGATTATGGGACAAAGTCAGGCTGGGAAAATTATACTAGATGATTTGCTATAATATTTCCTTCTGTTTTAATATAAACACAACAAAATATCTCATTATTTTTCTCCAATATTACACTTTAAATTAGAAGAATACCAGCATATCCTAAAAGTGGGCATTAAAAATAACTTCTTTACTCCTTTTAGCTGGCATGTCCAATGAAGTAGGTGAAGCACTGACTGTAGGAAGAATTGTAATGTAAATATTTTGATTTACAAATAATATTCAATTCTGAGAAAATTAAAAGCAAAGAAATAGCAAATGAGGTATAAATATTTGACCAGTCAGTTTTCTGCAGCAAAATTTGTTTTTCCAGGCTTTCCCCTGAAACAAAGAGAGTTTATCACAGGGTCATTATGTTTCTTGGTATGTTACCACCAAGGTATGTTCCTTGGCAGGCTAATTGTGATTAGAAAGAACAGCAATTCAAGTAGAAAATGGAAAGAAACCACAGATTAAGGAATTTTTAATCTGTAACAGATCACACAATTTATTTTTATTTAGCAGGAAAGAGTCTCTATTTTTGGATCAAAAATTTTGCATAGAAAACTGATGTGGACATCTGGTACATGCATATCTGGATCTTATGCATCTGGTGTAATTGGCAACTGCACAATTAGTTGGCATGGTGGCTAAGGTGCAGGGCTAGAAATTAGGTTCCTATAAATTCTTCAGGGGTGAAATCCAGCAGGTTCTGACAGGTTCTGGAGAACCGGTAGCGGAAATTTTGAGCAGTTCGGAGAACCGGCAAATACCACTTCTGGCTAACCCTAAAGTGGGGTGGGAATGGAGGTTTTGCAGTATCCTTCCCCTGGAGTGGGGTGGGAATGGAGATTTTGCAAGATCCTTCCCCTGAAGTGGGGTGGGAATGGAGATTTTGCAGGATCCTTCCCCTGCCACGCCCACCAAGCCATACCACGTCCACCAAGCCACACCCACAGAACCGGTAGTAAAAAAATTTGGATTTCACCACTGGTTCTAGTCCTCTTTTAGGCACAAAGCCTGATTGGGTAACTTTGGGCTAGTCATTCTCTCTGAGCCCAACCTCCTCTCTGGAATATTGTTTTGGAAAAAATAGGAGGCAGGAGCATTAGATATATATTCCAGTCTGAAATGGTCGAAACAGAAAGAAAGAAAGAAAATAATATAGTTGGCACTTTGCATTAACATCTTCCTGGCTAACCAAAATCCTAATTTTGATGTGGTTAGGAAGACAAGAAGATGACCTTGACCAAGATAGGCCAGAACCATTACCAGAGGAATGAGGAGAAAACACTGTTTAAGTCCCAAACAGTCAGAAAGGGCTGAGAAAGATACCTCCTTAATTCACATGAGTGTAAAATGGGCAGGGAACGCAGCCCATCAACTTGATGGGGCTGACAGATTATTTATATCCAAGTTATTTCTGGGCTCAATCTTCAGAATAAAGGATGCGGATGAATTATAAATGAGGTTTTAGACTCTGCACTGCAATTCAATGGATGTTTACTGAGAAGTATATCTCCCTATACTGATTGTATCAGTGATTCTCAACATTCATAGTTTAAATCTCACAGATCCCCATTAACATTTTTAAAAAAAGATTTTAAAAAGAGGCATAATTTATTCAGGAAATAAATATATACCCTTAGAAACATTCTGTTACTACATTTTCCACTATACTGTATATCTTTTAAGTACATAAAAATGTAACAAATAACATTGGCAATATTACTGTAACTGAAAAAGGGGAAAGAGAATTGTGACTGAAGCCGTGTTTGTCACTATGGCAGTTTTCTCTTAAGCTTAAGAATGATATCAATATACTACTAAAGTTCTTTAGCTGGCTAAAAGAATGCATCATAGGCAGTGGTGGGATCCTTCCAGTTTAACAATCGGTTCTGTGATCGCTGCATGCGTGTGCGCAGTTCAACAAAAAATCACTTTCCGCGTTAGTGTTAGGGAATTAAAACAGCTGAGGCTCGGCAATCTGCTCTGCTGCGCTAATCAACTGCGAAGATAAGTAAAGCGCAGGGGCGGTCGGGCAGGCCCAGCTGATTGTCGGAGTGAACTGGTTCTCTCCCAGCTGATAATTGGAGCTAACCAGTTCGGCCAAACCTGTCCGAACCAGAAGAATCCCACTCCTGATCATAGGGCAAAACATTTTTAACCAAGGTATCTCAATGGCCTAATTTACAAAATGCATCCAAAATCTGGGACCCATAACCCTTGTGGAATTGAAATTTGGCAAATTTTGTAAAACATTTTATGAAACAAAAATTATAAGACATTTTATGACATAATAAAAAAAGGTCATAAAACATTTCTTGTAGTGAACTCCTGATGTTTGACTATGCTGTACAGTTCAACGTGGCCTATTTTCAAGGCAGAACAACTCTGGATATCTCCAGTGGTGGGATTCAGCCAGTTCACACCACTTTGGGAGAGCTGGTTGTTAACTTTCTGCACAGTTTGGCAAACTGGTTGCTGGAAGAAATCATTAGGGCAGAGAACCAGTTGTTAAATTACTTGAATCCCACCACTGGATATCTCCCTGAAGTTTTAGTACATTAGAAGCTCTGCCACTGTTGAAAGCATTTCTTACCAGGAATCTGGTAAGGAAGGATCTCTGAAACAATGTTCCAGTGTGTCACAGGTTATCTAGTACAGGATACTTCTGAACAAGAGAAGTTAATGTTACATTTTTAATTCTGTATCAACCTTGAATTCAGTTCTGTGGTGTTTAAATATAATGAATACATTCATTGTTTGAAAAATTAACAATTTGTGTGATTTTGCACCAGGAATTTAGTTTGGGTAGTGCATGCAAAAAAGTTCGTATTTTGGGATTGTGAGAACTACAGTGTTTGTTATTATATTTTGTCTCTTAAACTCAAAACTTTCACAAGTGGTTTTGTCGGCTCCAAGATGTGAAACAGACCAAGAAATCAACTTCACATTAAAAGCAAGGCTACAATTTATTGTGGTTGGCTATAATAATGGCATGTTGCAAGTCTGATTATGTGTTACTTCTCCCAC
This sequence comes from Pantherophis guttatus, assembly GCF_059756535.1. Classification (NCBI taxonomy): domain Eukaryota; kingdom Metazoa; phylum Chordata; class Lepidosauria; order Squamata; family Colubridae; genus Pantherophis; species Pantherophis guttatus. The sequence continues at coordinate 65,979,140 of NC_142068.1, forward strand.
CCTTACTCCATACTAATGTGGTGAGGTGTCGGTCTCTCATAAGATGTTTCCGCAATCCACCTTCATTGTTTCGGTTTCATGCAATGTTTCCCTCCACATTGCTTTGGTAACAGTTCTCCCCTATTCCCATCCTCTTTACTTTCTACACCAGTGGTGTCAAACTCGATTTCATTGAGGGCCGCATCAGGGTTGTGTTTGACCGGGATGGAGGGGCCAGGGTGGGTGTGGCCAGCTCAACATCACTCCTGTCGGGGATGCCTGTGGTGGCTTGAGTGCTCTGCCGGCAAAAACAGAGTTCGTGAGGGCAGCATGCATTTTCACTGGCAGAGAGTTGCAGGAGGCTGTGGCGGCCGAAAACGGAGCTTGGGAGCCCATTTTCGCTGGCAGAAGCACTGTGGGCCAGTCCTTTGCTGTTTCCAGGGCCACCTCGCAGGCCAGATCTAAGTACCCCATGGGCCGGATTTGGCCTCCGGGCCTTGAGTTTGACACCCTTGCTCTACAGGTTTTCACTCTGTTCCAGGAAAAGCTTCACTAAGATATTTAGTTCCTTCGATTCAGTTGAAGACTAGTGCTCGGTTACTCTTCTTTCCCTCTCTCCCTGGCACTATCCCAAATTTAGGAAAGGAATTTCATTCCACCTAGAGAACTTATTGGAGGCTGCACCACCTTTTTGCAACTACTGTATAAGGTTTTTGAACATTGAGGCAAATAGTGAGTAAATGACAAAATAAAAGTTCTCTACTTGTGATTTTATGTCTGCTCCTTAGGTGGCCTAGCATTACTAAAATGAATTTCTAGGAAATTCCTTTTTCTCCCAGATATAATTTAAATAGAAGTGAGGTATTCCTATCCTATGCATTTCTTAACAAATCTACTTTTTACTTCAAATATAAGGAAACTCTTGTTGGCTGAGCTGACCCTATGTTCTTCATCTAAGACAATTAAATCATGAGCATACTTCCCAAGTGTCTCCAAACTTGGCAACATTAAGACTTATGGACTTCAACTCCCAGAATTGGTTCAACTCCCAGCAAAGCTGGCTGAGGAATTCTGGGAGTTGAAGTCCACAAGTCTTAAAGTTGCCAAGTTTGGAGACCCCCATTTTTCCTTTTGAATTAGACCTGCTGCTACTTAATTACTGGATTCATTTACTCAACGCAACCTCTGATGAGGGCTCCCAGTGAATTAAAATCTCCAGCACTTCCTCTGTGTGCCCCCATTTGAGAAACACTGAATACAGGAACATAGCATCCATGCCAAAATAGGAAATCTTATAAAAACCTTGTTCAAGTATTTAGACAAGGCAGGACTGGAATGTGGGGAGAGAATGTATCTTGAGCTTGTACAGAAGTGAAAGTTATTATCAGTCAGCCAAGTGTCCCATTTCCCCTCCATCAAAGCTGACGTATTTCCCCCTGATGCTCAGTATTTTATGCTTTTGAGTGTACTCAGTCTTTATTCTACTCTTTTGGGGTTGTCATAGGAGCACAGAATGCATTCTTGAAGCAGCAATCTTCTTCTAAGAAAAAGAAATAGATGGATTTTCATCTCTAGATGGTTCACATAAATTATGTTTAAAACAATGGCTTTGATGAAAAAAGAATTAATGAAAATAAAAGCTCTGTCTAAGCAGCACAATGAACATGTGCTAGCACAGGGGTCCGCAACCTGCGGCTCTGGAGCCACATGTGGCTCTTTCACCCCTCTGCTGCGGCTCCCTATCACTCAAATTATGTGTCACAACTGCCAATTGCAACACCTGCCATCATGCGATTTATTGAGCTTTTCAACCCCCAGTAGGCCAACCATGGATAAATCCAAGAAAAGTAAAGTTTCAGAAGAAAACATAACATTTAATTCAAGTACATATGCTAGTTTTGTGGCTGCTCAAGAAATAGTCTGGCACAGGACGGGTTTTGTGGCTCCCGGTGTTTTCTTTTCTGTGGGAAACTGGTCCAAATGGGTCTTTGAGTATTTAAGGTTGCAGCCCCCTATGCTAGCAGAAAACCTCTCGCTGTTTGGCATCCCAAGATAATAGAATAGTTAATAGAATAGGGTGGTTAATAGAAATACAGTAAATAAAAATAGTGAAGACTTTAGCATCGAAATTGTCCTGAGTATAAACATGACATTCCCAATCACAGAAATATCAATGGATTTAATGACTTCTTATTTATCAACAATTTTGCTCAGGAAAGAAGTCCCAGGGCTATACATGAGCCCTGTATATATTCCTAGAGCCTCTTCTGCCCACAATTTCCGGAAATCAGTGGTACAGTTTCCCACCCAAGAGCTTTAATGTAATGTATAACAAAATTTGGAAAGATAAAAATAGATAGGCTAGGTCTCACCACGTTTATATTGTACTTTTTCGGATAGGGAAAAATTTGAAAAATATGCTGCCCCAAAATAGAAGCTATGCACATTATTGGGGATGCTCTGAGGCTGTGAATGAGGGCTGGGGGGGCCTCTAAGTTAGCAGGATTTACCATAAACCGGGGGCAGGAAAGTTACTGGCTTCTTCTCATTGTTCATTTAAAATTGCAAAATTTCCCATATTCTCACTAAAGAAGGCTGATAAACAAGAGGCTTTAATCTCTTCCTCCCTCTTGGCCATACTTGGTACACATCTTTTCCCGACTGCAGCTATAGAAGAGAACAGAAAGTTGTGTCAGAGAACTACCAGTCCCACTAGCAATAATAAAATTATATGTGTTCTGATTCTGAAATAAGATTAATCAAGGAATCCTTGCTTAATGATTTCTGCAAACAGCCTTTTATGTTGCCAGTAACATTGGCAGTTTCCCCTTCGATCTCTTCCTAGGGAATTGGCCTACTTTATATCTCAATTCCCTGAACAGCACTTTTCAAATTAGTTTTCTTCTTTACAAATATATGAATCACCAGAAGCTTAATAACTTTTCAAAGTCAAGATGATAGCTTATCATGACACCTTGTTCCAAGGCAGCCATTTCCAACCTGGTGCCCTCAAGATATGTTGGAGTACAATATTCATTTCCTCGTCTACCATAGGTATATCAGCTGAATGATGATGGAAGCTGTAGCCCACCATTTCTGCTATGCACCTGTGTAACTTATGCCTTTCTTCACAGGCATATCCTCATCATTTTCTCCATCTTATTTCATTTCTCAAAGAGCTACTGAGATTCAAATTTAAATGGACAAGTGAGGGAAGACCTCTTAATGAGAGTTTTAAAAATCCAAGTTATATTTTAACATATAGATGTCAAATAGACATCTATTTTCTTCAAAGAAAAAAACAGAAAGTCCAGTTGCCTCTTGAATGTATGAAAAAGAATGCTTGTAACAGTGTTGGAAGGGACCTTGGAGGTCATCTAGTCCAACCCCCTGCTCACACAGGAGACCTGTACTAGGGATTCGAGCCACCGAACTGCTGACCTTTCTGATCAACAAGCTCAGTGTCTTAGCCACTGAGCCACTTGGTCAGTTCTTGGGAGAATGATGAATTGAAAGAGGCTGTGGAAATAAGTGTTGAGAAACACAGATGATCCTCCTCCTCCTCCCACTGCTGCAGTGGCATATCTGGCCTGGCTGCTGGCCTGGACTGGCCTGGACTGGGACTGGCCTTTGTGCTATGAAGAAAAAAAAAAAAAGCCAAGAGCCCTAGAGTTACAGCAAGTGAAAAAGCCCCTTTATAAAGATCTCCTGGGCAGGCTAAGGCTTTGCCTTCCCAAAAAAACCCAGAAGGAGCCAAAAGCAGCCTTTTTGCAAAGAATACCTCGAGGCTGGGCTTAGTGTTCCCAAAAAATCCTAGGAGAAGAAGAGGCCAAAAGCAGCCCTTTTGCAAAAAGCTTATGGGCAGGGTGGGGCTTCACCTTAAATAAAGGGGGGCAGCTTTTAGCATTGGTTCTGGAATTCCTTCCTTCCTTCCTTCCTTCCTTCCTTCCTTCCTTCCTTCCTTCCTTCCTTCCTTCCTTCCTTTCTTTCTTTCTTTCTTTCTTTCTTTTTCTTCTTTCTTTCTTTCTTTCTCTCTCTCTCTTTCTTTCTTTCTTTTGTTCTTTCTTTCTTCTCTCTCTTGCAGTACAAAGCCCAGCACCATCCAGCTCAGCAGCCGGGCGCACCTTATCAGCAGCAGGAGCAAGAAGACATCAGAGATAAACTGCGTGGCAGAGCGGAAGGCAATAGGGGTCTTGGAGGGCAGGGTGGCAAAGGTGACTGTGGCTGGGCTTGGGCTGGTGAACCTGCAGCTTCCTGGGATGAGGTCAGCAGTCCCAGAGCTGGATAGTTATAGGGCTCCTTGCTGCTCAGCAAGGCAGGGTACAAAATGACCAATAGGGCAGAGATGGGGGGGGTGGAGATAGGTGAGTGAGGGAGTTGGAGGCAGTCCCTTGCCTTACTGTGACTCTGTGCTCAGAGGGACCAAGCATGGAATGGCCTGGATTGAATTGGGTACTCACCTAATTATGTACAGTTCTCGGTTAACAATGGCAATGGGGAATGCCAGGATTGCAGTCGTTGAATGATGCAGTCATGTGATATCTCACTTTATGACCGCATCACTTAGCAAAGTCACAAATCAAGGATTATCTGTACAATTCTTAAAGCAACGAATCTTTACATCCATACTGGAATGGTTAGGTACTTTAATGAATAGCACAGAGGTTGTGTAGGGTCCAAATCATTTTTAAATCATTTTGAAGCATGCAAAGTCTACACATTTAATTCCAAGGGTCAGTGGTTCAACAATCAGCCCCCGAAGACCCTCCTAAAGAGACAAGGCTTTTCAAATTTCACAGAAGGCATTCATAACTCCCCGGACAAACTGTTCTTTTGGAGGCACATAAAGTTTATTGTGGAAGGAGGCGAGCCCTCACAGAGGAATCATAAAGCTTAAAGCATAAATAAAATGGAAAATAGATCTTTTTACATAATACAGAAGATATTAGGTATGCTCTTTTTGCACAATGAAAGGGAAGCTTATATACTGTATGAATTATATAAAGCTCCTATACAACAATGTGATAGGCACACCAAATTAGATTGCACAATATGTCTCTAGTATAAATAGATACCACTTATTAAAATTCATTTTCATGCCTGCTCCTTAGCTAATCCCCTATTATTCCACTAAATTAGCTTGCAGATGAAATCTAGAGAGATGGTGTTTTTCATGCCCTTTTAAAAGTAGGTACTTGATGGAGCTGGGCAAATAGATATAGGAAAGGAATTGCATAGCATAAACACCCACCCACCCCCCGCCCCGAAAGGCCCTTTCTCCAGAGCAAGGTTTCCCAAATTATAAGGGTACCTCCCTTGGGGAGGTGCAGAGAGAGTCCTAGGTCATGGGAAAAACTGTTTAGTTAATAAATCCACTTTTCACGCAGTTTCATTGTATTATTTTCATTGTTCATTTGTCCTCATTTTGATTTTTGTATTTTTAGGTGAGATGTGTACATTAAGCTGACTCTAAAGGGAGCTGTGAGAGACAAAAACTTAGGAACTCCTGTTCTAGAGTCCGCAAACTTTATTAAATTTAGTATTGGCAAGTAAACAGGTCCTCTGAGGGTTATGTTGAAGTCTGTACAAATCCATATAAGGAAAGGCTATCTTTTATATGTACTATAAACAGTATTAGTTTTATTTGCTTCCTGAAACTTTCCTAGCACCAATTTAAGGTGTTATGTGTTTGTGGGTAGATGTTTATACATGTGTGAGAGAGAGTGTGAGAAAGAGAGGTGTAGTGGTTAATGTGTTGGCCTTAAAACCAAGAGTCTGTGAGTTTGAGTCCCGCCTTAAGCATGAAACCAGCTACAATCAGGAGTAGGTTTTTCTGCTGCTTGCTGCTTTACTAAAACTCCCAGGAGAACTAATTCCAGTGAGTTTGTAAGAATTACAACATATACAACAAGCCAGTGTAATCAAATAATGGTACAAGATCACTGGCACGCTTAATCAAACAACAACAATAATAACCCCAGATAAAACAACAGCAACACATAAAAACAACTTTCCAAATGAATTCACAACCAGCTCTTTAGGTTCACTGTTGGAAATAATAAATTGGCAACTTATACATTGGTAACTTATATCTATAAGAGCCAGTTTGGTGCAGTGGTTAAGTACTAGGCTAGAAACCAGGGTACTGTGAGTTTCAGTCCTATCTTAGGCACAGAGCCAGCTGGGTGACTTTGAGCCAGTCACTCTCTCTCAGCCCTAGGAAGGAGGTAATGGCAACCACTTCTGAAATCTTGCCAAGAAAATTGCAGGAACTAATCCAGGCAGATATCAGGAATCAAAAAACCGATTTGAAGACACACATATACACAATCCTCCATTTCTTTCAATTTACCTTTAGAATACAGGTAGTCCTTGACTTAACAACAGTTCATTTAGTGACCTTTAGTTACAAAGGCACTGAAAAAAAAAGACTTATGACAGTTTTTCACACTTCAAACCATGGTGTCGAACCCCACTCCGGGGTTCGCCATACCTGAGGGTGTGTGGATGGATGGACGGCAGAGTGGCAAGCGCAGAGTGGAGAGCAGAGTGAGCAGGAAGCGAGGCTACGGCGGCAGCAGCTACATCTGACCTGTTTGTTGGGTGTTCAGGCTGCTTCCGGCTGCGCCAACCACCTGTTTGTCGGGGAGCCGGGAGGCCACATCCCACCTGCTCACCAGATGTGCTTATCAACAATCGGTGGGGAGTACCAACACAGCCAATGGAGGATCTGGACGCTGCTCCTTGGGCACCATGTGCCGCCCAGTGTTTCCCAGGACCTAGGACGTTTGCCAGATGGTGGCTTCAAGGAGGGGTGTCCGGCGAGCCAGAGGGCATGGACCCTTGCTGATAAAGCAACAGACTTTGTTCACATGTATCGCATTCATTGCGTACATTGCGCATTCATTGAGGCTCTGCCTGATTAAAGGTTTTGTTGGCTTGACTGTTCATGAGCGTGTTCTGCCCCAGCTACGGATCCCAAAGAACGCAGCACACACAAAGTCCATTCAAAGCTTAGTTTACTGAATAAACCAATCTTTTACAACAATGTCTGTTAATTAATTGCATTAACAGCCATCGAGAATTCAAAGAATAACTGAAAATTTACTATGGTTGGCAGAATGCCCAGAAGCAATTTGCAGAAAGCTGATAAGATAAGCAAGACAAGACATGAAGGTATGTGAACTAAGTTGTTCCCTGCAAATTGCTTCAGTTGGTGTTCCTCCTTAAATAGGCTAGGGGAGTGGCCAATTAGCCTCAAGCCTTACTCTTGAGGAGGCCTCCTCCTGAGGAGTCACTCCTGCCTTTTGGCAGCTCTGCGCGCCCATGCATCGAGAAGAGGCTCCTCTTCTTCGTCCTCTTCACTTAAGGGAGCTTCTGGTGGTTTTGAAGGCCCTGGCTGATCCCCGCCTCTGGCACCACATCTTCTCTAGCCTCCTCATTGTCCGACTCGAGTGCCAGCTGCACAGGCTGCTGGTGCAGCACCACACCAGCCTCCTCGCTGTCTGAATCAGCTACTAGCTGCACAGGCCGCGTACGGGCCACAACAGAGCATGCTTGCTTCAGTTCTACCCAATCCAGCTTCGGACCTTTGAGACATGGCAACATTCCCATTATCATGTGATCAAAATTCAGACACTTGGCAACCATCTCATATTTATGATGGTTGCAGTGTTCCGAGGTAATGAGATCACCTTTTGCAACTCTCTGACAAGCAAAGTCAATGGGGAAGCCAGATTCACTTAACAACCATATCACTAACTTAACAACCGCAATGATTCACTTAACAACTGTGGCAAGAAAGATTGTAAAACGGGGCAAAACTCACTTAACAAATCTCTCGCTTAGCAATAGAAATGTTGGGCTCAATTGTGGTTGTGAGTCGAGGACAACCAATAGCTCCTATTTTAGAGGTAGCTGCCTTAAAGGAAAATTCAGCCCAATAACTGAGAATACTGAGATCAGTTCAGCTAAGACCATTATACAACCTTTGATATTCTTGCATTTTAAAGTCATAGCTTTCCATCCAGAAGTACCTCTATTACAAGATTATTCAAATGAATCTTCAATTTTTCCCACTTTTAGGGCATGCTCTTAAGCAACATGCATTTTCTGTATAATATAGTGTTTCAATGTGTGCGAAATGCCTTGTGTCTGGAAAAACAGTTTATTTCTACATTGGAAAGTACCATCTTAAGTGTTCCTGTCACACCTCAGCAAATAAAATGAGTTGAAAATAAATAAAACAAAGCTTGCTTGCCATCATCATAAGTTATCACTGCAGCTGCTCCTGCCTGAAGGGTTCCCATAGTTACCGATGCTGGTTTGATCCTGTAATGTAACTACAACTGACATTTACCTCATGCTGAAAACCTCTCATTAATTATCTGAATAGCAAAAGAAAACAACAATTGGTAAGCCATATGTGTTAGAAGAAATATCTGTTAGAAGAAATTTTGTGGGACAATACTATATGAGCGGATACTCAATTGTAGGTGTAGTTATTGAACTGCAACAAATATTAACTTAGTCTTGATGAATATACGACCAAATCATAATATAAATTTAATAACTGGAAGTTGTGTTTTCAAAACATAGTTTTCAAATTACAAAGCTGAAGTTAAGTGACACTCAGCACAACTGAGGCTGCCAATGAATTTTAGTTAATTATTACTTAATAGAAAACCGCTCAAAAAGAAGCTGAAAGGGCCAATATGATGTATATCTGAATTTAAGTCAATCCGATCCCTTACACAAAAGAGAGAGAAAATACATACAAAACAATTTGCCCAATGCCTACCTTTTCAACCATTAGTTGTCAATTCTAGTTTAAACTCATTCTGGGGATTCCTTCCCTTTAATTAATGCATACACAGGACATATATACCTGCTGGAATATATACAGAATTAAAAAGTATACACACTGAATTAGTACAGGTAGTCCTCAACTTACAACAGTTCATTTAGTGACCATTCAAAGCAGGGGGTGAAATCCATTTACCTTTGCTACCGGTTCACAAATATGAGCGTGTGCATGCTCCACAATGCACAGAGCCTTCTGCGGAGGGTCAAAAATGGGACGTGATGATGTCTGGGCGGGTGAGTGGAGCCTCCCGGTTCGCCCAAGCCAGATAGAACCGGCTGCATTTCACTACTGGTTCAAAGTTACAATGGCATTGAAAAAAAGTGACTTATGACCGTTTTTCACACTTATGACCTTTGTAGCATTCCCATGATCCTGTGATCAAAACTCAGATGCTTGGCAACTGACTCATACGTATGACTGTTGCTATGTCCCAAGGTCATGTGATCCTCTTTTGTGACCTTCTGACAAGCAAAGTCAATGGGGAAGCCAGATTCATTTAACAACCGTGTTACTAACTTATCAACTGCAGTAATTCACTTAACAACTGTGGCAAGAAAGGTCATAAAATGGGGCAAAATTCACTTAACAACTGTCTCATTTAACAAGAGAAATTCTGGGCTCAATTGTGATTGTAAATTGAGGATTACCTATAGTAACTAAGTATATAAGGGAAGGTAAAGGATTTAAAAATTAATTCCCCTCTACCTATACCAACCATTCTCTCTTACACACACACATAAATCACTCCCCGATACAGAAATATAATATACAAACACATACATATGTTAGAATAGAATAGAATAGAATAGAATAGAATAGAATAGAATAGAATAGAATCGAACAGAACAGAACAGAACAGAACAGAACAGAATTTTTTATTGGCCAAGTGTGATTGGACACACAAGGAATTCGTCTTGGTGCATATGCTCTCAGTGTACATAAAAGAAAAGATACGTTCATCAAGAATCATAAGGTACAACACTTAATGATAGTCATACGGTACAAATAAGCAATCAGGAAACAATATCAATATAAATCGTAAGGATACCAGCAACAAGGTTACAGTCATTACTCTTCCTACTTCTGTGAGAGGAAGTGAGGAAACATTGTGTAGCATGTTAAAACATGCTCTTCTATCCCAGCTGAAAACTTGGCATTATGATAAATCATAGCATGTACCTAAGGGTGTATCTAAGTGGATTCCTTATGTTGTCCAATAGCACATTGCCAAGGAGATTAAAAGATATGCTGTATTTAATACCTGCCCATTGGAACATTATCTCCCCTCATTGTTTGGACCAGACCCTGCTGCCATTTCTTAAGTCCTTGAGTTGTGTCTGTGAATTGAATTAGATTGCCGTAAGGTAGCATTATGCTGTTATTGTGTCAGTGCTGTTTATTGTTGCTATTAATTAAATTTTGCTTTGTTGCCTGTTGGTTTTAATCTGATGTTCTGTGTCACAATTCTGAATGGGCATTTATGGTATATCCACTGGTTAAATAAATGAAATCCATCCAGCTATGGACAGCCAATATAACATTCACCTTTATTTTCATACTCATAAGAAACCTGTGCTTTTATTTTCTGCATAATTGATTATAAATTACCTTTGGGTATAGTTAGAACTGTTGGAAAACTGAGATTTTTTCCTTCTTCTTGAAATAAATGTACAGGCCTAGTAACCATTTGAAAACTTATTAGTTAAGTGTCTGAACTGCTGAAGAGGTCAAGCTCAGTGGTGGGTTCCTCCCGGTTCGGTCCGGTTCAGCCGAGCCGGTAGCGGTGACGATATGACGTCACTGAACCGGTTCTCCCCACCCTCCCACCCACGTTATTCTTACCTTTTATTTGGTCCCACCCCCAATCTATTGCTGCCTCCTGAGTCCCAGCTGATGACTAGAGGGAAAAAACCTATTTAAACTCTTGCCGGGGGGCAAGAATTTAAATCTTGATCAGTGTTAAAAGCAAACAAATGAGTCGGGTTGTAAGTGCGAGGACTGGTCGTAAGTGCGAGGACCTTCCAGAAATGACTCTGACCAGCTAGCCACGCCCACCTAGTCACATGACCTCCAAGCCATACTCACAAAATAAGCCACGCCCACAGAACCAGTAGTAAAAAAAATTAGAACCCACCCCTGGTCAAGCTGCAGTGGACAGAGAAATATTGCTCATTAGACTTTTTAATACGCAGAGAGCATTTATTAGTGAGGCCCTGCTACACAACGGACAAAATTATGGACTGTTGGCTCAGAGGTTCTCGCAGACTGAAAGAACAGAAAGAAATGATCTACCTTTGATCATGGATTTCATTTCATTTGATGGCTTTTTTTATGGGGAAAAAAGCTGTTACCCCTTACTATTGAACTTGCTTGCCACTGAATCCAACTCTCTCTTTCAATTAATGTAGCCACAACCTTAGCAACTTTAAAACGAGTGGACTTCAATTCATACCCTATGAACAACATGATTTTGCCACAGGGCCAAATTGGTTCCAAACCAATCCATTCTCAGCCAGCCTGGTTGGCAATTCTGAGAATTAAAGCCACAATATCTGGAGGGCACCGTTATCTTCTTTATCTGCATGTCATTCTATCTTTTGTTTGCTGTTAATTAGATGTATTTATTAATTTAGATTTATATGGCCAACTGTCTGACAATAAGGACTTTAGTGGCTTATAATATTATAAGTACAAAATATAATATAAAGTACAACAACATACACAGCAGCCATTCTAATTTTTGACAAATATGTAATAAGTTGTTTTGCTTTTACCTCTACATATTTTTTAATGAAGATTGTGGAGAACATTTGTTCATGCTTACCCAGTGGCTATTATTAAATATTGAGATATTAGTAATAGTTTTACTTTATTTCTATATTTGTTAAACATAATCTGGAAGAGTACTACCAGACCAGATGTTTATTAGACAATTGCCCAGAGGAGAAGATCTCTCCATTTCCTTTCTTCTCATTGTACCATATATTTTGCTATATTTTTCTTACCAGAAAAAATATTCACAGTATTTTTAGTTGCGCAGGAGGAAGTATTCTAATATTATGACCTGTTCTAAATATTGCATTTTACAAAAATGGAGGTAAACAAATGTATTCAAATGAGTGTGACAAGGCTGGCTAGAGTTATGAAAATAAATCATTGGAGGAAAATTTAAAGGAAATATAATTTAGTTTTAAAAATACGGCTCGATCCTATTTTAAGCACTTGATGCTGTTTTAAGCACCTGGTGTTGGAAAGATTTTATTTTTGCCCCTAGAGGATAGAATTAGCTCTAATAGGACTTAAACTGGGATCAACTTTGATTGAACATTAAGATAACAGTAAGGAAAGTTTAGAATAAATTCAGTGGTGGGATTCAAATAATTTAACAACTGGTTCTCTGCCTTAATGATTTCTTCCAACAACTGGTTCGCCAAATTGCTCAGAAAGTTAACAACCGGTTCTCCTGAAGTGGTGCGAACCAGCTGAATCCCACCACTGAATAAATTATCCAACAATGCTAGTGGTCTCTAACCTCAGCCATCTTTCTTCAAGATTTTGCTTTCTGATGCAAAGATCCTTGGGAGCTACAAGCTTTTTCCAATTTTATTACTCCTTTATTCTTGATTTCTGGTGAGCAGTGCGGTGGCCTAGAGGTGAAGACACTCTTGATAGGGGTCTTGTTTATTTGATTGTTGGTCTGCTGTTAATATTGGAGTTAATCTATGCTCAACTGGAAGCTGTTTGCTGGTAAAGAGATGCTTGGGTTTTTTTGCTCTCTTTTTTGCATAGTCTATAGATATTGTTTATGTCTAGGTGTCCATTGATGGCTAATTTGTCAGAGTGTCAAGCTTCTAGAAATTCCTAGCATGTTTGAATTTGACTTGGTGTAGGATAGTCACAATTTCCCAATTGAAACTACGGTTAAGTCTGTCCACATTTGTGAAGAGTTTTCATCATGTCTTCTGACTGCTAGTTGGTGTACCTGGTTGGTTCTGCCAGTCTTCTGCCTGTTTGTCCTATGTAGTGGTTGTTGCAGTCACTACACTGTATCTTATAGATGACTCCTGTTTTTTCTTCTGGGACTGCTGGGTCTTTTGGTTTGCTTAGGGTGATTTACTTATGGTGTTTTAAAAGGCTTTAGTTGGCTTTGGCTGATTCCATGTGATTGTAGGAAGGAGCCAGGGTGAATAAAAATCAATGATTTTTTAAAAAAAAATCAAAAAAATCAGATTTTTTTTTATTTAAATTGGTTTTTTTGATTTTTATTGAATTTATTTTAATAAAAAACTTTTGGGGTAAAAATCTATCGTAAGATAGTTTTCTATTTAAGATACATAAATAATTTAGTTTATTCAGCATGAAATGGAGCTTAGTTATGTAGCATGAGGCTGTATATTCTGCAACACTGGGACTATCGGTGAGTCAACAGTGAGTCAAAGGAGTAGCAGAGATGACAGTTGCTCTTTAAAAATTATGATTTAAATCGAGTTGATTTAAATCAAGCCTTTTTACTAGTGATTTAAATCATGATTTAAATTGTGATTTAAATCAACTCAATTTAAATCAAATCCACCCTGGAAGCAGCCCTACCAAAGTTCTACTAAGACCATTCTCACCAACACTGGCAGTGCAAGCACTACAATATAAATTGAGAGCAAATCCCACTCCATTCTAGCACTGATGATGTTATTCAGTTTGGTAATGAAACAAGAAAACAACCAAGCTCAGAGAGAGCACCAAGGACCCCTAACTCTAATTGTTCCAAGGCAATAGCTCTTCTGCCTCATAATGCAATTTATTTATTGATCAAATTTCAGTATCACCCATCTCACTCTCAGACTGATTCTGAGATGGTAGGCATTAGGTTATGCACTTGTACAAATGGATTTGATTTACTAACCAGCAAAGAATTTGCCATAATAACTTATCAAGTGTGAAAGACCAGGGCTACACATTAAGTTCCAGTTAAAATGATTTATTGTTCGTGACTACACACAGGTATCTAGTCAAGTTGCGGTTGGCACTATTTTGACGTTAGTGGAAGTCAAGAGTGGTTGGATTTAGTCCGCTTGTGACAATATAAGAGACTCTGGGCTGATTCCTCTTTTGACTCTGCCCCCAGGCTCTGCCACTTCTTCTCCTACATCACAAAACTAGCTTAGAATACACACATCATTGCCTCCTCATACAGTATTTTAAGGGGACATAATTTTAAAATTCCTTGAATATTCAGATTTAGAACACTGAGTATCTAAATGAACTTTTGATCTGGAAATGTGATATTCTGAAATCTCTCTCTCAGCTTCAAGTATTAGACACTGACATTGCTTCATGCCTACCATTAGCTGTTGATACCGTAAATAATTACTGCAGAATGTTTCCTTACTATTAAATACAAGCAGCTATACTGTAGCAGCTTTATTCCTTACTGTCATATGAGGGGCATATCTTCTGTCAGGTATTACCAAGGGATAAAAAATGCATTTGATAAAGTGAGCTGCAGCTTACAAAATCTTTAAAAACATTTGTTTTTAAAGGTTCTAATTTCAGGGTTCCAACAAAAGAAGACTCTGAGGCTAGCAGTAGACTTTTTTTTATTTATTCCATGGACACATTATTTAGTAACCAGATTTATAAAGCAACTAACTCAGCAATGTGACTCTCAGCAGTGTGCAGCATAAACAAAAAGAAAATCCTATAACATTAAAACATGTGTAATATATAAAATATAAAATCCAAAATGTAAAATGTCGACCAAGCAACATAACGTAACAAGGATAAATGAGAATCTCAAGCTTCCATATCAATAAAAATTATATTGAATCTATAGAGAGCTACATTTCTTCTCATTCCCAAAATCTCTTTATGAGTTGAACAGAGGTTAGGGGGGGAGGGAGTGTTCTAGTAAGTGTGATAAAAATTGATTTGTTTCAATGGCCTCAATCTAACTGGGTTATGAGTGAGAGTACCATCACTAATTAGGACATTTATGATTGCTTTAAAAGAGGATGATAATTTTGATCTGGAGTTTCTGCATAGTTTCTATCAATATCTTCTTCTGTAATATAAAGCCAAAGCCACCTTCAGCTTAAACTCAGTTTTAGGGCTACTTTATTTATTTATTTATTGGCCACCTATCTTACCACAGGATAGCTCTAGGTGGTATGCAATCAATCAATCAATCAATCAATCAATATATGTATGTGTATGTGTATGTGTATGTGTGTGTATATATATATATATATATATATATATATATATATATATATATATGTATGTATGTATGTATGTATGTATGTATGTATGTATGTATATGTATATGTATATCAGGGGTGGTTCTACTTACCTTTACTACCAGTTTGCAACAGGGCCACGCGCGCGTGCTCACTTCGCTCGCACACTCTTCTGCGTATGCACAGAAGCGTTCTGATGACATCATGGTCAGTGGGTGGAGCCTCCTGCCAGTTTTACTACCGGTTCTATAGAACCAATGAGAACCGGGAGCAACCCACCACTGATATATGTGTGTATATATGTAAATCAATTAATACCAACAACCACTATGATCCAATTACAGATGGGGAGGGCATGGGCAGGTGGGGAAGTGGGACCTGTTCTTAATTAATCAAGCATCTTCACTGTCATGCTTCCCCATTGGGGCCCATGTTATTTCCTTGGTAATAGTATAGTACAGTAGTGGTTCGCCATTGCCTTGTTCTAGTTTGGGATTTCTCTAAGATTTTCCAATCTACGGTGTTTCCCCAAAAATGAGACCCTGTCTTATATTTTGTTTGAACCCCAAAATAAGCGTGTGGTCTTATTTTCAGGTAGGTCTTATTATTTTGGGGCATGTGGAGGAAACCAGAGGAAATGGCAGGGACCGGCTGAGTATGAGTTTAAATATTTTCAGGGAGGGCTTATTTTCGGGCATGCGCTCAAAAGCCTGATTGGACTTATTATTAAGGAATGTCTTATTTTCAGGGAAATAGGGTAACTGTCAAGGCTGACTCGTAAAGCACCTCAACTCACAGCTTGACAACAGACATGAAGGGAAGGAAGAGGACAATGTCTGGAATTTATTGGGAGCTGGGAGGGAGGTGAGGATTTTATGTGAGCCGTTTGCAGCCGGAGAAGATCCTGATACTTCAAGGCCATGCAATAGGAACCTTCCAAAGGCGCAGACTGTTTTCCCAAAATAAAAAGTACTTGTTGAATTGGTGGACAATTGACAATGGGTGGGAAAAGGGAAAATTAACTATGCTGGTTTTTGCACAAAAATCTCAGAGCTAGCTTGACTTCTTCTGTGCCAGTATGGATCTATCAGTAAAGTTATACTCTTGGTAAAATAATGTCCTAGGAGTTTCTTTTGCTGCATATGCCAATGGGATGGTTGACATTAACTAGAATATACCCAACTCTGCTTAGCTTTTTTAATGTTCAAGTCAAATTTGGCTACATTCTGCCACCTACCATGAAAAATAGGATTCTGATTTTTTTCTATAATTTTCATCAGCAGTCTAGATCCGTGATGGCGAATCTATGGCACGTGTGCCACAGGTGGCACGAGTAGCCATATCAGTGGGCATGCCAGCTCAGGTCTGACGTGCATGCGCGTGCCGGCCCACCAGAAGTAGGGAAACAAGCTTTTTCCTTCCTCCAGAGGGCCTGAGGGGTGGGGAAGGTCCATTTTTCTTTCTCACCTGATCTTCCAGAGACTCCTAGATAGGCTCTGGAGGGTGGGGACAGCAAAAAACTTCACTTCCTGTCTAACCGGGAGTTGGGAAATGGGCCGTTTCAGGCTCCAGAGGGCCTCTGAGGGGGTGGGGAAGGCTGTTTTTGCCGTCCCCAGATACATAGAGAGGATCAGGAGCCAGGTGAGAAAGAAAAATAGGCCTCCTGGGCCATCGCGTGCCAGGAGCGGGGGGAGGGGGGTTGCGTGTGCATGTGCAGGGCAGGGTGCATAGAATTATGGGTGAGGGCACGCATACGCACGAACATCCCCCGCCACCTCCCTCCTGGCATGCGATGGTCTAGATTATAGGCTAAGTCAAATTAGAAATATGCTTTTGAAAGAAACAATAGAGAACACTGTCTTTTAGAGCCCAGAATTTCATCTTGCATATTACCTTCACATTCCCATATCATCTAACACAGGGGTCCCCAATCCCCGGTCCGTGGACCAGCACCACGCCATGGCATGCCAGAAACTGAGCTGCACAAACAAAAGAAGCCCCATCCGTGGAATGCAGGCAGCACATGAAACCTTTCTTCACGGAACCATTCCCTGCAGTGGTGGGTTTCAAAAAAATTTACTACCAATTCTATGGGTGTAGCTTGGTGGGTGTGGCATGGCTTGGTGGGCGTGGCAAGGGAAGGTTACTGCAAAATCCCCATTTCCTCCTGATCAGCTGGGATTCGGGAGGCAGAGAATAGTTGGAGGCGGGGCCAGTCAGAGGTGGTATTTACCAGTTCTCTGAACTACTTAAAATTTCCGCTACCAGTTCTCCAGAACTGGTCAGAACCTGCTGAAACCCACCTCTGGTTCTCTGGTGCCCAAAAGGTTGGGGGCTGCTGATCTAACATGCTTCTATATCTCTGGATAAGGAAGGCGATCGGGGAGAGGTGCTTTTCAAAGTTATGTCTGTCTTTTGTTGTGTTGTTTGTTTGGTAGGAAAAGAGGCTTTGACTATCAAAGCTTTGGAGACTCTGTTGATATCTGGCCCACATTTTGGGCTTTGTTTCTGAATATTATAAGGAGGAGAGCATGGGAAAGGGAGAAGAAACAAAATGTTCTCTTGGAGAACGGCTAATCCCTAGATCAAAGAAGAGACCATATCAGCCTCAATACACTATCTCCTTAATCATCAAATTACTATTAATTTATAAACATTTTGTTGCTGAGCAAAAGTTCACACATGCAACACATGTGGTCAAAGAATGTTGAATATGCGCTCTGTACATAGGAGGGAAGATCTTTTGTAAAAAAGAAAGTTCCATACGTTTTTAAAAGTGGAATTTACAATACATGGCGTATGCATGTCAAGCATGAGCAAAAGAAAAAATGAGGGGTAAAAGTCTAAACAACATATATTATTCCCAGCTTCACACACAGACACCTCAACAAAATACAAGAGGATTTTGGAAAGATGCCGCATCAGGTATTTCATATTATGATTTTAAAAAGAGGAAAGAAGCCCAAAGCTGAAGAAAACAATGGGATTTTTCATGCTCTACCATTTACATCAAAAGAGGATGACACTCAGGTTGGGACAGGCAATTACAAGTTTTCTTGCACAAAAGGCCTCTATCGGGCCTGCTGTTTGCACCTTCAGCCTCAAAAACACTCATCTACTGGATTCAGTTATCAAAGGCTGTTAGCAATCCTTCAGCCATCAAAGGCTACTTTCAAAATAAACTAATTAATCAAAATACAAAAGCCACCTCCGTGGGAGACTGAGAGTTGAAAATTATCTTATTATAGGTGGGAAGACGTGAAAGAAAGCGAAATGTGCTGAAAAGCAGAAAGGCTTTTGTAGTGCTCTATTATTAGCAGACAGCTGCTAGAATTAATTTCATTTCTCTCAAAATGGAGAGAAATGTAAGTCCCTCTTCTTTTGGGTGCCAATGGCTTTACAGACATTATATGGTGTCAGGTTAGTACTGGAGAAACCAGAGCTCAAATCCCCAATTAGGCCTGCATCTTGCTAGATAATGTTGACTAAATTATCCGCTTCCAACTTCCTTCATAAGTTTGTTCTGAGAATAAAATGTCAGGGGAAGGGTTGGAGAGATTAAGTATAAAGTACATACTTTTGAAGATTTGGCAAAGAAGCACAATATACAGGTAAACCTTGATTTACAATCATTTGTTTAGTGACTGTTTGAAGTTACAATGGCCCTGAAAAAAGTGACTTATGGCGGGTTTTCACACGACGGGGATCATGTGATCAAAATTACGGGCACTTGGCAAGTGGCATGTATTTATGTCAGTTTCACTGTCCTAGGGTCATGTGATCATCATTCGTAATCTTCCTAGTTGGCTTCTGAGAAGCAAAGTCAATGAGGAAATTCAGATTTGCTTAATGACCGCTTAACAAATTTGGCAAAGAAGATTGGAAAATGAGGTCAAATCCACTTGACTATGCCTTGCTTAGCAACAGAAATTTTGCACTCAGTTGTGGTCATTGGTTGAGGATTACCTGTAAACATAATAAATAAATACATGCCTATGAGAAGTTTTTGTACCATGTTTCTTTTTTATGCTCACTTTTCTACTCAGCAACGCTCTTCAGAGAGCCAGTTTCTAACAGCAAAGTTGTTCCTTCTGGATTATTTTCAATTTTCAGTCATGAAGGAATGCTGTTATATGCAATTCACTTGTAATCCAGCCTTTAAATGTACTCTACTTTTAATTCTTTTAGGCATGTACTTGTTGCTTTCTACCTGAACTCTGACACTAGCTTCTATTAGCAGAAACTGCAATGGAAACGGATTGATTGCTAGTCTTTATAAATCACTATACAGTATATGACTACCCAAAGCCAACTCTCTTTCTTTCTTTCTTTCTTTCTTTCTTTCTTTCTTTCTTTCTTTCTTTTCTTTTCTTTTCTTTCTCTTTCTCTTTCTCTTTCTCTTTCTCTTTCTCTTTCTCTTTCTCCCTCTTTCTTTCTTTCTGTCTTTCGTGGTGAGGAATTGAACAAACTAATGATGTGTGATATGAAAAACTTTGTTCTTTCATCTGTTCTATATTTCCTTTCCCTCAGTTTCATTGGATTATTTATTCTCTAGTCAACAACAATTTATTATTACAGTCTTAGACCAGAGACCAGGACAAATAAAAGCACTGAATACATATACACTTAAGAATTCTAGTATAAAATAATAAATAACAACTAAAATCAATAATAAAATCCAGCATCAATTATACATGGTCTGACTATATGATAGTTGCAATCCCTAAACTGTGTGGCCCGTTGTAGGTTCAACGCTAAAAGGGAAATGACTAAGCAGTGCAAAGGGTTTGCCACAATTGTTACATAACATCTCTATGGTGGAGAACACACGTGTTTGCGATGAATCCCCAGTGCTGCTGCGCAGAATCTGGCCACCTGCGCTGTAGTTATGGACTGTTCTTCCTTAAGCAGCCACTGAAGATAGGTAGTGTCGGAATAGCCAGGATACCTAGCAGTTATTGGCAGAATATGTTTTTTCCTAATCTCCGTATAAAAGGAACATCTAAGGTGCTTGTGATCCACAGTCTCCACCTCTTCTGAGCCGCAGGGACAGAGTCTGTCCGTGAATGGTATCCTTTTATACTTGCCATACAGGATGGCTTAGTCATGTTTCTGCTCAATCAGCTTTTTATTCTTTCCAACTGAACAAAGTGTTGGAAAAGATTATATAAAGGGGTTTGGGAATCTATTTGTCCTTCAGCAAAATAATCCTCCAGATTATTATTTGGTGTTGGTGGAGAAAAACTAGGAGGGAGGGAGGGAGGGAGGGAGGGAGGGAGGGAGGGAGAGAGAGAGAATGTCTGATAATGGGTCATGCTTCATATGATGTCTCCATCCTTTCTTTAAGTTAAGAATTCCCAAACACTCAAGACTTTCAATGTAAGGATCCAACTCTAATTATTTTGCTTGCCCTCTTCTGTATCCTGAATCTGAATGATCAGTGTTGGAGAACAATACCAGGAAGGGCTTCTCTTTCTAACAAAAATGATGAAAAGTGCATCAACATGTCACAATCGAAGCTCTACCTTTTTTTGCTTGGGTTGCAACATTGCTCCCAAGTACAGAAGGAGTGACTTCAGGTCAAACATTATCACTCCCCACTTGCTCTTCTGTGGATGTCTATAAGTAGTCCATGCCATTGATTCTTGTCTAGAGAGTTGACATAGGAATTCAGTTAGCTCTTGTAAGAACAGGATATTGTTTTATCATCACTTATTCAGTACATGCTGTATTTATTGTCATTTTTTATATAATTGTGCTGTCTTGTATGCAATGTTTCTAAAAAGTATGATTAATTTAAATGTATTTTCACATTATCTAAACAACTGATTTACTGAATGGTTTTGAAGTACAATAAATAACATAAATAGATGGACCTTCCTCAGGTCTGTTAGTGCTTATTATCTTTTGGCATGCTTGAAGTGCCTAGAAATATGCAACCTGACTGATGAGGGATCATAGTTTCAATTGGGAAAATGTGACCTTCCTAGACCAGGCCAAGTCCAAAAATGCCAGGGAATTTCTAGAAGCCTGGCACTCTGACAAATCAACCATCAATAGACACATATGGTAGACATTAACAACATCTATAGACTATGCAAAAGAGACAATCAACCAGTCAAAAAGGGAACAAAAAGAACCAAGCACCTTTCCACCAGCAATCAGTACCCAGATCAGCATAGATTAACTCTAAGATTAACATCAGACCAACAATCAAGAAACTGCCAAAGAAGGCAACAGTAAACAGCCCAACCAAAGAATCTCTAAGACCACTCCCACCAACCCTGACAGGGCAAGCCATTAGAACCGTGATGGCAAACCTATGGCACGTATGCTGGATGTGGCACACAGAGACATCTCTCAGGGTACGCGAACCATCACCCGTTGCTCTTCCGGGTTCCGGCGTGCCAGCCAGCTGGTCTCCACGTGCGCGGGAGCATGAGGAAAATAATCTTCCTGTTTCTGGCACACACATGCATGCCGGCCACCTGACTTCCCACGTGCATGCGTGCCAGAAACCAGAAGACCAGGTGGCTGGTGTGTGCATGTGCACAGGGCAGCTGCTCTTCCAGCACCAGCCAGCTGATCTTTGCGCACGCATGTGTGCCAGAAACCGGAAGACCAGCTGTCCGGTGCACATGCACGCACCAGAAACCAGAAAATCATCTTCCTGGTGCGTGCATGTGCAGCGGGCGGCTGATCTTCCTTTTTCTGGCTCACACACACACATGCTCCCATTTTGGCACTCAGTGCCGAAAAGATTCGCCAACACTGCACTAAAATATAAACAGACAGCAAATCACATTGCTTACTTGCACTGATGATGTTACCTAGTTTGGGTAATGAAACGGCTGCAAGAAAACAAGCAAGTTCAGAAAGCACTAAGGACCCCTGATGAGGGATCAGTCAACTGGCCAATGGAAGATGATGGCAACAACATATTGATGCCAGATCAGCTGGTTGGCCACCTTCAGCTGCAATGAAGAGCCATTGCCTGTCACCAGAGTAGCTTTGAAATATTGCTCCTAATTGTTTTTCAACACGGAGTAGGAAGGAGGTAGAATCCTGCTTTCTCTAGACCACAATCTAAGTCTGTCCTTAGCCTGCCTCTATTGAAAAGCACAGGGTTTGGACAGGATGTGAAGCCACATCAAATGCTCCCAAAGGTCTTTAATTTGTGATCATTGGTCAAGTTGCCCCGTTTTTAACAGACAGGTTTTGTGGAGGCACATTCACTTCGAATCCAGCTGGGACATTTGCAAGAATAAAATTTCTTAACTGTGAGCATCAATAAATTAAAACTTCACATGGAGAAATCCCAGCCAAATAAGTGAGCCGTTTAAACTTAGCAAAGCATTTGGAACAGCTTTTCTTTGCATTTACGAGATAGGAATGTCGTTCGATATAGAGCATAACACCATGTACCACAGCAGAGAGGCAAGAACTTCCTAAAATGGACATCCACAGCTCCTCAGGCAGTTTAGGCGTTTTCCTTCACTCACTACAGCAACCAAACAGCAATCCATTTGAAAGAGAAAAGAAAGGTGCAATATTTCAAAAAAAGCATTACAGCAGCCTTCGAAATTAAAGCAAACAAAAAGCATCTTCACCCAACAAAAAAGATAGGAATGAGGGCACTGCATCTATGTTTAAAGTGACTCAGCCACCTTCCCCCCTTCTTCCCCCCCCCCGCCTTTAAATCAGCTCAGTTTGAATCTGTTATCTGGAGTTGGAAAACAAATAAAGTGAATCTAGATTGTTGTTTATATGAATGTTTCACTATTTTCGTTCTTCTTTCCCATCTCTAAGTCTATTTATAAGGATTCAGATATCCCAAGCCCAATGGAACTGTGACACAAACAAGCGTTTTGAAAGATTTTGATTTGTTATGGAGCAGGACGATATAAAATCTAAAAATTTGGATGCTAAGGAAGAACCATTTAAATTTGGAGAAGAAAAGGCTTTATTCAATATATAGACTTTACTTATACTTGGTTCCTGATACTCTTCTCAGTCTCCACTCAGTCTCCACTGCTAAAATAATTTCATGTAAAGACGGCTCAAGCATTTGATGCAGTGAGGAAGTTTCCTCAGGCGGTGGATTTTGGATATCGTGAAAGAGGTTCAAATTGTCAAGTATTTAATTTACTATTATTTATTTTTGCTGTCAAAATTTTCTGACTGTAGAAAACATGAGTGGAAGATTATA
The DNA here is from genome assembly GCF_059756535.1 of Pantherophis guttatus. NCBI lineage: Eukaryota > Metazoa > Chordata > Lepidosauria > Squamata > Colubridae > Pantherophis > Pantherophis guttatus. The sequence continues at coordinate 66,002,427 of NC_142068.1, forward strand.
AAAATGTATAACTTCCACCTATCCCAATGCGCGCTGGAAACTCATTAGATTGTCAATATTTATCAGCAATCATCTTCCTCCATCAAAATACAAATTTAGCTACCAACTGCCTTTTTGCTAGAGTTTACACAACTACAATGTCCTACCCGTCAATGACTACTTCAGCTTCAACCACAACAATACATGAGCACACAATAGAACTTAAAGTAAACCGCTCTAAACTCAATTGCAGAAAATACGACTTCAGCAAAAGAGTGGTCAATGCCTGGAATGCACTACCTGACTCTGTTGTTTCATCCCCAAACCCCCAAAATTTTAACCTTAAACTGTCTACTGTGTACCTCACCCCATTCCTAAGAGGTCTGTAAGGGGCGTGCATAAGCGCACCAGCGTGCCTACCGTCCCTGTCCTAATGTTCCTTTTATTTGTATCCATTTCATGTATTCAAATCATGTTTATACTTATATATGTTATCTAATACGTGCTTGACAAAATACATAAATTAAATAAAAAATAAATAAACCACACTGATAATTAATTAAGATTTTAGGTCAAGATATAGGGTGCTAGAGAGACATTATGATATCCTTATCCCTATAATTTTTTACTTAAACGAATGGATACACTTTAAAATTAACTGTTTACTTGACTCTAAAGGGGAGCTGGAATATGTACTGGAGTAAGAGATCAGGTACTCTAATCTCATTGTACCCATGGGCTCAAAGTTCCTAAAAAAGAGGAATAATCTAAAACTCACTTAGCCTATGGTGCCGTCCCGATATGCTTGCCATTTCTCGGTCTCAAGAAACTTTTTACATTAAAAAACGAGGAGTTTTGTGTTTGTTTAATTCCAGCAATACTTCCCAAAGATTTCTTGGAAAATGAACACGGTGGGCTCATCTAGCAAGAAAGAGACAAAGGGGAGCATCGATAGTTTATTCCATGGGACCATTATTTCAGAACCCGTATGGCTAAACATGTGGCTTGATAAGGATTCATTGGAACTCTGCCTATTCTAATCTGATTTTTAAATGTTTTAATGTTTTATTTTGTTCCTTTTTTCTACTTTCTTGGGTCTATTGATCTGTTTTGATCTATTTTTATTATAACATAGATGATTATTAATCATAACAACAGTCACTTAAGTAAAATGCCAAGGAACAAATGTTTACATAACTATGCATATTCTCAGCTACAGCCTGCATTTCTTCCACTCAACAGTTATAAACTATGACATTGCTAATAGCCTTTTTTTTCTTGGAAGAGGGTGCTGAAGGGTCATTATAGCACCCCTCTGCTTTAACCGCTGAGTTGTCACCCATCTATTTTAAGACAAGGTATTATTGTTAATTTGAAGCGGATGAGGGTTGCTATCAGAAATCATTTGTTTAAGGACTGCAGGTTTATTTACTATGAACAAGAATAAAGAAAGGCCGTCTTGGACAGGATCTAGTAAACAAAGCAAATGTTAATCTTGTCCCTGGCAGGTCCCATTGTCTAACTCCGGAATTTTGGAATTTGTTCAGATTTTTCTCAAATGCGATCAGACTAATCTAAAGTAACACCCAATCTTCGTGTTTCCAGTTTGGCACTGTATATCTTACTATTGAACAGAATGGGAAGCATTATGTAAATCCATTCAGACATACATATAGACCAGTAGTGGATTCCACTTACCTTTGCTACTGATTCAGAATTGAGATTGCGTGTATGCGCACTCTCGCTTTGCTTGTGTGTGGTGCTTCTGCATGCGTGTGGTGCTTCTGCGCATGCACAGAACCTTCTACACATGCGCAGAGCATCCGTGATGACATCCGATCAGGTGGGCGGAGCCTCCTGCCATTGCCACTACCGGTTCGCCAGAACTGAGGCGAACCAGTAGAAACCCACCACTGATATAGAAACCCCCATGATATAATATTCAAGGTTGATTGGTACTCCGTAGGCCTCACCCACGTTTTCTTGGCCAAGAGTTATGACTGACTTCAATGTCTGAACTACTTTCATTAAATAACCTTGTGGGGTGTTGATTGGCCCTGATGGGACACATCCCTTAATGTTTCAGTTGCAAAATAGTGAAAACACAGCACGTGGACTGTCTTTGTTTGAAAGTATTATTTTAGGAGTGGTACGAATATTGTATATATTGCAGTTAATCTCATTTAACAAAACATCATTCAATGTCATTGTCATCAATAAGCATCATTGATGCACATATGGGTTCACTCTAAGAACTTCAACTTTTAGGACTTGAAAGAAAAAGGAGGAGGGGGGATAACTGAACCTAGCAACCCGTATTTTGAAGATTAATTTAACTTATAATTAACTTAGCAAAGGGTAAGCATGATTAAAAGATATTTCATGCTACTCTCTCATACAAATGGAATATTTCTCTTATGACTAAATTCACTGGAACATGAACATTTATCCACTACAGTAAAAGCAATGCATTTTGCCTTTCTGACACTCATAAATCCTAGTATGTCTGACTACATATACAGAATTTGCCTTGTTAAAAAAAAAACAAAGGTAGTTACCTTCTAATCAGATTATTGATCTATTTTGTTTGACTTGGCCTACATTGTGGAGTCCTTGGTGCTCTCTGTTGCACTGGAGTCCTTGGTGTGCTAGTGATGTTACCTAGTCAGCTAATGAAATGTCTGCAAGCCAACAACCAGGCTCAAAGTGGAATGGGACCAATGGTGGGTTCCTCCCGGTTTGGCCCAGTCACCGAACCAGTTCTGCCCCCTCCGCCCCCTCCGCCCCTCTGCCCCCCCACCCCCCTGCATTATTCTTACCTTTTATTTGGTCCCACCCCCAATCTATTGCTGCCTCCTGAGTCCCAGCTGATGGCTAGAGGGAAAAAAACTGTTTAAACTCTTGCCGCGGGGCTTCAAAGGGCCGCCCTACAGCTGATCAGTGGTAAAAGAAAACAAATGCGTAGACTGGTGCCTGCAAAAATAAATAGGTAGACCAGTGCCTGCAAAAACAAAATGAGTAGACCAGTATAGCTCTGCAAGCAGTTAAAAGCCTGGTAGACCAGTACCTCTGCTAAATCCTAAAGAATTGTCACATGATCATCAAGCCATGCCCACAAAATAAGCCACGCCCACAGAACCGGTAGTAAAAACATTTAGAACCCACCCCTGAATGGGATAATTCACTACAGCCAACTTATCATGGCTAACTTGCTAAGACCTACTGGCTGTGAGACAATTCACCCACAGCCAACGTGCTGTGGGACAACCTACCACGAGACAATTTAACAATTCAATTTAATTATTAAAATTTTAAAAAGTAATTTTTGTCATACATGTTTCATTTGTCTCTCTTTTTGCATCCTTTCTTTAATGATGCTTATTCCACCATTTCTTTGACATTAGTGTAACTCTTGACCCACAGCAAGTTCTCCCACACCGAGTTAGCTGTGGCACATTGGCTGTAGTGAGTTGGCCATGGTAATTTGGCTGCAGCAAATTGGCTTTGGCAAATTATCATTATGTCCACAGTTCAATCCTGAGCTACAGATATTTTCTTCTATTCCTAGCAAGGGCTTTCCAAATTTCTCCAAGTCTATACATTAACACTGAGCATATAGAAAGTAAAACAAAAACGAAATGAGCTTCAGGTCTTAGTACAAAAATGCAAATATGATATAATAGGTATAACGGGAGACTTTTTGGATGAATCCAATGACTGGACAACAGCAATTAAAGGGCACAAGGTGTTCAAAAATAAAGCAGTAGAAAGGAGGGAGAAGTTGAATTTTACCTTAAAATATTCATTCCTGCTCAGAAATGCAAATGAATGAACTTGGCAAAACTATGGAGAACATTTAGGTTAATATAAATGTGGGAACAAATATTAGTGACATTGTACTGACCACCCATCTAAGAAGCTGGAAGCTGTCTCCCAAAAGCAAAATGCCTTTCTTTCAAATAAGTATGAAGTCATCATGATGGAAGATTTTAATTATCCCAATTTTAACATGGGTTTGGGGAAGTTTTTGTTTTATTAAATTTATTGATTTTCAAAAATAAAAGGTTAAAAGGTTAAACAACAAGAAAAAAGTTTGAAAAACAAAAAAAAACTATAGAAAAAGAGAAGATAGACATGGGCAGGAACAGTCATCCAGTAGCCTCCAAAATTTGACTTGAACATGGATTTTCCTTAGCTAACCCCTACATATTAACCATCAGACCACAGTTGCTGATTCCAGTCCCTTAGTTGTGTGAAACTTTTAATGAGAACTTAGTCTCTCAATTCAATAAAGTGTGTCTAATTCTACCATTTATGTAGCATTGTACCTCAAATCAAACATAAAATATCATTCATCTGGAAGGATTAAATTGCAATTTCCAGTTGGCAGAGCTCAGTTGTCTAAGGACGATAGGAATCATAATCTGATACATTCGGAAGACTGCAAATTGAAAGAGGGGCCCTTGTCTTTGAGGAACTATCAAATACATTCCCTTTCTATTTTTCAATACCTTCTTGGAGAGCAGTTATTTCCAAACTAAACTGCATGTTTCTGTTGTGTGTTTCCAGCTTACTTGTTACTTAATGTGATGCCTCCCCTGCAGCTGTTACTGTTTCTGAATTTAATGTGGATGATAAACCCAGGCAACAGGAGAGAGTTTGACTGCAACTTGAATAGAAGCAGATCCAGAATTTCATAACATGCCATAAAGAGGATTTATGGGATAATGGGCACACAACACTAAATCTCTCAGCTTGGAAATGTGTCAAAGCAATGAAAGCCTGATCAGCCGAAGAAGGCTTCTTGCTCTGCGTTTCCCACCATATTTGTTCATTTGTTTTCCAGTCACATTACTTTGCAAAGCCCCCAGTTTACGTATCTCTGACTCTGGGAAATGCTAAATCCAAAATCAAGCTGTTCATAAAGTTGTCTTATTGATTCTAATCAAAAGATGTTTAGATAGCAAAACGGCAACTGGTGCTGATGTTATTCATCAAGGAATGTTCCTGCAATTGTCCAGTAAACCCACTGAAATATGGATTTGTTGTCATTTCAATAGTATTCCAGGAAGGGAATGATTTGTAGGAACAATTGCTAGATATTTCAGATCTGATCATTTGTTAACTATTTCAAAACAAAATATAGATTGGGAAAAATATCTCTCTGCAGGAAATTAGATGTTTATATCCTGCCCACCCCACTTTTCCCTTGAAAATATTTTTCCGACAACAGTCGCAATAGTTTTCTTATGACCAAGATAGCTTTCATTAAGAAAGAGGGGGTTTCTTGATATTTATGCTCACAAACCAAGGAAAATTATTTGAACTAGAAGGGAGAAGCAAGGATTCTTTACTCCAAGATGGAATTGTACTGACATCAACAATGGTAGGCAAGATTTCATTTTTTAAAAAAAGAAGGGTCTAAAATTTGTCATTTGGGTTATAAATCGAAGAAAACCTAAAACTAATTTAAATTAAATTGTGGGGAAGCAGAAAAATTATGGGGCTTAACTAAAATCAGATTATAGCCAAGTAGGACAATATAGTTAATTCAAATGAACGGTATTTACAAAAGTCTATAATAAACATCTTTAATTAATACAGAAGGAAATGCCATCTGATGTAAGAAGCTGGAGAGTTTTCTTATTGGAACTATAAAGATGGATTTTTTCCTAAAAAAATATCTAAACTAGCCAATCCTAATCTCATGTCCTCCAGAAGTTTTGATTTCGGATACTGTTATTTTGAGCCAACGTAACCAAGGGCTGTGAGAATGATGGCAGTGATCAACATGAGAAGATAATGTAATTGCCAAAATGACTTCAATTAAAAGTGGTTTTCTTGGCAACAATGTAAAGTGTTTTCCATTGGGGGTTTTTTGGATTTTTTTTTTAACTTCCTACTCTAGCCAACAACTTTTCCATCAAAACACTAGGTCTTATACTGCTCAACCATTTTTTAAATGTTGGTGCATGTAATCTGTTGTGATCAGAATGACTTATCTACAGTATAAATAAATCTAATCTGGAATAAGTAAATCCAGGATGGGGATATAGGAGAGCTAAGGCTTTCACAAAAAAATATTTGCACATTTTAATGAATATTTTATTTTTAATGAATATTTTAGAAACAAAACTAAAACTAGAGTGCTTCCTACTGACTTTACTCGTAATTTTATATGTAGCTTTATCATGAGTTTTATATAGTTGTAGCACATCCTTTTTGGATATTTCTTGAACTATTTTGGTAAAGGGAGGGATTAGCATAAACTATTGCTAAAGATAACTTTGTTACTTGCAAAGACATTGACAGGAGCAGGAAATAGATGAAAAATCAAAAGCTACTCTGAAGAAACATGGGTAGAGAATAAAAGACAAATCTCAGCCAAACTTTATCTTTTTGAAAAACAAGAATTTAAAAACAGCAGATGTTGCTACTGCTTCTCTCAGCCAGCTTCAACCAGGATTAAGGTACAGTTTGTCAAATGTCACATAAGTGTGTTTCATTTATCATTCCCATTCCTTCTTAGACTAAACTCCCCCAGATGCTTTTAAGTAAAGTTACGTGGAAGAAGAAAGTAGTATTCCTGCCCTGCTTTGACTATTAATCTAGGCTACAAAAATGTAGACTGTCACTTGATGGTAGCAAAGATACATAGAAATGGCATGCAAGTTTTGCTGTCCTCATCAGATACTCTACCTCTGATAGGAATTCATCAGTTCCTCACTATGAAAACCAGTGACTTTGAACAGGTGCTCTTGAATGATAGGAAGCCTTAGTGGTGTAGGAGATGATCAGGCTGAGTCCGAGGGCAGGGTCAAATGCATCATCAGTCTGGAGTACCTACGCCCCAGGAAGAAACCTAACTCCAGCCCCACTCCCCCCTTGAAGTCTGTTGACTCTTATCTGGTGCCAATTTGCCTTACCCATTAGTAGATCAGGTTTTTGTACATAGGTTGCAGAGAATATATTTGCAATGATTTTTTTTTTTTAACCTTAACTGGGCTTGTGGTTTCCCGTGCCTGACAGCTGAATGGAATTATTTATAAGAATGAGTATATACTATAAGGATATATACTTCTCTTATACATAAGAGATATGTATATACTTCTTATACTTTTATATATAAGGATATATTTACTTCTCTTATACAAATGGTACCCACTTAGCAGTAGTGGCTGCCATGGTCTGGCTGCACAGCAATATAAACCTTGGGTCTGCATTGTCAGATTCTGTGCTACTGCAATCATACAAGAGGCCCTTTCATAAAACAGGGAGGTTTCAAATCTGAACTCAGTTTATCACAAACTGTGTGAAACACCGAATTGCTCGCTGGTGTTTGGTTTGAAAAGTTATTTATATCTGATTGTTCCAGTCAAACAGTCCCTGATGCTTAGCACCCAGTTTAATAAAACTAGATAAATTAGAAGTTAATTCTGTAACTTGGGGAAGGAGGGCAGAAGATAAACGATGGAAAATTAGGGGAGTAATTAGCGGCCGTATTTGTTACACTGTACTTTCGCTGCATTTATTTTTGAAATCCACTAGAGGGTAGAAGGAAATTAATCATTCTCATTAAGGTAGTTTTCAGCTGCTTTTCAAGTACGATTGAAGGAAAGGTGAACTAGCTTTTTTAAAAAGTTAGTGAACAAATATCATTTAGAAATAGGAATTTGTGAGAATTGTCCTGCTGAAAGCAAAATTGCATTAAGTACACTAAAGACTAATGTTCAGAGATGGAAATCCAGAAAAAACAGACAGTTGGTTTGGTAGGTCAACAAATGAAAGATTACCGAACAGATGCTGCATATGTGCTCTAAAACCTGATTTTTAGCACTCTGCCTAAAAACTAATGCAGGCCATCTTGAATTGCTTTGGAGAATTTCTTCATATAAAGAAACCATTACACAAAACCAGACCAGAGTATTCAGCAGGTTCTGACCAGTTCTGGCAAACTGGTAGCGGAAATTTTGAGTAGTTCAGAGAACCGGTAAATACCACCTCTGACTGGCCCTGCCCCCATCTATTCTCTGCCTCCCGAGTCCCAGCTGATCGGGAGGAAATGGGGATTTTGCAGTAACCTTCCCCTGGAGTAGGATGGGAATGGAGATTTTACAGTATCCTTCCCCTGCCATGCCCACCAAGCCACGCCCACCAAGCCATGCCACGCCCACTAAGCTACGTCCACAGAACTGGTAGTAAAAAAATTTGAATCCCACCACTGAACCAGACCCTTTTTCAAAAGGAGTTTGGACACTCGTTCTTCTGCCCATTGAGTTTGTACCCTATGCCACAACACTTCCTAGTTCTGGATGATAGTGCAACTACACAAGGAGCTCTTTAGGCCCCAAGGGGATGAAAAAGTGAACCCCACATTTGGTTTCAAGATCTTCAGAAGAAACTTGTTGCTTGTAGCTACTTAATGAATTATGAGAAAATGTGATTACATATACCTGTCCTAGCCAAGAGAGAAAACTAAACGGGGCAGATCTGAAAGGGAGACTATAAGGGGATCCAGGATTGTAGGCTAGACTGGAAAATTTAAAAGCAAAGAACCCATTATTCCCTCTGATGGTGTATGGATATGAATGATAGTTTCAGCACAAGAGCAAGAGGAAGAAGTTTGACTCTTTGTGGTGCTGAAGAAGGCTGCTTTGCATTCCTTCGTCAGCCATAAGAAAACAGTTCAATATTAGAGAAACTGAGTCAGAGGTATCATGTATCACACTTGGGATACATCACAATGGCTGATGCATCTATGAAAACTTTTTTAATAGTATGTGATGTGAATGCAAAGCGAAAAACAGGCTGACAGTACATAAGGTGGATAGGCAGCAAACTGAAAGCCACAAAAAAGTATTTGCATTTTTAATGCAGTGAGAGACAGGATAGCTTAGACAGCAGTTAGCCATAAAGCAACCAAGAATCACCTACAACTTGACAAAGCATAACAACAACAATGCACACTGAAACACCTCTCTAGAAGCTTCCACCTCCTTATTATGTATGATCAAATAATATGGTGAGTCTTGTTACAGCAATATATTAAAACATGGAATAATTAAATAATGATAGACTACAACTTAATATAAATGTGTATTATTATTAGAAATATATAAGTTGGTTGAATGTAATAACTATGATTAATTTTACTAGTTTTATTTGTATTAGAATGTATGACACCCAGGTGTCACACTGTTCATACATTGATATGTATATATAAAATAAAATAAAAAACTTGGAGGGGGAGAATGTATGTACAAATATACCAAAGGAGTAGAACATTTATTATAACACTCTGCCAATTTTCACCTCCAGTATCTCACCGAACCTGCTGCTAAACACACTACATTTGGGTGAAAACATTTCCATTCAATTATCTGGATACACGCATGTACCTACATGTAAGTTGATATCATTTTTCTGAAAGTATGAGCACGCAAGAACAATTACTCACTAGATGTGCAAGCACAGTGTATATTTCTGATCAGTTGTGTGGGAAGATTCAGAATCATCTATTTCTTTCTATACATGATATTTCAGCTGACTCAAGATAAGTAGGAGAAACAAGATAGCCTTTGAAAAGAGGAGAAATGAATAATCTTGCAAATGTACAGCTGCAGTTGGTCCCCTACCAATGGCTTTAAGAAGAAATGCCATGCTCATGTAGCATATGCTCACAAGAGCATGAATTATTATTTTGGCGTTGATTTCAGCGACCATATTGAACAACTGAGGTAAATTTAAAAAGTAGATTAATGAAGACTTGATATTACTGAAAAGCAATTACATTCCTCATATTATTGCTGTAATAAGAGCCTTAATTGTAGAGCAAGGCAATGGAATACCTTGGCTATTTTATCTCTTGTGAATTCATATATAGATTGAGGACATCTGAGAAGGCCACAGAAAATGATGTTCTCTACTATAATATTCAGAAATAATTTACCTGTGGTTTTTTTTTTTTAAGATCCAGATAAACTGGGACAGGAACAAAGAAAGCAATGAAATGATCAGGGGATTGGAAACTTTGTCCTATGAGAAAAGAACTGAAAATGGTTACACAGATGAAGGACAAGAGCAGTGGAACAAAAGAACTAGAACAAAAGATGAATTATAGTCTTATCTAATATGTAGGTGGACTCTGGTTGAATGCTCACAAAAGCTTTGTAAAAGTTAACAGCAATTCAGCACCATACTCTTTGTACCATTACTCATGTAATCAGATGCTAGGCTCTAGAGATGTACAAAACTCACCAGCTTGGATACCATTAACTACTAAAGGATTGGACGATTTGCTTCTGGAAGCTATCAAACATTTGAAGGGACAAAGTGTGCTTTTTTCCAGGGGAAAAAAGCACACTTGTGAGCCAGGCCATTCATTGGTGAGTTTTGTACCTTCCTAGTGGGTCCTTTCGTTCAAATGTATTTAAATAGGTACCTTATTTAAGTCGGTACCTGTTTTGCTTGTTACCTTCTGGGAGAAGGCTTCGTGATATCCCAAGCAGAACATCCAGATTCAGCCACAGTTTTGTTCCATACAATATCAACCTTGTGAACTCTCAAACTTCCTCTTTCTGCTATGTTGTCAAGATAGATAGTGATTAATATTTATATATGTATATGTTATGGTGTAGGTGTGTGTGTGTGTGTGTGTGTGTGTGTGTGTGTGTTTGTAAATTTTCATGGATAGAGGTATGCAAGGTTTGGTGTATTCGGGTCTTTTCCCGTGTAAGACTGAAAGTATCTTGGTGACGTTTCGACGAGGTCCCACTTCTCATCTTCAGGCTGGTGTCTTCGGCTTTGTGCTTGTGCAAGAAAAGCGTGATCGGAGCTGCTGTCTCTCTATAAATAATGGTGGGGAGGTGTGGGGTGCTGGCTTTGTTGCTGTGAGTGGGTTAGTTGCCTGCATTGTTACATCTTGATTGGTTGATGGAGTTGATGTTTGCAGATTAGTCAGCTGTTTCGTAACATCCAGTGTGGGTGAGGTCCTTGATGTGTGCCCATTAGTCTTTTGTGTTTTAACGACCTGAGTAATGGGCTGTGTGTTAACATCCTGAGTTCTAATGTTGTGATATCCTAAGTTTTTTGATGTAATGTCCTGAGCAGATGGCTGTGATGCCACATCCCGGGCTTTGGTTTGGCTCCGAGTTTGAGGTCTTGCCATGTGTTCATGGTGTGTGTCAGTTTGCTTTGTCAGTGCCCTCCGATCCCCACACAAAGCAAACTGACTAATAGACTAAAATGGCTATCCTCTTAAAATGCATTAAAACACAAAATGTCCCTATATTTTCTTAAGTCTGTTAATGAAAAGCAGAGAATATCAAACACAAAGTGCTGGATATCTGCAGTGGAAGAAGAATTTGCTTGGATATTTTTGAAAGAACTCTGGAAAGCAGCAAAACTAGAGAATATTGTGATATTTTATTAATAGGGACAAAAATGGATGACTACCTGATTCCAGCAAATCTTTTCTAGAACATAAGCTCTGGAAATATGTTTATCAAATATTTACTTTAGTTTTAAAAAGTCCCACAGATAGTACTCATGTTAGAGTACTGGAAGTTAGGAAATATAAATAAAAGAGAGTTCCAAAACATTTCAAAGAGTTGAAAATATAAATAAAGCCTACTTTTCAAACAAGTGTTTTATAATGGAAAGCCTACCCGCATTTTTAACAGATATTAGAAAGCCTTATTGGTAATCCTCATTTACCAAATGCCTTGTTTAGCAATCAAAGTTCAACAGTATAAAAGAAAACCCAGCTTTGCAACCAATTCTCACATTTATAATCAACACAGCATCCAGCGCTCACATGAACACGATTTGGGCACTTTGTGACCAGTGTGCATTTACAACCATCACAGTATCCCTAGAGCCACATGATCACTATTTGCATGCTTCCCAACCAGCTTGTGAGAAGCAGAATCAATGGAGAATGCATAAATAAAATTGCAACTTGGGGTCACAATGGTTCACTTAACTGAAACTGAGCAGTTTAACTGAATAGGAAGTGATACCTTAAATCAGGGGTCGGCAACCTTAAACACTCAAAGAGCCATAAAGGTCCTAACTGGAAGCCCCCATTCAATTCTGGAGCCAACCGGAAGTCCAGTTCCCCCATCATAGTCTCCTCCTATCCCGGCGTCCTCTTTCCTCTGCTGACTGGAAGTCCGGTTCCCCCACCATAGAGTCTCTTCCTAGCACGGCATCCTTTTTCTTCTACCTGTCCTAACTGAAAGCCCTATCAATTGTGGAGCCGACTAGCAACAGGGAGCCACAGCAGAGGGATGAAAGAGCCACATGTGGCTCCAGAGTCGCGGGTTGCTGACCCCTGCCTTAAATACATCAGTCACATGTTTTTCCACTTAGCGACTGCAGTGTGTAGCAATGAAATTGCAGGTCCCAGTTGTAGTCACTAAGCAAGGACTACCTGTATTTGCAAACAAACACATTAGGTAATGGCTGTTTGCTGGAAAGATGTACAATATAACTGATCAAGAGGAAGGGCTGGATAAGAATGTGGGAGGCAAATGAAAAACATCTGTTATTTACACAGGCTCTGAGCTGATTATCCTCTCAGAGTCTGGAAACAGCAGCATCTATAGAAGAAGAAACTGACTTTCAGAGAAACAAGATCATCATTTCTAAATGTGAATATGAAAAGAAGTGCAAAGTGCAAAAGGATCCATGCACATTTTTGCACATCAGGTAATGTGGAGCTACCCTATCTAGTCAGCTAAAATATAGATGTCATTAAATGGCTGCAAATTTAAAAAAAATCTAATGTAAGGATCAACAAACACCAGCCACAGATCCAATCCAGGCTACTGCTTTTGCAAGTAGCAGCAGATTGCTCCTGGGGTGAGAGGCAAAGTCAGGGGTGAAATGCTCCCAGTTCGGACTGGATCACCTAATCCGGTAGCGATGGCGGCGGGTGGTTCGGAGAACCGGTAGCAAAAATCCCTGCGCCCGCCCCCCCCCATTCCCAGCTGAGCCGCGCAATCATCAGAGGCTGTTTTTTTTTACTTTTAAAAGCATTTTTTCTACAACCTCTTCGGCCGAAAAATGCTTTTAAAAGTTTTTTTAAAAAAGCCTCTGATGATCGCGCGGCTCAGCTGGGATCGTCAGGGGCTTTTCAAAGCATTTTTTTCTGCAACCCCTTTGGCCGAAGTGGTTGTAGGGGGAAAAATGCCTTTAAAAGCCTCTGGCAATCCCAGCTGACTTGCCTGATCGTCAGAAGCTTCTAAAAGCATTTTTTTCTGCAACCACTTCAGTCGAAGAGGCTGTAGGGAAAAAAATGCCCTTAAAAGCCTCTGGCAATCCCAGCTGACTTGCCTGATCGTCAGAGGCTTCTAAAAGCATTTTTTTCTGCAATCTCTTAAAGTTGTAGAAAAAATGTTTTTAAAAGTAAAAAAAAAAGTTGGCCACGCCCACCCCGTCACATTATCCCCACCACCAAGCCATGCCCACAGAACCGGTAGTAACAAATTTTAGATTTCACCCCTGGGCAGAGTGGATGGTTGGCTGATGGTGTTTTGGGCCATGGCAATCTATTTGTGACCCTGTACTGTCCAACAGTTGCCTCAGTTGTTGGCCTGTAGACCTGTCAACTACACCCATGAAAGCTGAAGAAGTACCAGATCTGGATAAACAGGTATTGCCAACTGTGGTCTAATTCTTTGCTACTTATAAAGCCTGTCTGGAGTATCAGGGTATCTCTGTTGTAACTCTGCACAGTAGTTATTTCATTGTATTTATAACATGATGCTGGAAATCAGTAAAAAAAAAAACCATGACTATGGCTATCCTGAACTTTGATTGCACTTGCCATCATCACCCTACCTACTGCATAACTACATCTTTCAACTCACCACAAATGATGATGATGATGATGATGATGATGATGATGATGATGATGATGCAACCTCCAATAGGCTGCACCCATCCAGGTATTTTTCATTGACCGTGAGACTCGTTCAGTTCAGAAGTCATAATCCAAGAAGAGCTATGCACTCTAAAGCATACATTCCATGGTGGAATTCAAAAAATTTTGCTACTGGTTCTGTGGGTGTGGCTTGGTGGGCGTGACATGGCTTGGTGGGCGTGGCTTGGTGGGCGTGGCAGGGGAAGGATATTGTAAAATCTTCATTCCCTCCCCACTCCAGGGGAAGGTTACTGCAAAATCCCCATTTCCTCCTGATCAGCTGGGACTCAGGAGACAGAGAATAGATGGGGGAGGCACCAGTCAGAGGTGGTATTTACCAGTTCTCCTAACTACCGTATTTTTCGGAGTATAAGACGCAATGGAGAATAAGACGCACCTTAGTTTTTGGGGAGGAAAATAAGAAAAAAGCTGATTGGCAGGTGAATCGGCCTCCTGGAATACCCCCAATCAGCTGTTCCCAGAGGTGATTTTAGCAACAGTTTCCTTGGTTGTGAGCTCTGTGCCTTGCTTTTTTTTTTTTTTTTGCTTTTTTTTCTGCCTCTGAAACTTCTGAAACTCCATTTCAGAAAAAACTTTTTTCCTGCCTCTGAAAGCCTTCGAAACAGAGCTTCAGAAAAAAAGCCTCTGAAGCTCTGTTTGGGGGCTTCTTTTCTGAAGCTTCGTTTCTGATGCTTTTTTTAGCCTCTGAAACCTCCGTTTGAGAAGCTATACTACATTCGGAGTATAAGACGCACCCAGATTTTCACCCCCTTTTTGGGGGGGGAAGGTGCGTCTTATACTCCAAAAAAGACAGTACTCAAAATTTCCGCTACCAGTTCTCCAGAACTGGTCAGAACCTGCTGAAACCCACCTCTGATACATTCTTATGTGGAAGAGGAATTGTGACCCCTTAATTATTTCCCAATCCATGTGTTGGAGCAGTACTTCTGTCACATCTGGCTGACCTTACTGCCGTGGCAGCTGCTCCTACTCCTACAAGTTTGGAGCAGAGGGCTTTGGGGTGATGTCACTTCTCTCCTTCATACCACATAACAAATGAACACTAGCACCGAACAACAGAGAAACTGGTCCTGAAATAGACATAATTCTTGGCAGTTGATTGCTAATTTGCTATAACTAGCATGTCCCTTTAACCAAAGTTTATTTTCCCAACCTAAGGATCCAGAAATAGAATTGCTTTCTCCCATGGGATTATGGGGTTCAAGCTGCATGAGCTGGAAAGGAGAAGCAAAACCCAGGCCACCTGCAAAGTCCTTTTAAAGAGACATATATTCTGATGTTTAAAGAGGCTTAAATAGACAGATGAAAGAAAGGTCTCGGTAGGTCTGCTGAAATAAAGAATACAGACCGCCTAATATCTCCTGTGGTTTCTTTCTTCAAGGACATCATCATCAAGTGCTTGATACATCCCTCTCTTAGTTTAAATGACATCTGTGCAATCTTTGTTATCTCCTGATAATGTCTGTTCCCATAATAAGCTTTGAGCCATTTTGCTTTCTGTACTTTCATCTGGGCTAATAATACTTTCTTATTATCTTTCATCAGAAGGCAAATGCCACACAGTGCCGGAACATGCAGTTTGACTTTTAAAGAAATCTGCCGTTCTTTCCAGCAAAGACATCCTTTTGGAAGGAGATGAAGACAAAACAGGAAGATTTGAGAGGGTAACAGCTGAACAAGTGCAAGATGACATTAACCTTCTATGGATACAAATATGGATTAGATTAATTTCTCTCCCTCATTCATCTGGACGTACTTTTCTTAAGAATGTGAGAAACTCTTGGTTTGGGCCTTTGGAAAAAAAATATAATTTCCTGGTTTTGTTCTCTCTCACACACATTCAAGCATTTTAGTATTGCAGAACAACAATACTAAACAACAGTGTGTTTGTTTTAGTTTAACAAGCAAAAGTTGCAATCCTGCTACTACCCTATGCCTATTCTTAATTTTTGAATCACAAGAGCTGGAAGGAATTTAAAA